>NW_027094167.1:0-395613 GCF_029207755.1 Chamaea fasciata
CTTACAGACTGCTTGTCATGTGGCTCCAGAGGGTTTTGTTTTTTGGTTGTTTTTTTTTTTGAATAATCTGGTTCAAGCATAATTGCAACTAGAAAATCAAATGCTTTTCAATTGGTCCTGATGCCATGTCAGTGGTGTTTGGTTTAGAAGCTCTCTGTAGCACTGCCCTTTATCAGCTGATGAATTGCAGAAATAGGAGCAGTATTTCATGTTGCTAAGAGAAAGCATTTTAATAGTGCTGTGGATACGGGGGTAAATTGCAATAATTGAAGATTAAAAAACTATTCTCCAAGTGTTCCTAGAGCTTAAATAGAGAGCTCAGAGAAGTTGTGTGTGTGTGTGTGGGGAAACAGGATGTTCTGCCCAGGCTGGCAGAGCATCTCTATATATGTTCATTGTTGAACCAGAACTAATGATAACACTTAAATGACAGGTACTGTGGGTGATAAAAATGAATGGTTTGGTAAATGGGGGAGATGACAGCGTTAGGAAGAATAACTGGGCCATTTAGTGAGCTGTGCTAATACAGACCGGTGTATTAATACTCAGTGCACTTTTTGTGAGCAGGGGCATTCTTGGGTTACAAGGCACTTTCTGACCAAAGCTTCAAAATTTATTGTGACTACTCGGTGCGACTCTTTGCGGACAAAACCCGAATGATGATAAATGCATAGGAAAAGTAGAATTTAGTTGTAGCAGAGGGGCATTTGATACTAATACTGGTGATATGCCACTTGAATGGTCCATTCAGTGTGAAAGGATTTTGAAAAGAAGAGGAAGAGTATCAAGCAGAGGGAGGAAATAGTGCAGAAATGGCGGAAATGTGCTCTACTGAGAGCACATCTACAACAGTGACAAGGTAGGAGTCTGGATTTGCTTTATTTTGGTGTTGTTGTCTTCCCCAAATTTGTGGATAAAATTCAAGGGAATGCATGATGTACTTTCTTTTACATCCTATGTATTGAGATAAGATGGAAATCCAGTGTACAAATGGAACTGCACTTTGGAGAGGCTGGAAATTTTGGGCTAAATTGGAGCCTGTATTTGTAATTAACTTTCAGCTGTGAGAAACAACACTTGTGGTAGAGATGCAGTAAATGGTTTTCAGGTAAATGTGGCTATTATTTAGGGAAATTGTAAAATATTGATATGCATGTCGTTTGGATTGAAATTGGAAAGAAATGGTTTATGAAGTAGATCAGATCTTGGGAGGAAATGCACATGATTCTCTTAGCTAAATCAGAGAGGGTTGGCAGCAGAATGAAATGGATGGGATTTGGGTTGAATTTTTATCACTGGTAGCAATGGCAGCCTGTGTCTGTGGTGCTGCTAATAGGGGTAATCATTTTGCCGCATCCTACATCTGTTTCCCAGGAGACAGCAGTGGTGGGAATGTTTGGGTGCCAGGCTGTTGCAATGCTCATAATGGGTTGACGTCCATGGAGTGTTGGGGGCGCCAGGCGGTTGCTGTGGCCCCAGTGGGCTCCTGGAGTGTTTGGGGTGAGTGTGCAGTGCTGGGCACGGCCCTGGGCAGAGCAGCCTTGTGCCTGAGGGCAGGGGGAGGCCTCAGGAGGCTCTGGAGGATCAGCTGTGCCAGGGAAGCCCTCCTGCCAGCGGGGAAGCCCTCCTGCCAGCAGGCCTGTGGTGGTGGGTGAGTTACTTGCACCCTGTGACCCAACCAGAATGCTCAACTTTTAACTTGCTGTCAGGCCTTCAAACAAGATTTCCCTTCTTTCTAGATGACGCTGAAATATTGTCCAAATGCGGTAAGCTGTGTCTGTGTTAGAATATCCTCCTTTCCTCATTGTTTGACCCATGTTATTTTTAGTGCAATAACATTGTATCTGTCCAAAAGACTGTTCTAGAAATAAGTTGCTGTCATGGTGCAATGTAGTTTCTAAACGACATTGCAGGTATTTGAGACATGTTCTGGTACTAATGACAGCTTTTTTCCTGAAATGATTTCTTTAGGGTTCTTGTAGGTGGAAATGAGTGTTCTTTCAGCTTGAATGAAATGTTCTCAAAAGATGGTGTTGGGCCTAGACAGGCTTGACTTGTGTCATGAGGTCATTCAGGGCTCAGATGCACTGCAAGTGATTGCATTTGTCATTTTCCACTTAATTTCTGAGCCAGAGAATAGGCTGGTTTAAAGAGCTTTAAGCAACAAATGTTGAAGAGACTTACAGAATTATTTTGCCTTATGTCTGTGATTGCGTGCAATGATCAGGTTCTGTTCCTTAACCCCCAGGAGAAATGCCATGTCTGTAAATGCACGGTGAGATCAGGCCAGACTTGCTGGTGACAGGGCTCTGCAAGTTGTCCTTGTGGGCTGAATCTGAGTTTTAATTGTGTTCTGGACAGAAGGGCCGGCGATTGCTGCGCCGTGTTTTGGATGCGTGCAAAGCAGCAGGGAAGTTGGAGCTTGAGCAGGAGGACGCTGAGGTGGTTTTGTCGGAGCACCGGGGGCTCAGTGGGAGGTGTGTGAGACGTGAGGCAATTTGCAGGCAGCCTTTGGGGTGCTGGCTGTGCCGCTGCCGTCGGTGGTGCAGGAGCAGCCATGGGGTGTCAGCATTGCCCCACATTCCCGCTGCGTGTCCCCGAGGCCGCCGCCACTGTCCTGGCACACTGTGCTGGCATTTCCAGAGTGCCAGCAAGGGTGCTGGGCTTGCTGCAAAGTCCTGTGCTTGCCGTGTGCATGTAGATGATGTTTTCAAATGAATTTTAGCTCGAAAAAGGGAATTTTCAGAACGGGAATGAGGGACAGAGGAGAAAATGGAGATTTTCTCGAAATGTTTTTGCTGATGTAGCTCCAACTGCCTGTGTGGGATAACCCTGTTGTTGACTGCATCTTTTTGGATCCTTTCAGAGACGCCTGCCTGGGTGATGTTGCCATTCCAGGGCTGGTGTTATGGGACGTGAGATGTGTCCTTTGTGTCATTGTTATAGCTTTTCCCAACCACCTCTGGAGTGCTGGGAGAGTTCACTCTCTCTGTTTCCCTGGGTTTGGGATCTTGGGGCCTGTGCTGTCCCTCTGGAAGAAACCTGTTATAATCCCTCTATGAAATTGAGATAGGAAGGTACAAAAGAGTTAAAATCTCTTTTAAGAGTGGTGTATTACAAGTGCAAGATTTTGTTTGAGGAAAACATTCCCTAAACCTAAAAGAATAACTAAAGAAGGAGATATTTTAAAAAGGAATTGAAACTATTAATCAATCTTAAGAATGGAATGGATGATTTTATCTGAGGTTCACATCTTACAGACTGCTTGTCATGTGGCTCCAGAGGGTTTTGTTTTTTGGTTGTTTTTTTTTTTGAATAATCTGGTTCAAGCATAATTGCAACTAGAAAATCAAATGCTTTTCAATTGGTCCTGATGCCATGTCAGTGGTGTTTGGTTTAGAAGCTCTCTGTAGCACTGCCCTTTATCAGCTGATGAATTGCAGAAATAGGAGCAGTATTTCATGTTGCTAAGAGAAAGCATTTTAATAGTGCTGTGGATACGGGGGTAAATTGCAATAATTGAAGATTAAAAAACTATTCTCCAAGTGTTCCTAGAGCTTAAATAGAGAGCTCAGAGAAGTTGTGTGTGTGTGTGTGGGGAAACAGGATGTTCTGCCCAGGCTGGCAGAGCATCTCTATATATGTTCATTGTTGAACCAGAACTAATGATAACACTTAAATGACAGGTACTGTGGGTGATAAAAATGAATGGTTTGGTAAATGGGGGAGATGACAGCGTTAGGAAGAATAACTGGGCCATTTAGTGAGCTGTGCTAATACAGACCGGTGTATTAATACTCAGTGCACTTTTTGTGAGCAGGGGCATTCTTGGGTTACAAGGCACTTTCTGACCAAAGCTTCAAAATTTATTGTGACTACTCGGTGCGACTCTTTGCGGACAAAACCCGAATGATGATAAATGCATAGGAAAAGTAGAATTTAGTTGTAGCAGAGGGGCATTTGATACTAATACTGGTGATATGCCACTTGAATGGTCCATTCAGTGTGAAAGGATTTTGAAAAGAAGAGGAAGAGTATCAAGCAGAGGGAGGAAATAGTGCAGAAATGGCGGAAATGTGCTCTACTGAGAGCACATCTACAACAGTGACAAGGTAGGAGTCTGGATTTGCTTTATTTTGGTGTTGTTGTCTTCCCCAAATTTGTGGATAAAATTCAAGGGAATGCATGATGTACTTTCTTTTACATCCTATGTATTGAGATAAGATGGAAATCCAGTGTACAAATGGAACTGCACTTTGGAGAGGCTGGAAATTTTGGGCTAAATTGGAGCCTGTATTTGTAATTAACTTTCAGCTGTGAGAAACAACACTTGTGGTAGAGATGCAGTAAATGGTTTTCAGGTAAATGTGGCTATTATTTAGGGAAATTGTAAAATATTGATATGCATGTCGTTTGGATTGAAATTGGAAAGAAATGGTTTATGAAGTAGATCAGATCTTGGGAGGAAATGCACATGATTCTCTTAGCTAAATCAGAGAGGGTTGGCAGCAGAATGAAATGGATGGGATTTGGGTTGAATTTTTATCACTGGTAGCAATGGCAGCCTGTGTCTGTGGTGCTGCTAATAGGGGTAATCATTTTGCCGCATCCTACATCTGTTTCCCAGGAGACAGCAGTGGTGGGAATGTTTGGGTGCCAGGCTGTTGCAATGCTCATAATGGGTTGACGTCCATGGAGTGTTGGGGGCGCCAGGCGGTTGCTGTGGCCCCAGTGGGCTCCTGGAGTGTTTGGGGTGAGTGTGCAGTGCTGGGCACGGCCCTGGGCAGAGCAGCCTTGTGCCTGAGGGCAGGGGGAGGCCTCAGGAGGCTCTGGAGGATCAGCTGTGCCAGGGAAGCCCTCCTGCCAGCGGGGAAGCCCTCCTGCCAGCAGGCCTGTGGTGGTGGGTGAGTTACTTGCACCCTGTGACCCAACCAGAATGCTCAACTTTTAACTTGCTGTCAGGCCTTCAAACAAGATTTCCCTTCTTTCTAGATGACGCTGAAATATTGTCCAAATGCGGTAAGCTGTGTCTGTGTTAGAATATCCTCCTTTCCTCATTGTTTGACCCATGTTATTTTTAGTGCAATAACATTGTATCTGTCCAAAAGACTGTTCTAGAAATAAGTTGCTGTCATGGTGCAATGTAGTTTCTAAACGACATTGCAGGTATTTGAGACATGTTCTGGTACTAATGACAGCTTTTTTCCTGAAATGATTTCTTTAGGGTTCTTGTAGGTGGAAATGAGTGTTCTTTCAGCTTGAATGAAATGTTCTCAAAAGATGGTGTTGGGCCTAGACAGGCTTGACTTGTGTCATGAGGTCATTCAGGGCTCAGATGCACTGCAAGTGATTGCATTTGTCATTTTCCACTTAATTTCTGAGCCAGAGAATAGGCTGGTTTAAAGAGCTTTAAGCAACAAATGTTGAAGAGACTTACAGAATTATTTTGCCTTATGTCTGTGATTGCGTGCAATGATCAGGTTCTGTTCCTTAACCCCCAGGAGAAATGCCATGTCTGTAAATGCACGGTGAGATCAGGCCAGACTTGCTGGTGACAGGGCTCTGCAAGTTGTCCTTGTGGGCTGAATCTGAGTTTTAATTGTGTTCTGGACAGAAGGGCCGGCGATTGCTGCGCCGTGTTTTGGATGCGTGCAAAGCAGCAGGGAAGTTGGAGCTTGAGCAGGAGGACGCTGAGGTGGTTTTGTCGGAGCACCGGGGGCTCAGTGGGAGGTGTGTGAGACGTGAGGCAATTTGCAGGCAGCCTTTGGGGTGCTGGCTGTGCCGCTGCCGTCGGTGGTGCAGGAGCAGCCATGGGGTGTCAGCATTGCCCCACCTTCCCGCTGCGTGTCCCCGAGGCCGCCGCCACTGTCCTGGCACACTGTGCTGGCATTTCCAGAGTGCCAGCAAGGGTGCTGGGCTTGCTGCAAAGTCCTGTGCTTGCCGTGTGCATGTAGATGATGTTTTCAAATGAATTTTAGCTCGAAAAAGGGAATTTTCAGAACGGGAATGAGGGACAGAGGAGAAAATGGAGATTTTCTCGAAATGTTTTTGCTGATGTAGCTCCAACTGCCTGTGTGGGATAACCCTGTTGTTGACTGCATCTTTTTGGATCCTTTCAGAGACGCCTGCCTGGGTGATGTTGCCATTCCAGGGCTGGTGTTATGGGACGTGAGATGTGTCCTTTGTGTCATTGTTATAGCTTTTCCCAACCACCTCTGGAGTGCTGGGAGAGTTCACTCTCTCTGTTTCCCTGGGTTTGGGATCTTGGGGCCTGTGCTGTCCCTCTGGAAGAAACCTGTTATAATCCCTCTATGAAATTGAGATAGGAAGGTACAAAAGAGTTAAAATCTCTTTTAAGAGTGGTGTATTACAAGTGCAAGATTTTGTTTGAGGAAAACATTCCCTAAACCTAAAAGAATAACTAAAGAAGGAGATATTTTAAAAAGGAATTGAAACTATTAATCAATCTTAAGAATGGAATGGATGATTTTATCTGAGGTTCACATCTTACAGACTGCTTGTCATGTGGCTCCAGAGGGTTTTGTTTTTTGGTTGTTTTTTTTTTTGAATAATCTGGTTCAAGCATAATTGCAACTAGAAAATCAAATGCTTTTCAATTGGTCCTGATGCCATGTCAGTGGTGTTTGGTTTAGAAGCTCTCTGTAGCACTGCCCTTTATCAGCTGATGAATTGCAGAAATAGGAGCAGTATTTCATGTTGCTAAGAGAAAGCATTTTAATAGTGCTGTGGATACGGGGGTAAATTGCAATAATTGAAGATTAAAAAACTATTCTCCAAGTGTTCCTAGAGCTTAAATAGAGAGCTCAGAGAAGTTGTGTGTGTGTGTGTGGGGAAACAGGATGTTCTGCCCAGGCTGGCAGAGCATCTCTATATATGTTCATTGTTGAACCAGAACTAATGATAACACTTAAATGACAGGTACTGTGGGTGATAAAAATGAATGGTTTGGTAAATGGGGGAGATGACAGCGTTAGGAAGAATAACTGGGCCATTTAGTGAGCTGTGCTAATACAGACCGGTGTATTAATACTCAGTGCACTTTTTGTGAGCAGGGGCATTCTTGGGTTACAAGGCACTTTCTGACCAAAGCTTCAAAATTTATTGTGACTACTCGGTGCGACTCTTTGCGGACAAAACCCGAATGATGATAAATGCATAGGAAAAGTAGAATTTAGTTGTAGCAGAGGGGCATTTGATACTAATACTGGTGATATGCCACTTGAATGGTCCATTCAGTGTGAAAGGATTTTGAAAAGAAGAGGAAGAGTATCAAGCAGAGGGAGGAAATAGTGCAGAAATGGCGGAAATGTGCTCTACTGAGAGCACATCTACAACAGTGACAAGGTAGGAGTCTGGATTTGCTTTATTTTGGTGTTGTTGTCTTCCCCAAATTTGTGGATAAAATTCAAGGGAATGCATGATGTACTTTCTTTTACATCCTATGTATTGAGATAAGATGGAAATCCAGTGTACAAATGGAACTGCACTTTGGAGAGGCTGGAAATTTTGGGCTAAATTGGAGCCTGTATTTGTAATTAACTTTCAGCTGTGAGAAACAACACTTGTGGTAGAGATGCAGTAAATGGTTTTCAGGTAAATGTGGCTATTATTTAGGGAAATTGTAAAATATTGATATGCATGTCGTTTGGATTGAAATTGGAAAGAAATGGTTTATGAAGTAGATCAGATCTTGGGAGGAAATGCACATGATTCTCTTAGCTAAATCAGAGAGGGTTGGCAGCAGAATGAAATGGATGGGATTTGGGTTGAATTTTTATCACTGGTAGCAATGGCAGCCTGTGTCTGTGGTGCTGCTAATAGGGGTAATCATTTTGCCGCATCCTACATCTGTTTCCCAGGAGACAGCAGTGGTGGGAATGTTTGGGTGCCAGGCTGTTGCAATGCTCATAATGGGTTGACGTCCATGGAGTGTTGGGGGCGCCAGGCGGTTGCTGTGGCCCCAGTGGGCTCCTGGAGTGTTTGGGGTGAGTGTGCAGTGCTGGGCACGGCCCTGGGCAGAGCAGCCTTGTGCCTGAGGGCAGGGGGAGGCCTCAGGAGGCTCTGGAGGATCAGCTGTGCCAGGGAAGCCCTCCTGCCAGCGGGGAAGCCCTCCTGCCAGCAGGCCTGTGGTGGTGGGTGAGTTACTTGCACCCTGTGACCCAACCAGAATGCTCAACTTTTAACTTGCTGTCAGGCCTTCAAACAAGATTTCCCTTCTTTCTAGATGACGCTGAAATATTGTCCAAATGCGGTAAGCTGTGTCTGTGTTAGAATATCCTCCTTTCCTCATTGTTTGACCCATGTTATTTTTAGTGCAATAACATTGTATCTGTCCAAAAGACTGTTCTAGAAATAAGTTGCTGTCATGGTGCAATGTAGTTTCTAAACGACATTGCAGGTATTTGAGACATGTTCTGGTACTAATGACAGCTTTTTTCCTGAAATGATTTCTTTAGGGTTCTTGTAGGTGGAAATGAGTGTTCTTTCAGCTTGAATGAAATGTTCTCAAAAGATGGTGTTGGGCCTAGACAGGCTTGACTTGTGTCATGAGGTCATTCAGGGCTCAGATGCACTGCAAGTGATTGCATTTGTCATTTTCCACTTAATTTCTGAGCCAGAGAATAGGCTGGTTTAAAGAGCTTTAAGCAACAAATGTTGAAGAGACTTACAGAATTATTTTGCCTTATGTCTGTGATTGCGTGCAATGATCAGGTTCTGTTCCTTAACCCCCAGGAGAAATGCCATGTCTGTAAATGCACGGTGAGATCAGGCCAGACTTGCTGGTGACAGGGCTCTGCAAGTTGTCCTTGTGGGCTGAATCTGAGTTTTAATTGTGTTCTGGACAGAAGGGCCGGCGATTGCTGCGCCGTGTTTTGGATGCGTGCAAAGCAGCAGGGAAGTTGGAGCTTGAGCAGGAGGACGCTGAGGTGGTTTTGTCGGAGCACCGGGGGCTCAGTGGGAGGTGTGTGAGACGTGAGGCAATTTGCAGGCAGCCTTTGGGGTGCTGGCTGTGCCGCTGCCGTCGGTGGTGCAGGAGCAGCCATGGGGTGTCAGCATTGCCCCACCTTCCCGCTGCGTGTCCCCGAGGCCGCCGCCACTGTCCTGGCACACTGTGCTGGCATTTCCAGAGTGCCAGCAAGGGTGCTGGGCTTGCTGCAAAGTCCTGTGCTTGCCGTGTGCATGTAGATGATGTTTTCAAATGAATTTTAGCTCGAAAAAGGGAATTTTCAGAACGGGAATGAGGGACAGAGGAGAAAATGGAGATTTTCTCGAAATGTTTTTGCTGATGTAGCTCCAACTGCCTGTGTGGGATAACCCTGTTGTTGACTGCATCTTTTTGGATCCTTTCAGAGACGCCTGCCTGGGTGATGTTGCCATTCCAGGGCTGGTGTTATGGGACGTGAGATGTGTCCTTTGTGTCATTGTTATAGCTTTTCCCAACCACCTCTGGAGTGCTGGGAGAGTTCACTCTCTCTGTTTCCCTGGGTTTGGGATCTTGGGGCCTGTGCTGTCCCTCTGGAAGAAACCTGTTATAATCCCTCTATGAAATTGAGATAGGAAGGTACAAAAGAGTTAAAATCTCTTTTAAGAGTGGTGTATTACAAGTGCAAGATTTTGTTTGAGGAAAACATTCCCTAAACCTAAAAGAATAACTAAAGAAGGAGATATTTTAAAAAGGAATTGAAACTATTAATCAATCTTAAGAATGGAATGGATGATTTTATCTGAGGTTCACATCTTACAGACTGCTTGTCATGTGGCTCCAGAGGGTTTTGTTTTTTGGTTGTTTTTTTTTTTGAATAATCTGGTTCAAGCATAATTGCAACTAGAAAATCAAATGCTTTTCAATTGGTCCTGATGCCATGTCAGTGGTGTTTGGTTTAGAAGCTCTCTGTAGCACTGCCCTTTATCAGCTGATGAATTGCAGAAATAGGAGCAGTATTTCATGTTGCTAAGAGAAAGCATTTTAATAGTGCTGTGGATACGGGGGTAAATTGCAATAATTGAAGATTAAAAAACTATTCTCCAAGTGTTCCTAGAGCTTAAATAGAGAGCTCAGAGAAGTTGTGTGTGTGTGTGTGGGGAAACAGGATGTTCTGCCCAGGCTGGCAGAGCATCTCTATATATGTTCATTGTTGAACCAGAACTAATGATAACACTTAAATGACAGGTACTGTGGGTGATAAAAATGAATGGTTTGGTAAATGGGGGAGATGACAGCGTTAGGAAGAATAACTGGGCCATTTAGTGAGCTGTGCTAATACAGACCGGTGTATTAATACTCAGTGCACTTTTTGTGAGCAGGGGCATTCTTGGGTTACAAGGCACTTTCTGACCAAAGCTTCAAAATTTATTGTGACTACTCGGTGCGACTCTTTGCGGACAAAACCCGAATGATGATAAATGCATAGGAAAAGTAGAATTTAGTTGCAGCAGAGGGGCATTTGATACTAATACTGGTGATATGCCACTTGAATGGTCCATTCAGTGTGAAAGGATTTTGAAAAGAAGAGGAAGAGTATCAAGCAGAGGGAGGAAATAGTGCAGAAATGGCGGAAATGTGCTCTACTGAGAGCACATCTACAACAGTGACAAGGTAGGAGTCTGGATTTGCTTTATTTTGGTGTTGTTGTCTTCCCCAAATTTGTGGATAAAATTCAAGGGAATGCATGATGTACTTTCTTTTACATCCTATGTATTGAGATAAGATGGAAATCCAGTGTACAAATGGAACTGCACTTTGGAGAGGCTGGAAATTTTGGGCTAAATTGGAGCCTGTATTTGTAATTAACTTTCAGCTGTGAGAAACAACACTTGTGGTAGAGATGCAGTAAATGGTTTTCAGGTAAATGTGGCTATTATTTAGGGAAATTGTAAAATATTGATATGCATGTCGTTTGGATTGAAATTGGAAAGAAATGGTTTATGAAGTAGATCAGATCTTGGGAGGAAATGCAGATGATTCTCTTAGCTAAATCAGAGAGGGTTGGCAGCAGAATGAAATGGATGGGATTTGGGTTGAATTTTTATCACTGGTAGCAATGGCAGCCTGTGTCTGTGGTACTGCTAATAGGGGTAATCCTATTGCTGGGTTCTGCATCTGTTTCCCAGGAGACAGCAGTGGTGGGAATGTTTGGGTGCCAGGCTGTTGCCGTGCTCATAACGGGTTGACGTCCATGGAGTGTTGGGGGCGCCAGGCGGTTGCTGTGGCCCCAGTGGGCTCCTGGAGTGTTTGGGGTGAGTGTGCAGTGCTGGGCACGGCCCTGGGCAGAGCAGCCTTGTGCCTGAGGGCAGGGGGAGGCCTCAGGAGGCTCTGGAGGATCAGCTGTGCCAGGGAAGCCCTCCTGCCGGCAGGGAAGCCCTCCTGCCAGCAGGCCTGTGGTGGTGGGTGAGTTACTTGCACCCTGTGACCCAACCAGAATGCTCAACTTTTAACTTGCTGTCAGGCCTTCAAACAAGATTTCCCTTCTTTCTAGATGACGCTGAAATATTGTCCAAATGCGGTAAGCTGTGTCTGTGTTAGAATATCCTCCTTTCCTCATTGTTTGACCCATGTTATTTTTAGTGCAATAGCATTGTATCTGTCCAAAAGAGTGTTCTAGAAAGAAGTTGCTGTCATGGTGCAATGTAGTTTCTAAATGACATTGCAGGTATTTGAGACATGTTCTGGTACTAATGACAGCTTTTTTCCTGCAATGATTTCTTTAGGGTTCTTGTAGGTGGAAATGAGTGTTCTTTCAGCTTGAGTGAAATGTTCTCGAAAGATGGTGTTGGGCCTAGACAGGCTCGACTTGTGTCATGAGGTCATTCAGGGCTCAGATGCACTGCAAGTGATTGCATTTGTCATCTTCCACTTAATTTCTGAGCCACAGATTAGGCTGGTTTAAAGAGCTTTAAGCAATAAATGTTGAAGAGACTTACAGATTTATTTTGCCTTATGTCTGTGATTGCGTGCAATGACCAGGTTCTGTTCCTTAACCCCCAGGAGAAATGCCGTGTCTGTAAGTGCACGGTGAGATCAGGCCAGACTTGCTGTGGACAGGGCTCTGCAAGTTGTCCTTCTGGGCTGAATCCGAGTTTTAATTGTGTTCTGGACAGAAGGGCCGGCGATTGCTGCGCCGTGTTTTGGATGCGTGCAAAGCAGCAGGGAAGTTGGAGCTTGAGCAGGAGGACGCTGAGGTGGTTTTGTCGGAGCACCGGGGGCTCAGTGGGAGGTGTGTGAGACGTGAGGCAATTTGCAGGCAGCCTTTGGGGTGCTGGCTGTGCCGCTGCCGTCGGTGGTGCAGGAGCAGCCATGGGGTGTCAGCATTGCCCCACCTTCCCGCTGCGTGTCCCCGAGGCCGCCGCCACTGTCCTGGCACACTGTGCTGGCATTTCCAGAGTGCCAGCAAGGGTGCTGGGCTTGCTGCAAAGTCCTGTGCTTGCCGTGTGCATGTAGATGATGTTTTCAAATGAATTTTAGCTGGAAAAAGGGAATTTTCAGAACGGGAATGAGGGACAGAGTAGAAAATGGAGATTTTCTGGAAATGTTTTTGCTAATGTAGCTCCAAATGCCTGTGTGGGATAACCCTGTTGTAGACTGCACCTTTTTGGATCCTTTCAGAGACGCCTGTCTGGGTGATGTTGCCATTCCAGGGCTGGTGCTCTGGGACGTGAGATGTGTCCTTTGTGTCATTGTTATAGCTTTTCCCAACCACAGCTGGAGTGTTTGGAGAGTTCACTCTCTCTGTTTCCCTGGGTTTGGGATCTTGGGGCCTGTGCTGTCCCTCTGGAAGAAACCTGTTATAATCCCTCTATGAAATTGAGATAGGAAGGTACATAAGAGTTAAAATCTCTTTTAAGAGTGGTGTATTACAAGTGCAAGATTTTGTTTGAGGAAAACATTCCCTAAACCAAAAAGAATAACTAAAGAAGGAGATATTTTAAATAGGAATTTAAACTATTAATCAATCTTAAGAATGGAATGGATGATTTGATCTGAGGTTCACATCTTACAGACTGCTTGTCATGTGGCTCCAGAGGGTTTTGTTTTTTGTTTTTTTTTTTTTTTTGAATAATCTGGTTCAAGCATAATTGCAACTAGAAAATCAAATGCTTTTCAATTGGTCCTGATGTCATGTCAGTGGTGTTTGGTTTAGAAGCTCTCTGTAGCACTGCCCTTTATCAGCTGATGAATTGCAGAAATAGTAGCAGTATTTCATCTTGCTAAGAGAAAGCATTTTAATAGTGCTGTGGATACGGGGGTAAATTGCAATAATTGAAGATTAGAAAACTATTCACCAAGTGTTCCTAGAATTTAAATAGAGAGCTCAGAGAAGTTGTGTGTGTGTGTGGGGAAACAGGATGGTCTGCCCAGGCTGGCAGAGCATCTCTATGTATGTTCATTGTTGAACCAGAACTAATGATAACACTTAAATGACAGGTACTGTGGGTGATAAAAATGAATGGTTTGGTAAATGGGGGAGATGACATCGTTAGGCAGAATAACTGGGCCATTTAGTGAGCTGTGCTAACACAGACCAGTGTATTATTACTCAGTGCACTTTTTGTGAGCAGGGGCATTCTTGGGTTACAAGGCTCTTTCTGAGCAAAGCTTCAAAATTTATTGTGACTATTCAGTGTGACTCTTTGCGGACAAAACCTGAATGATGATAAATTCATAGGAAAAGTAGAATTTAGTTGCAGCAGAGGGGCATTTGATACTAATACTGGTGACATCCCACTTGAATGGTCCATTCAGTGTGAAAGGATTTTGAAAAGAAGAGGAAGAGTATCAAGCAGAGAGAGGAAATAGTGCAGAAATGGCGGAAATGTGCTCTACTGAGAGCACATCTACAACAGTGACAAGGTAGGAGTCTGGGTTCGCTTTATTTTGGTGGTGTTGTCTTCCCCAAATTTGTGGATAAAATTCAAGGGAATGCATGACGTACTTTCTTTTACATCCTATGTATTGAGATAAGATGGAAATCCAGTGTACAAATGGAAGTGCACTTTGGAGAGGCTGGAAATGTTGGGCTAAATTGGTACCTGTATTTGTCATTAACTTTCAGCTGTGAGAAACAACACTTGTGGTAGAGATGCAGTAAATGGTTTTCAGGTAAATGTGGCTATTATTTAGGGAAATTGTAAAATATTGATATGCATGTCGTTTGGATTGAAATTGGAAAGAAATGGTTTATGAAGTAGATCAGATCTTGGGAGGAAATGCAGATGATTCTCTTAGCTAAATCAGAGAGGGTTGGCAGCAGAATGAAATGGATGGGATTTGGGTTGAATTTTTATCACTGGTAGCAATGGCAGCCTGTGTCTGTGGTACTGCTAATAGGGGTAATCCTATTGCTGGGTTCTGCATCTGTTTCCCAGGAGACAGCAGTGGTGGGAATGTTTGGGTGCCAGGCTGTTGCCGTGCTCATAACGGGTTGACGTCCATGGAGTGTTGGGGGCGCCAGGCGGTTGCTGTGGCCCCAGTGGGCTCCTGGAGTGTTTGGGGTGAGTGTGCAGTGCTGGGCATGGCCCTGGGCAGAGCAGCCTTGTGCCTGAGGGCAGGGGGAGGCCTCAGGAGGCTCTGGAGGATCAGCTGTGCCAGGGAAGCCCTCCTGCCAGGAGGGAAGCCCTCCTGCCAGCAGGCCTGTGGTGGTGGGTGAGTTACTTGCACCCTGTGACCCAACCAGAATGCTCAACTTTTAACTTGCTGTCAGGCCTTCAAACAAGATTTCCCTTCTTTCTAGATGACGCTGAAATATTGTCCAAATGCGGTAAGCTGTGTCTGTGTTAGAATATCCTCCTTTCCTCATTGTTTGACCCATGTTATTTTTAGTGCAATAGCATTGTATCTGTCCAAAAGAGTGTTCTAGAAAGAAGTTGCTGTCATGGTGCAATGTAGTTTCTAAATGACATTGCAGGTATTTGAGACATGTTCTGGTACTAATGACAGCTTTTTTCCTGAAATGATTTCTTTAGGGTTCTTGTAGGTGGAAATGAGTGTTCTTTCAGCTTGAGTGAAATGTTCTCGAAAGATGGTGTTGGGCCTAGACAGGCTCGACTTGTGTCATGAGGTCATTCAGGGCTCAGATGCACTGCAAGTGATTGCATTTGTCATTTTCCACTTAATTTCTGAGCCACAGATTAGGCTGGTTTAAAGAGCTTTAAGCAATAAATGTTGAAGAGACTTACAGATTTATTTTGCCTTATGTCTGTGATTGCGTGCAATGACCAGGTTCTGTTCCTTAACCCCCAGGAGAAATGCCGTGTCTGTAAGTGCACGGTGAGATCAGGCCAGACTTGCTGTGGACAGGGCTCTGCAAGTTGTCCTTCTGGGCTGAATCCGAGTTTTAATTGTGTTCTGGACAGAAGGGCCGGCGATTGCTGCGCCGTGTTTTGGATGCGTGCAAAGCAGCAGGGAAGTTGGAGCTTGAGCAGGAGGACGCTGAGGTGGTTTTGTCGGAGCACCGGGGGCTCAGTGGGAGGTGTGTGAGACGTGAGGCAATTTGCAGGCAGCCTTTGGGGTGCTGGCTGTGCCGCTGCCGTCGGTGGTGCAGGAGCAGCCATGGGGTGTCAGCATTGCCCCACCTTCCCGCTGCGTGTCCCCGAGGCCGCCGCCACTGTCCTGGCACACTGTGCTGGCATTTCCAGAGTGCCAGCAAGGGTGCTGGGCTTGCTGCAAAGTCCTGTGCTTGCCGTGTGCATGTAGATGATGTTTTCAAATGAATTTTAGCTGGAAAAAGGGAATTTTCAGAACGGGAATGAGGGACAGAGTAGAAAATGGAGATTTTCTGGAAATGTTTTTGCTAATGTAGCTCCAAATGCCTGTGTGGGATAACCCTGTTGTAGACTGCACCTTTTTGGATCCTTTCAGAGACGCCTGTCTGGGTGATGTTGCCATTCCAGGGCTGGTGCTCTGGGACGTGAGATGTGTCCTTTGTGTCATTGTTATAGCTTTTCCCAACCACAGCTGGAGTGTTTGGAGAGTTCACTCTCTCTGTTTCCCTGGGTTTGGGATCTTGGGGCCTGTGCTGTCCCTCTGGAAGAAACCTGTTATAATCCCTCTATGAAATTGAGATAGGAAGGTACATAAGAGTTAAAATCTCTTTTAAGAGTGGTGTATTACAAGTGCAAGATTTTGTTTGAGGAAAACATTCCCTAAACCAAAAAGAATAACTAAAGAAGGAGATATTTTAAATAGGAATTTAAACTATTAATCAATCTTAAGAATGGAATGGATGATTTGATCTGAGGTTCACATCTTACAGACTGCTTGTCATGTGGCTCCAGAGGGTTTTGTTTTTTGGTTTTTTTTTTTTTTTGAATAATCTGGTTCAAGCATAATTGCAACTAGAAAATCAAATGCTTTTCAATTGGTCCTGATGTCATGTCAGTGGTGTTTGGTTTAGAAGCTCTCTGTAGCACTGCCCTTTATCAGCTGATGAATTGCAGAAATAGTAGCAGTATTTCATCTTGCTAAGAGAAAGCATTTTAATAGTGCTGTGGATACGGGGGTAAATTGCAATAATTGAAGATTAGAAAACTATTCACCAAGTGTTCCTAGAATTTAAATAGAGAGCTCAGAGAAGTTGTGTGTGTGTGTGGGGAAACAGGATGGTCTGCCCAGGCTGGCAGAGCATCTCTATGTATGTTCATTGTTGAACCAGAACTAATGATAACACTTAAATGACAGGTACTGTGGGTGATAAAAATGAATGGTTTGGTAAATGGGGGAGATGACATCGTTAGGCAGAATAACTGGGCCATTTAGTGAGCTGTGCTAACACAGACCAGTGTATTATTACTCAGTGCACTTTTTGTGAGCAGGGGCATTCTTGGGTTACAAGGCTCTTTCGGACCAAAGTTTCAAAATTATTGTGACTGTTCGGTGTGACTCTTTGCGGACAAAACCTGAATGATGATAAATTCATAGGAAAAGTAGAATTTAGTTGCAGCAGAGGGGCATTTGATACTAATACTGGTGACATCCCACTTGAATGGTCCATTCAGTGTGAAAGGATTTTGAAAAGAAGAGGAAGAGTATCAAGCAGAGGGAGGAAATAGTGCAGAAATGGTGGAAATGTGCTCTACTGAGAGCACATCTACAACAGTGACAAGGTAGGAGTCTGGGTTCGCTGTATTTTGGTGGTGTTGTCTTCCCCAAATTTGTGGATAAAATTCAAGGGAATGCATGACGTACTTTCTTTTACATCCTATGTATTGAGATAAGATGGAAATCCAGTGTACAAATGGAAGTGCACTTTGGAGAGGCTGGAAATGTTGGGCTAAATTGGAGCCTGTATTTGTAATTAACTTTCAGCTGTGAGAAACAACACTTGTGGTAGAGATGCAGTAAATGGTTTTCAGGTAAATGTGGCTATTATTTAGGGAAATTGTAAAATATTGATATGCATGTCGTTTGGATTGAAATTGGAAAGAAATGGTTTATGAAGTAGATCAGATCTTGGGAGGAAATGCAGATGATTCTCTTAGCTAAATCAGAGAGGGTTGGCAGCAGAATGAAATGGATGGGATTTGGGTTGAATTTTTATCACTGGTAGCAATGGCAGCCTGTGTCTGTGGTACTGCTAATAGGGGTAATCCTATTGCTGGGTTCTGCATCTGTTTCCCAGGAGACAGCAGTGGTGGGAATGTTTGGGTGCCAGGCTGATGCCGTGCTCATAACGGGTTGACGTCCATGGAGTGTTGGGGGCGCCAGGCGGTTGCTGTGGCCCCAGTGGGCTCCTGGAGTGTTTGGGGTGAGTGTGCAGTGCTGGGCACGGCCCTGGGCAGAGCAGCCTTGTGCCTGAGGGCAGGGGGAGGCCTCAGGAGGCTCTGGAGGATCAGCTGTGCCAGGGAAGCCCTCCTGCCAGCAGGGAAGCCCTCCTGCCAGCAGGCCTGTGGTGGTGGGTGAGTTACTTGCACCCTGTGACCCAACCAGAATGCTCAACTTTTAACTTGCTGTCAGGCCTTCAAACAAGATTTCCCTTCTTTCTAGATGACGCTGAAATATTGTCCAAATGCGGTAAGCTGTGTCTGTGTTAGAATATCCTCCTTTCCTCATTGTTTGACCCATGTTATTTTTAGTGCAATAGCATTGTATCTGTCCAAAAGAGTGTTCTAGAAAGAAGTTGCTGTCATGGTGCAATGTAGTTTCTAAATGACATTGCAGGTATTTGAGACATGTTCTGGTACTAATGACAGCTTTTTTCCTGAAATGATTTCTTTAGGGTTCTTGTAGGTGGAAATGAGTGTTCTTTCAGCTTGAGTGAAATGTTCTCGAAAGATGGTGTTGGGCCTAGACAGGCTCGACTTGTGTCATGAGGTCATTCAGGGCTCAGATGCACTGCAAGTGATTGCATTTGTCATTTTCCACTTAATTTCTGAGCCACAGATTAGGCTGGTTTAAAGAGCTTTAAGCAATAAATGTTGAAGAGACTTACAGATTTATTTTGCCTTATGTCTGTGATTGCGTGCAATGACCAGGTTCTGTTCCTTAACCCCCAGGAGAAATGCCGTGTCTGTAAGTGCACGGTGAGATCAGGCCAGACTTGCTGTGGACAGGGCTCTGCAAGTTGTCCTTCTGGGCTGAATCCGAGTTTTAATTGTGTTCTGGACAGAAGGGCCGGCGATTGCTGCGCCGTGTTTTGGATGCGTGCAAAGCAGCAGGGAAGTTGGAGCTTGAGCAGGAGGACGCTGAGGTGGTTTTGTCGGAGCACCGGGGGCTCAGTGGGAGGTGTGTGAGACGTGAGGCAATTTGCAGGCAGCCTTTGGGGTGCTGGCTGTGCCGCTGCCGTCGGTGGTGCAGGAGCAGCCATGGGGTGTCAGCATTGCCCCACCTTCCCGCTGCGTGTCCCCGAGGCCGCCGCCACTGTCCTGGCACACTGTGCTGGCATTTCCAGAGTGCCAGCAAGGGTGCTGGGCTTGCTGCAAAGTCCTGTGCTTGCTGTGTGCATGTAGATGATGTTTTCAAATGAATTTTAGCTGGAAAAAGGGAATTTTCAGAACGGGAATGAGGGACAGAGTAGAAAATGGAGATTTTCTGGAAATGTTTTTGCTAATGTAGCTCCAAATGCCTGTGTGGGATAACCCTGTTGTAGACTGCACCTTTTTGGATCCTTTCAGAGACGCCTGTCTGGGTGATGTTGCCATTCCAGGGCTGGTGCTCTGGGACGTGAGATGTGTCCTTTGTGTCATTGTTATAGCTTTTCCCAACCACAGCTGGAGTGTTTGGAGAGTTCACTCTCTCTGTTTCCCTGGGTTTGGGATCTTGGGGCCTGTGCTGTCCCTCTGGAAGAAACCTGTTATAATCCCTCTATGAAATTGAGATAGGAAGGTACATAAGAGTTAAAATCTCTTTTAAGAGTGGTGTATTACAAGTGCAAGATTTTGTTTGAGGAAAACATTCCCTAAACCAAAAAGAATAACTAAAGAAGGAGATATTTTAAATAGGCATTTAAACTATTAATCAATCTTAAGAATGGAATGGATGATTTGATCTGAGGTTCACATCTTACAGACTGCTTGTCATGTGGCTCCAGAGGGTTTTGTTTTTTGTTTTTTTTTTTTTTTTTGAATAATCTGGTTCAAGCATAATTGCAACTAGAAAATCAAATGCTTTTCAATTGGTCCTGATGTCATGTCAGTGGTGTTTGGTTTAGAAGCTCTCTGTAGCACTGCCCTTTATCAGCTGATGAATTGCAGAAATAGTAGCAGTATTTCATCTTGCTAAGAGAAAGCATTTTAATAGTGCTGTGGATACGGGGGTAAATTGCAATAATTGAAGATTAGAAAACTATTCACCAAGTGTTCCTAGAATTTAAATAGAGAGCTCAGAGAAGTTGTGTGTGTGTGTGGGGAAACAGGATGGTCTGCCCAGGCTGGCAGAGCATCTCTATGTATGTTCATTGTTGAACCAGAACTAATGATAACACTTAAATGACAGGTACTGTGGGTGATAAAAATGAATGGTTTGGTAAATGGGGGAGATGACATCGTTAGGCAGAATAACTGGGCCATTTAGTGAGCTGTGCTAACACAGACCAGTGTATTATTACTCAGTGCACTTTTTGTGAGCAGGGGCATTCTTGGGTTACAAGGCTCTTTCGGACCAAAGTTTCAAAATTTATTGTGACTGTTCGGTGTGACTCTTTGCGGACAAAACCTGAATGATGATAAATTCATAGGAAAAGTAGAATTTAGTTGCAGCAGAGGGGCATTTGATACTAATACTGGTGACATCCTACTTGAATGGTCCATTCAGTGTGAAAGGATTTTGAAAAGAAGAGGAAGAGTATCAAGCAGAGAGAGGAAATAGTGCAGAAATGGTGGAAATGTGCTCTACTGAGAGCACATCTACAACAGTGACAAGGTAGGAGTCTGGGTTCGCTGTATTTTGGTGGTGTTGTCTTCCCCAAATTTGTGGATAAAATTCAAGGGAATGCATGACGTACTTTCTTTTACATCCTATGTATTGAGATAAGATGGAAATCCAGTGTACAAATGGAAGTGCACTTTGGAGAGGCTGGAAATGTTGGGCTAAATTGGAGCCTGTATTTGTCATTAACTTTCAGCTGTGAGAAACAACACTTGTGGTAGAGATGCAGTAAAGGGTTTTCAGGTAAATGTGGCTATTATTTAGGGAAATTGTAAAATATTGATATGCATGTCGTTTGGATTGAAATTGGAAAGAAATGGTTTATGAAGTAGATCAGATCTTGGGAGGAAATGCAGATGATTCTCTTAGCTAAATCAGAGAGGGTTGGCAGCAGAATGAAATGGATGGGATTTTGGTTGAATTTTTATCACTGGTAGCAATGGCAGCCTGTGTCTGTGGTACTGCTAATAGGGGTAATCCTATTGCTGGGTTCTGCATCTGTTTCCCAGGAGACAGCAGTGGTGGGAATGTTTGGGTGCCAGGCTGATGCCGTGCTCATAACGGGTTGACGTCCATGGAGTGTTGGGGGCGCCAGGCGGTTGCTGTGGCCCCAGTGGGCTCCTGGAGTGTTTGGGGTGAGTGTGCAGTGCTGGGCACGGCCCTGGGCAGAGCAGCCTTGTGCCTGAGGGCAGGGGGAGGCCTCAGGAGGCTCTGGAGGATCAGCTGTGCCAGGGAAGCCCTCCTGCCAGCAGGGAAGCCCTCCTGCCAGCAGGCCTGTGGTGGTGGGTGAGTTACTTGCACCCTGTGACCCAACCAGAATGCTCAACTTTTAACTTGCTGTCAGGCCTTCAAACAAGATTTCCCTTCTTTCTAGATGACGCTGAAATATTGTCCAAATGCGGTAAGCTGTGTCTGTGTTAGAATATCCTCCTTTCCTCATTGTTTGACCCATGTTATTTTTAGTGCAATAGCATTGTATCTGTCCAAAAGAGTGTTCTAGAAAGAAGTTGCTGTCATGGTGCAATGTAGTTTCTTAATGACATTGCAGGTATTTGAGACATGTTCTGGTACTAATGACAGCTTTTTTCCTGAAATGATTTCTTTAGGGTTCTTGTAGGTGGAAATGAGTGTTCTTTCAGCTTGAATGAAATGTTCTCAAAAGATGGTGTTGGGCCTAGACAGGCTCGACTTGTGTCATGAGGTCATTCAGGGCTCAGATGCACTGCAAGTGATTGCATTTGTCATCTTCCACTTAATTTCTGAGCCACAGATTAGGCTGGTTTAAAGAGCTTTAAGCAATAAATGTTGAAGAGACTTACAGATTTATTTTGCCTTATGTCTGTGATTGCGTGCAATGACCAGGTTCTGTTCCTTAACCCCCAGGAGAAATGCCGTGTCTGTAAGTGCACGGTGAGATCAGGCCAGACTTGCTGTGGACAGGGCTCTGCAAGTTGTCCTTCTGGGCTGAATCCGAGTTTTAATTGTGTTCTGGACAGAAGGGCCGGCGATTGCTGCGCCGTGTTTTGGATGCGTGCAAAGCAGCAGGGAAGTTGGAGCTTGAGCAGGAGGACGCTGAGGTGGTTTTGTCGGAGCACCGGGGGCTCAGTGGGAGGTGTGTGAGACGTGAGGCAATTTGCAGGCAGCCTTTGGGGTGCTGGCTGTGCCGCTGCCGTCGGTGGTGCAGGAGCAGCCATGGGGTGTCAGCATTGCCCCACCTTCCCGCTGCGTGTCCCCGAGGCCGCCGCCACTGTCCTGGCACACTGTGCTGGCATTTCCAGAGTGCCAGCAAGGGTGCTGGGCTTGCTGCAAAGTCCTGTGCTTGCCGTGTGCATGTAGATGATGTTTTCAAATGAATTTTAGCTGGAAAAAGGGAATTTTCAGAACGGGAATGAGGGACAGAGTAGAAAATGGAGATTTTCTGGAAATGTTTTTGCTAATGTAGCTCCAAATGCCTGTGTGGGATAACCCTGTTGTAGACTGCACCTTTTTGGATCCTTTCAGAGACGCCTGTCTGGGTGATGTTGCCATTCCAGGGCTGGTGCTCTGGGACGTGAGATGTGTCCTTTGTGTCATTGTTATAGCTTTTCCCAACCACAGCTGGAGTGTTTGGAGAGTTCACTCTCTCTGTTTCCCTGGGTTTGGGATCTTGGGGCCTGTGCTGTCCCTCTGGAAGAAACCTGTTATAATCCCTCTATGAAATTGAGATAGGAAGGTACATAAGAGTTAAAATCTCTTTTAAGAGTGGTGTATTACAAGTGCAAGGTTTTGTTTGAGGAAAACATTCCCTAAACCAAAAAGAATAACTAAAGAAGGAGATATTTTAAATAGGAATTTAAACTATTAATCAATCTTAAGAATGGAATGGATGATTTGATCTGAGGTTCACATCTTACAGACTGCTTGTCATGTGGCTCCAGAGGGTTTTGTTTTTTGTTTTTTTTTTTTTTTTTGAATAATCTGGTTCAAGCATAATTGCAACTAGAAAATCAAATGCTTTTCAATTGGTCCTGATGTCATGTCAGTGGTGTTTGGTTTAGAAGCTCTCTGTAGCACTGCCCTTTATCAGCTGATGAATTGCAGAAATAGTAGCAGTATTTCATCTTGCTAAGAGAAAGCATTTTAATAGTGCTGTGGATACGGGGGTAAATTGCAATAATTGAAGATTAGAAAACTATTCACCAAGTGTTCCTAGAATTTAAATAGAGAGCTCAGAGAAGTTGTGTGTGTGTGTGGGGAAACAGGATGGTCTGCCCAGGCTGGCAGAGCATCTCTATGTATGTTCATTGTTGAACCAGAACTAATGATAACACTTAAATGACAGGTACTGTGGGTGATAAAAATGAATGGTTTGGTAAATGGGGGAGATGACATCGTTAGGCAGAATAACTGGGCCATTTAGTGAGCTGTGCTAACACAGACCAGTGTATTATTACTCAGTGCACTTTTTGTGAGCAGGGGCATTCTTGGGTTACAAGGCTCTTTCGGACCAAAGTTTCAAAATTTATTGTGACTGTTCGGTGTGACTCTTTGCGGACAAAACCTGAATGATGATAAATTCATAGGAAAAGTAGAATTTAGTTGCAGCAGAGGGGCATTTGATACTAATACTGGTGACATCCTACTTGAATGGTCCATTCAGTGTGAAAGGATTTTGAAAAGAAGAGGAAGAGTATCAAGCAGAGAGAGGAAATAGTGCAGAAATGGTGGAAATGTGCTCTACTGAGAGCACATCTACAACAGTGACAAGGTAGGAGTCTGGGTTCGCTGTATTTTGGTGGTGTTGTCTTCCCCAAATTTGTGGATAAAATTCAAGGGAATGCATGACGTACTTTCTTTTACATCCTATGTATTGAGATAAGATGGAAATCCAGTGTACAAATGGAAGTGCACTTTGGAGAGGCTGGAAATGTTGGGCTAAATTGGAGCCTGTATTTGTCATTAACTTTCAGCTGTGAGAAACAACACTTGTGGTAGAGATGCAGTAAAGGGTTTTCAGGTAAATGTGGCTATTATTTAGGGAAATTGTAAAATATTGATATGCATGTCGTTTGGATTGAAATTGGAAAGAAATGGTTTATGAAGTAGATCAGATCTTGGGAGGAAATGCAGATGATTCTCTTAGCTAAATCAGAGAGGGTTGGCAGCAGAATGAAATGGATGGGATTTTGGTTGAATTTTTATCACTGGTAGCAATGGCAGCCTGTGTCTGTGGTACTGCTAATAGGGGTAATCCTATTGCTGGGTTCTGCATCTGTTTCCCAGGAGACAGCAGTGGTGGGAATGTTTGGGTGCCAGGCTGATGCCGTGCTCATAACGGGTTGACGTCCATGGAGTGTTGGGGGCGCCAGGCGGTTGCTGTGGCCCCAGTGGGCTCCTGGAGTGTTTGGGGTGAGTGTGCAGTGCTGGGCACGGCCCTGGGCAGAGCAGCCTTGTGCCTGAGGGCAGGGGGAGGCCTCAGGAGGCTCTGGAGGATCAGCTGTGCCAGGGAAGCCCTCCTGCCAGCAGGGAAGCCCTCCTGCCAGCAGGCCTGTGGTGGTGGGTGAGTTACTTGCACCCTGTGACCCAACCAGAATGCTCAACTTTTAACTTGCTGTCAGGCCTTCAAACAAGATTTCCCTTCTTTCTAGATGACGCTGAAATATTGTCCAAATGCGGTAAGCTGTGTCTGTGTTAGAATATCCTCCTTTCCTCATTGTTTGACCCATGTTATTTTTAGTGCAATAGCATTGTATCTGTCCAAAAGAGTGTTCTAGAAAGAAGTTGCTGTCATGGTGCAATGTAGTTTCTAAATGACATTGCAGGTATTTGAGACATGTTCTGGTACTAATGACAGCTTTTTTCCTGAAATGATTTCTTTAGGGTTCTTGTAGGTGGAAATGAGTGTTCTTTCAGCTTGAATGAAATGTTCTCGAAAGATGGTGTTGGGCCTAGACAGGCTCGACTTGTGTCATGAGGTCATTCAGGGCTCAGATGCACTGCAAGTGATTGCATTTGTCATCTTCCACTTAATTTCTGAGCCACAGATTAGGCTGGTTTAAAGAGCTTTAAGCAATAAATGTTGAAGAGACTTACAGATTTATTTTGCCTTATGTCTGTGATTGCGTGCAATGACCAGGTTCTGTTCCTTAACCCCCAGGAGAAATGCCGTGTCTGTAAGTGCACGGTGAGATCAGGCCAGACTTGCTGTGGACAGGGCTCTGCAAGTTGTCCTTGTGGGCTGAATCCGAGTTTTAATTGTGTTCTGGACAGAAGGGCCGGCGATTGCTGCGCCGTGTTTTGGATGCGTGCAAAGCAGCAGGGAAGTTGGAGCTTGAGCAGGAGGACGCTGAGGTGGTTTTGTCGGAGCACCGGGGGCTCAGTGGGAGGTGTGTGAGACGTGAGGCAATTTGCAGGCAGCCTTTGGGGTGCTGGCTGTGCCGCTGCCGTCGGTGGTGCAGGAGCAGCCATGGGGTGTCAGCATTGCCCCACCTTCCCGCTGCGTGTCCCCGAGGCCGCCGCCACTGTCCTGGCACACTGTGCTGGCATTTCCAGAGTGCCAGCAAGGGTGCTGGGCTTGCTGCAAAGTCCTGTGCTTGCCGTGTGCATGTAGATGATGTTTTCAAATGAATTTTAGCTGGAAAAAGGGAATTTTCAGAACGGGAATGAGGGACAGAGTAGAAAATGGAGATTTTCTGGAAATGTTTTTGCTAATGTAGCTCCAAATGCCTGTGTGGGATAACCCTGTTGTAGACTGCACCTTTTTGGATCCTTTCAGAGACGCCTGTCTGGGTGATGTTGCCATTCCAGGGCTGGTGCTCTGGGACGTGAGATGTGTCCTTTGTGTCATTGTTATAGCTTTTCCCAACCACAGCTGGAGTGTTTGGAGAGTTCACTCTCTCTGTTTCCCTGGGTTTGGGATCTTGGGGCCTGTGCTGTCCCTCTGGAAGAAACCTGTTATAATCCCTCTATGAAATTGAGATAGGAAGGTACATAAGAGTTAAAATCTCTTTTAAGAGTGGTGTATTACAAGTGCAAGATTTTGTTTGAGGAAAACATTCCCTAAACCAAAAAGAATAACTAAAGAAGGAGATATTTTAAATAGGAATTTAAACTATTAATCAATCTTAAGAATGGAATGGATGATTTGATCTGAGGTTCACATCTTACAGACTGCTTGTCATGTGGCTCCAGAGGGTTTTGTTTTTTGGTTTTTTTTTTTTTTTGAATAATCTGGTTCAAGCATAATTGCAACTAGAAAATCAAATGCTTTTCAATTGGTCCTGATGTCATGTCAGTGGTGTTTGGTTTAGAAGCTCTCTGTAGCACTGCCCTTTATCAGCTGATGAATTGCAGAAATAGTAGCAGTATTTCATCTTGCTAAGAGAAAGCATTTTAATAGTGCTGTGGATACGGGGGTAAATTGCAATAATTGAAGATTAGAAAACTATTCACCAAGTGTTCCTAGAATTTAAATAGAGAGCTCAGAGAAGTTGTGTGTGTGTGTGGGGAAACAGGATGGTCTGCCCAGGCTGGCAGAGCATCTCTATGTATGTTCATTGTTGAACCAGAACTAATGATAACACTTAAATGACAGGTACTGTGGGTGATAAAAATGAATGGTTTGGTAAATGGGGGAGATGACATCGTTAGGCAGAATAACTGGGCCATTTAGTGAGCTGTGCTAACACAGACCAGTGTATTATTACTCAGTGCACTTTTTGTGAGCAGGGGCATTCTTGGGTTACAAGGCTCTTTCGGACCAAAGTTTCAAAATTTATTGTGACTGTTCGGTGTGACTCTTTGCGGACAAAACCTGAATGATGATAAATTCATAGGAAAAGTAGAATTTAGTTGCAGCAGAGGGGCATTTGATACTAATACTGGTGACATCCCACTTGAATGGTCCATTCAGTGTGAAAGGATTTTGAAAAGAAGAGGAAGAGTATCAAGCAGAGAGAGGAAATAGTGCAGAAATGGTGGAAATGTGCTCTACTGAGAGCACATCTACAACAGTGACAAGGTAGGAGTCTGGGTTCGCTGTATTTTGGTGGTGTTGTCTTCCCCAAATTTGTGGATAAAATTCAAGGGAATGCATGACGTACTTTCTTTTACATCCTATGTATTGAGATAAGATGGAAATCCAGTGTACAAATGGAAGTGCACTTTGGAGAGGCTGGAAATGTTGGGCTAAATTGGAGCCTGTATTTGTAATTAACTTTCAGCTGTGAGAAACAACACTTGTGGTAGAGATGCAGTAAATGGTTTTCAGGTAAATGTGGCTATTATTTAGGGAAATTGTAAAATATTGATATGCATGTCGTTTGGATTGAAATTGGAAAGAAATGGTTTATGAAGTAGATCAGATCTTGGGAGGAAATGCAGATGATTCTCTTAGCTAAATCAGAGAGGGTTGGCAGCAGAATGAAATGGATGGGATTTGGGTTGAATTTTTATCACTGGTAGCAATGGCAGCCTGTGTCTGTGGTACTGCTAATAGGGGTAATCCTATTGCTGGGTTCTGCATCTGTTTCCCAGGAGACAGCAGTGGTGGGAATGTTTGGGTGCCAGGCTGATGCCGTGCTCATAACGGGTTGACGTCCATGGAGTGTTGGGGGCGCCAGGCGGTTGCTGTGGCCCCAGTGGGCTCCTGGAGTGTTTGGGGTGAGTGTGCAGTGCTGGGCACGGCCCTGGGCAGAGCAGCCTTGTGCCTGAGGGCAGGGGGAGGCCTCAGGAGGCTCTGGAGGATCAGCTGTGCCAGGGAAGCCCTCCTGCCAGCAGGGAAGCCCTCCTGCCAGCAGGCCTGTGGTGGTGGGTGAGTTAGTTGCACCCTGTGACCCAACCAGAATGCTCAACTTTTAACTTGCTGTCAGGCCTTCAAACAAGATTTCCCTTCTTTCTAGATGACGCTGAAATATTGTCCAAATGCGGTAAGCTGTGTCTGTGTTAGAATATCCTCCTTTCCTCATTGTTTGACCCATGTTATTTTTAGTGCAATAGCATTGTATCTGTCCAAAAGAGTGTTCTAGAAAGAAGTTGCTGTCATGGTGCAATGTAGTTTCTAAATGACATTGCAGGTATTTGAGACATGTTCTGGTACTAATGACAGCTTTTTTCCTGAAATGATTTCTTTAGGGTTCTTGTAGGTGGAAATGAGTGTTCTTTCAGCTTGAGTGAAATGTTCTCGAAAGATGGTGTTGGGCCTAGACAGGCTCGACTTGTGTCATGAGGTCATTCAGGGCTCAGATGCACTGCAAGTGATTGCATTTGTCATCTTCCACTTAATTTCTGAGCCACAGATTAGGCTGGTTTAAAGAGCTTTAAGCAATAAATGTTGAAGAGACTTACAGATTTATTTTGCCTTATGTCTGTGATTGCGTGCAATGACCAGGTTCTGTTCCTTAACCCCCAGGAGAAATGCCGTGTCTGTAAGTGCACGGTGAGATCAGGCCAGACTTGCTGTGGACAGGGCTCTGCAAGTTGTCCTTCTGGGCTGAATCCGAGTTTTAATTGTGTTCTGGACAGAAGGGCCGGCGATTGCTGCGCCGTGTTTTGGATGCGTGCAAAGCACCAGGGAAGTTGGAGCTTGAGCAGGAGGACGCTGAGGTGGTTTTGTCGGAGCACCGGGGGCTCAGTGGGAGGTGTGTGAGACGTGAGGCAATTTGCAGGCAGCCTTTGGGGTGCTGGCTGTGCCGCTGCCGTCGGTGGTGCAGGAGCAGCCATGGGGTGTCAGCATTGCCCCACCTTCCCGCTGCGTGTCCCCGAGGCCGCCGCCACTGTCCTGGCACACTGTGCTGGCATTTCCAGAGTGCCAGCAAGGGTGCTGGGCTTGCTGCAAAGTCCTGTGCTTGCCGTGTGCATGTAGATGATGTTTTCAAATGAATTTTAGCTGGAAAAAGGGAATTTTCAGAACGGGAATGAGGGACAGAGTAGAAAATGGAGATTTTCTGGAAATGTTTTTGCTAATGTAGCTCCAAATGCCTGTGTGGGATAACCCTGTTGTAGACTGCACCTTTTTGGATCCTTTCAGAGACGCCTGTCTGGGTGATGTTGCCATTCCAGGGCTGGTGCTCTGGGACGTGAGATGTGTCCTTTGTGTCATTGTTATAGCTTTTCCCAACCACAGCTGGAGTGTTTGGAGAGTTCACTCTCTCTGTTTCCCTGGGTTTGGGATCTTGGGGCCTGTGCTGTCCCTCTGGAAGAAACCTGTTATAATCCCTCTATGAAATTGAGATAGGAAGGTACATAAGAGTTAAAATCTCTTTTAAGAGTGGTGTATTACAAGTGCAAGATTTTGTTTGAGGAAAACATTCCCTAAACCAAAAAGAATAACTAAAGAAGGAGATATTTTAAATAGGAATTTAAACTATTAATCAATCTTAAGAATGGAATGGATGATTTGATCTGAGGTTCACATCTTACAGACTGCTTGTCATGTGGCTCCAGAGGGTTTTGTTTTTTGGTTTTTTTTTTTTTTTTTGAATAATCTGGTTCAAGCATAATTGCAACTAGAAAATCAAATGCTTTTCAATTGGTCCTGATGTCATGTCAGTGGTGTTTGGTTTAGAAGCTCTCTGTAGCACTGCCCTTTATCAGCTGATGAATTGCAGAAATAGTAGCAGTATTTCATCTTGCTAAGAGAAAGCATTTTAATAGTGCTGTGGATACGGGGGTAAATTGCAATAATTGAAGATTAGAAAACTATTCACCAAGTGTTCCTAGAATTTAAATAGAGAGCTCAGAGAAGTTGTGTGTGTGTGTGGGGAAACAGGATGGTCTGCCCAGGCTGGCAGAGCATCTCTATGTATGTTCATTGTTGAACCAGAACTAATGATAACACTTAAATGACAGGTACTGTGGGTGATAAAAATGAATGGTTTGGTAAATGGGGGAGATGACATCGTTAGGCAGAATAACTGGGCCATTTAGTGAGCTGTGCTAACACAGACCAGTGTATTATTACTCAGTGCACTTTTTGTGAGCAGGGGCATTCTTGGGTTACAAGGCTCTTTCGGACCAAAGTTTCAAAATTTATTGTGACTGTTCGGTGTGACTCTTTGCGGACAAAACCTGAATGATGATAAATTCATAGGAAAAGTAGAATTTAGTTGCAGCAGAGGGGCATTTGATACTAATACTGGTGACATCCTACTTGAATGGTCCATTCAGTGTGAAAGGATTTTGAAAAGAAGAGGAAGAGTATCAAGCAGAGAGAGGAAATAGTGCAGAAATGGTGGAAATGTGCTCTACTGAGAGCACATCTACAACAGTGACAAGGTAGGAGTCTGGGTTCGCTGTATTTTGGTGGTGTTGTCTTCCCCAAATTTGTGGATAAAATTCAAGGGAATGCATGACGTACTTTCTTTTACATCCTATGTATTGAGATAAGATGGAAATCCAGTGTACAAATGGAAGTGCACTTTGGAGAGGCTGGAAATGTTGGGCTAAATTGGAGCCTGTATTTGTCATTAACTTTCAGCTGTGAGAAACAACACTTGTGGTAGAGATGCAGTAAAGGGTTTTCAGGTAAATGTGGCTATTATTTAGGGAAATTGTAAAATATTGATATGCATGTCGTTTGGATTGAAATTGGAAAGAAATGGTTTATGAAGTAGATCAGATCTTGGGAGGAAATGCAGATGATTCTCTTAGCTAAATCAGAGAGGGTTGGCAGCAGAATGAAATGGATGGGATTTGGGTTGAATTTTTATCACTGGTAGCAATGGCAGCCTGTGTCTGTGGTACTGCTAATAGGGGTAATCCTATTGCTGGGTTCTGCATCTGTTTCCCAGGAGACAGCAGTGGTGGGAATGTTTGGGTGCCAGGCTGATGCCGTGCTCATAACGGGTTGACGTCCATGGAGTGTTGGGGGCGCCAGGCGGTTGCTGTGGCCCCAGTGGGCTCCTGGAGTGTTTGGGGTGAGTGTGCAGTGCTGGGCACGGCCCTGGGCAGAGCAGCCTTGTGCCTGAGGGCAGGGGGAGGCCTCAGGAGGCTCTGGAGGATCAGCTGTGCCAGGGAAGCCCTCCTGCCAGCAGGGAAGCCCTCCTGCCAGCAGGCCTGTGGTGGTGGGTGAGTTACTTGCACCCTGTGACCCAACCAGAATGCTCAACTTTTAACTTGCTGTCAGGCCTTCAAACAAGATTTCCCTTCTTTCTAGATGACGCTGAAATATTGTCCAAATGCGGTAAGCTGTGTCTGTGTTAGAATATCCTCCTTTCCTCATTGTTTGACCCATGTTATTTTTAGTGCAATAGCATTGTATCTGTCCAAAAGAGTGTTCTAGAAAGAAGTTGCTGTCATGGTGCAATGTAGTTTCTAAATGACATTGCAGGTATTTGAGACATGTTCTGGTACTAATGACAGCTTTTTTCCTGAAATGATTTCTTTAGGGTTCTTGTAGGTGGAAATGAGTGTTCTTTCAGCTTGAGTGAAATGTTCTCGAAAGATGGTGTTGGGCCTAGACAGGCTCGACTTGTGTCATGAGGTCATTCAGGGCTCAGATGCACTGCAAGTGATTGCATTTGTCATCTTCCACTTAATTTCTGAGCCACAGATTAGGCTGGTTTAAAGAGCTTTAAGCAATAAATGTTGAAGAGACTTACAGATTTATTTTGCCTTATGTCTGTGATTGCGTGCAATGACCAGGTTCTGTTCCTTAACCCCCAGGAGAAATGCCGTGTCTGTAAGTGCACGGTGAGATCAGGCCAGACTTGCTGTGGACAGGGCTCTGCAAGTTGTCCTTCTGGGCTGAATCCGAGTTTTAATTGTGTTCTGGACAGAAGGGCCGGCGATTGCTGCGCCGTGTTTTGGATGCGTGCAAAGCAGCAGGGAAGTTGGAGCTTGAGCAGGAGGACGCTGAGGTGGTTTTGTCGGAGCACCGGGGGCTCAGTGGGAGGTGTGTGAGACGTGAGGCAATTTGCAGGCAGCCTTTGGGGTGCTGGCTGTGCCGCTGCCGTCGGTGGTGCAGGAGCAGCCATGGGGTGTCAGCATTGCCCCACCTTCCCGCTGCGTGTCCCCGAGGCCGCCGCCACTGTCCTGGCACACTGTGCTGGCATTTCCAGAGTGCCAGCAAGGGTGCTGGGCTTGCTGCAAAGTCCTGTGCTTGCCGTGTGCATGTAGATGATGTTTTCAAATGAATTTTAGCTGGAAAAAGGGAATTTTCAGAACGGGAATGAGGGACAGAGTAGAAAATGGAGATTTTCTGGAAATGTTTTTGCTAATGTAGCTCCAAATGCCTGTGTGGGATAACCCTGTTGTAGACTGCACCTTTTTGGATCCTTTCAGAGACGCCTGTCTGGGTGATGTTGCCATTCCAGGGCTGGTGCTCTGGGACGTGAGATGTGTCCTTTGTGTCATTGTTATAGCTTTTCCCAACCACAGCTGGAGTGTTTGGAGAGTTCACTCTCTCTGTTTCCCTGGGTTTGGGATCTTGGGGCCTGTGCTGTCCCTCTGGAAGAAACCTGTTATAATCCCTCTATGAAATTGAGATAGGAAGGTACATAAGAGTTAAAATCTCTTTTAAGAGTGGTGTATTACAAGTGCAAGATTTTGTTTGAGGAAAACATTCCCTAAACCAAAAAGAATAACTAAAGAAGGAGATATTTTAAATAGGAATTTAAACTATTAATCAATCTTAAGAATGGAATGGATGATTTGATCTGAGGTTCACATCTTACAGACTGCTTGTCATGTGGCTCCAGAGGGTTTTGTTTTTTGGTTTTTTTTTTTTTTTTGAATAATCTGGTTCAAGCATAATTGCAACTAGAAAATCAAATGCTTTTCAATTGGTCCTGATGTCATGTCAGTGGTGTTTGGTTTAGAAGCTCTCTGTAGCACTGCCCTTTATCAGCTGATGAATTGCAGAAATAGTAGCAGTATTTCATCTTGCTAAGAGAAAGCATTTTAATAGTGCTGTGGATACGGGGGTAAATTGCAATAATTGAAGATTAGAAAACTATTCACCAAGTGTTCCTAGAATTTAAATAGAGAGCTCAGAGAAGTTGTGTGTGTGTGTGGGGAAACAGGATGGTCTGCCCAGGCTGGCAGAGCATCTCTATGTATGTTCATTGTTGAACCAGAACTAATGATAACACTTAAATGACAGGTACTGTGGGTGATAAAAATGAATGGTTTGGTAAATGGGGGAGATGACACCGTTAGGCAGAATAACTGGGCCGTTTAGTGAGCTGTGCTAACACAGACCAGTGTATTATTACTCAGTGCACTTTTTGTGAGCAGGGGCATTCTTGGGTTACAAGGCTCTTTCGGACCAAAGTTTCAAAATTTATTGTGACTGTTCGGTGTGACTCTTTGCGGACAAAACCTGAATGATGATAAATTCATAGGAAAAGTAGAATTTAGTTGCAGCAGAGGGGCATTTGATACTAATACTGGTGACATCCCACTTGAATGGTCCATTCAGTGTGAAAGGATTTTGAAAAGAAGAGGAAGAGTATCAAGCAGAGAGAGGAAATAGTGCAGAAATGGTGGAAATGTGCTCTACTGAGAGCACATCTACAACAGTGACAAGGTAGGAGTCTGGGTTCGCTGTATTTTGGTGGTGTTGTCTTCCCCAAATTTGTGGATAAAATTCAAGGGAATGCATGACGTACTTTCTTTTACATCCTATGTATTGAGATAAGATGGAAATCCAGTGTACAAATGGAAGTGCACTTTGGAGAGGCTGGAAATGTTGGGCTAAATTGGAGCCTGTATTTGTAATTAACTTTCAGCTGTGAGAAACAACACTTGTGGTAGAGATGCAGTAAATGGTTTTCAGGTAAATGTGGCTATTATTTAGGGAAATTGTAAAATATTGATATGCATGTCGTTTGGATTGAAATTGGAAAGAAATGGTTTATGAAGTAGATCAGATCTTGGGAGGAAATGCAGATGATTCTCTTAGCTAAATCAGAGAGGGTTGGCAGCAGAATGAAATGGATGGGATTTGGGTTGAATTTTTATCACTGGTAGCAATGGCAGCCTGTGTCTGTGGTACTGCTAATAGGGGTAATCCTATTGCTGGGTTCTGCATCTGTTTCCCAGGAGACAGCAGTGGTGGGAATGTTTGGGTGCCAGGCTGATGCCGTGCTCATAACGGGTTGACGTCCATGGAGTGTTGGGGGCGCCAGGCGGTTGCTGTGGCCCCAGTGGGCTCCTGGAGTGTTTGGGGTGAGTGTGCAGTGCTGGGCACGGCCCTGGGCAGAGCAGCCTTGTGCCTGAGGGCAGGGGGAGGCCTCAGGAGGCTCTGGAGGATCAGCTGTGCCAGGGAAGCCCTCCTGCCAGCAGGGAAGCCCTCTTGCCAGCAGGCCTGTGGTGGTGGGTGAGTTAGTTGCACCCTGTGACCCAACCAGAATGCTCAACTTTTAACTTGCTGTCAGGCCTTCAAACAAGATTTCCCTTCTTTCTAGATGACGCTGAAATATTGTCCAAATGCGGTAAGCTGTGTCTGTGTTAGAATATCCTCCTTTCCTCATTGTTTGACCCATGTTATTTTTAGTGCAATAGCATTGTATCTGTCCAAAAGAGTGTTCTAGAAAGAAGTTGCTGTCATGGTGCAATGTAGTTTCTAAATGACATTGCAGGTATTTGAGACATGTTCTGGTACTAATGACAGCTTTTTTCCTGAAATGATTTCTTTAGGGTTCTTGTAGGTGGAAATGAGTGTTCTTTCAGCTTGAGTGAAATGTTCTCGAAAGATGGTGTTGGGCCTAGACAGGCTCGACTTGTGTCATGAGGTCATTCAGGGCTCAGATGCACTGCAAGTGATTGCATTTGTCATCTTCCACTTAATTTCTGAGCCACAGATTAGGCTGGTTTAAAGAGCTTTAAGCAATAAATGTTGAAGAGACTTACAGATTTATTTTGCCTTATGTCTGTGATTGCGTGCAATGACCAGGTTCTGTTCCTTAACCCCCAGGAGAAATGCCGTGTCTGTAAGTGCACGGTGAGATCAGGCCAGACTTGCTGTGGACAGGGCTCTGCAAGTTGTCCTTGTGGGCTGAATCCGAGTTTTAATTGTGTTCTGGACAGAAGGGCCGGCGATTGCTGCGCCGTGTTTTGGATGCGTGCAAAGCAGCAGGGAAGTTGGAGCTTGAGCAGGAGGACGCTGAGGTGGTTTTGTCGGAGCACCGGGGGCTCAGTGGGAGGTGTGTGAGACGTGAGGCAATTTGCAGGCAGCCTTTGGGGTGCTGGCTGTGCCGCTGCCGTCGGTGGTGCAGGAGCAGCCATGGGGTGTCAGCATTGCCCCACCTTCCCGCTGCGTGTCCCCGAGGCCGCCGCCACTGTCCTGGCACACTGTGCTGGCATTTCCAGAGTGCCAGCAAGGGTGCTGGGCTTGCTGCAAAGTCCTGTGCTTGCCGTGTGCATGTAGATGATGTTTTCAAATGAATTTTAGCTGGAAAAAGGGAATTTTCAGAACGGGAATGAGGGACAGAGTAGAAAATGGAGATTTTCTGGAAATGTTTTTGCTAATGTAGCTCCAAATGCCTGTGTGGGATAACCCTGTTGTAGACTGCACCTTTTTGGATCCTTTCAGAGACGCCTGTCTGGGTGATGTTGCCATTCCAGGGCTGGTGCTCTGGGACGTGAGATGTGTCCTTTGTGTCATTGTTATAGCTTTTCCCAACCACAGCTGGAGTGTTTGGAGAGTTCACTCTCTCTGTTTCCCTGGGTTTGGGATCTTGGGGCCTGTGCTGTCCCTCTGGAAGAAACCTGTTATAATCCCTCTATGAAATTGAGATAGGAAGGTACATAAGAGTTAAAATCTCTTTTAAGAGTGGTGTATTACAAGTGCAAGATTTTGTTTGAGGAAAACATTCCCTAAACCAAAAAGAATAACTAAAGAAGGAGATATTTTAAATAGGAATTTAAACTATTAATCAATCTTAAGAATGGAATGGATGATTTGATCTGAGGTTCACATCTTACAGACTGCTTGTCATGTGGCTCCAGAGGGTTTTGTTTTTTGTTTTTTTTTTTTTTTTTTGAATAATCTGGTTCAAGCATAATTGCAACTAGAAAATCAAATGCTTTTCAATTGGTCCTGATGTCATGTCAGTGGTGTTTGGTTTAGAAGCTCTCTGTAGCACTGCCCTTTATCAGCTGATGAATTGCAGAAATAGTAGCAGTATTTCATCTTGCTAAGAGAAAGCATTTTAATAGTGCTGTGGATACGGGGGTAAATTGCAATAATTGAAGATTAGAAAACTATTCACCAAGTGTTCCTAGAATTTAAATAGAGAGCTCAGAGAAGTTGTGTGTGTGTGTGGGGAAACAGGATGGTCTGCCCAGGCTGGCAGAGCATCTCTATGTATGTTCATTGTTGAACCAGAACTAATGATAACACTTAAATGACAGGTACTGTGGGTGATAAAAATGAATGGTTTGGTAAATGGGGGAGATGACATCGTTAGGCAGAATAACTGGGCCATTTAGTGAGCTGTGCTAACACAGACCAGTGTATTATTACTCAGTGCACTTTTTGTGAGCAGGGGCATTCTTGGGTTACAAGGCTCTTTCGGACCAAAGTTTCAAAATTTATTGTGACTGTTCGGTGTGACTCTTTGCGGACAAAACCTGAATGATGATAAATTCATAGGAAAAGTAGAATTTAGTTGCAGCAGAGGGGCATTTGATACTAATACTGGTGACATCCCACTTGAATGGTCCATTCAGTGTGAAAGGATTTTGAAAAGAAGAGGAAGAGTATCAAGCAGAGAGAGGAAATAGTGCAGAAATGGTGGAAATGTGCTCTACTGAGAGCACATCTACAACAGTGACAAGGTAGGAGTCTGGGTTCGCTGTATTTTGGTGGTGTTGTCTTCCCCAAATTTGTGGATAAAATTCAAGGGAATGCATGACGTACTTTCTTTTACATCCTATGTATTGAGATAAGATGGAAATCCAGTGTACAAATGGAAGTGCACTTTGGAGAGGCTGGAAATGTTGGGCTAAATTGGAGCCTGTATTTGTAATTAACTTTCAGCTGTGAGAAACAACACTTGTGGTAGAGATGCAGTAAATGGTTTTCAGGTAAATGTGGCTATTATTTAGGGAAATTGTAAAATATTGATATGCATGTCGTTTGGATTGAAATTGGAAAGAAATGGTTTATGAAGTAGATCAGATCTTGGGAGGAAATGCAGATGATTCTCTTAGCTAAATCAGAGAGGGTTGGCAGCAGAATGAAATGGATGGGATTTGGGTTGAATTTTTATCACTGGTAGCAATGGCAGCCTGTGTCTGTGGTACTGCTAATAGGGGTAATCCTATTGCTGGGTTCTGCATCTGTTTCCCAGGAGACAGCAGTGGTGGGAATGTTTGGGTGCCAGGCTGTTGCCGTGCTCATAACGGGTTGACGTCCATGGAGTGTTGGGGGCGCCAGGCGGTTGCTGTGGCCCCAGTGGGCTCCTGGAGTGTTTGGGGTGAGTGTGCAGTGCTGGGCACGGCCCTGGGCAGAGCAGCCTTGTGCCTGAGGGCAGGGGGAGGCCTCAGGAGGCTCTGGAGGATCAGCTGTGCCAGGGAAGCCCTCCTGCCAGCAGGGAAGCCCTCTTGCCAGCAGGCCTGTGGTGGTGGGTGAGTTACTTGCACCCTGTGACCCAACCAGAATGCTCAACTTTTAACTTGCTGTCAGGCCTTCAAACAAGATTTCCCTTCTTTCTAGATGACGCTGAAATATTGTCCAAATGCGGTAAGCTGTGTCTGTGTTAGAATATCCTCCTTTCCTCATTGTTTGACCCATGTTATTTTTAGTGCAATAGCATTGTATCTGTCCAAAAGAGTGTTCTAGAAAGAAGTTGCTGTCATGGTGCAATGTAGTTTCTAAATGACATTGCAGGTATTTGAGACATGTTCTGGTACTAATGACAGCTTTTTTCCTGAAATGATTTCTTTAGGGTTCTTGTAGGTGGAAATGAGTGTTCTTTCAGCTTGAGTGAAATGTTCTCGAAAGATGGTGTTGGGCCTAGACAGGCTCGACTTGTGTCATGAGGTCATTCAGGGCTCAGATGCACTGCAAGTGATTGCATTTGTCATCTTCCACTTAATTTCTGAGCCACAGATTAGGCTGGTTTAAAGAGCTTTAAGCAATAAATGTTGAAGAGACTTACAGATTTATTTTGCCTTATGTCTGTGATTGCGTGCAATGACCAGGTTCTGTTCCTTAACCCCCAGGAGAAATGCCGTGTCTGTAAGTGCACGGTGAGATCAGGCCAGACTTGCTGTGGACAGGGCTCTGCAAGTTGTCCTTCTGGGCTGAATCCGAGTTTTAATTGTGTTCTGGACAGAAGGGCCGGCGATTGCTGCGCCGTGTTTTGGATGCGTGCAAAGCACCGGGGAAGTTGGAGCTTGAGCAGGAGGACGCTGAGGTGGTTTTGTCGGAGCACCGGGGGCTCAGTGGGAGGTGTGTGAGACGTGAGGCAATTTGCAGGCAGCCTTTGGGGTGCTGGCTGTGCCGCTGCCGTCGGTGGTGCAGGAGCAGCCATGGGGTGTCAGCATTGCCCCACCTTCCCGCTGCGTGTCCCCGAGGCCGCCGCCACTGTCCTGGCACACTGTGCTGGCATTTCCAGAGTGCCAGCAAGGGTGCTGGGCTTGCTGCAAAGTCCTGTGCTTGCCGTGTGCATGTAGATGATGTTTTCAAATGAATTTTAGCTGGAAAAAGGGAATTTTCAGAACGGGAATGAGGGACAGAGTAGAAAATGGAGATTTTCTGGAAATGTTTTTGCTAATGTAGCTCCAAATGCCTGTGTGGGATAACCCTGTTGTAGACTGCACCTTTTTGGATCCTTTCAGAGACGCCTGTCTGGGTGATGTTGCCATTCCAGGGCTGGTGCTCTGGGACGTGAGATGTGTCCTTTGTGTCATTGTTATAGCTTTTCCCAACCACAGCTGGAGTGTTTGGAGAGTTCACTCTCTCTGTTTCCCTGGGTTTGGGATCTTGGGGCCTGTGCTGTCCCTCTGGAAGAAACCTGTTATAATCCCTCTATGAAATTGAGATAGGAAGGTACATAAGAGTTAAAATCTCTTTTAAGAGTGGTGTATTACAAGTGCAAGATTTTGTTTGAGGAAAACATTCCCTAAACCAAAAAGAATAACTAAAGAAGGAGATATTTTAAATAGGAATTTAAACTATTAATCAATCTTAAGAATGGAATGGATGATTTGATCTGAGGTTCACATCTTACAGACTGCTTGTCATGTGGCTCCAGAGGGTTTTGTTTTTTGGTTTTTTTTTTTTTTTTGAATAATCTGGTTCAAGCATAATTGCAACTAGAAAATCAAATGCTTTTCAATTGGTCCTGATGTCATGTCAGTGGTGTTTGGTTTAGAAGCTCTCTGTAGCACTGCCCTTTATCAGCTGATGAATTGCAGAAATAGTAGCAGTATTTCATCTTGCTAAGAGAAAGCATTTTAATAGTGCTGTGGATACGGGGGTAAATTGCAATAATTGAAGATTAGAAAACTATTCACCAAGTGTTCCTAGAATTTAAATAGAGAGCTCAGAGAAGTTGTGTGTGTGTGTGGGGAAACAGGATGGTCTGCCCAGGCTGGCAGAGCATCTCTATGTATGTTCATTGTTGAACCAGAACTAATGATAACACTTAAATGACAGGTACTGTGGGTGATAAAAATGAATGGTTTGGTAAATGGGGGAGATGACATCGTTAGGCAGAATAACTGGGCCATTTAGTGAGCTGTGCTAACACAGACCAGTGTATTATTACTCAGTGCACTTTTTGTGAGCAGGGGCATTCTTGGGTTACAAGGCTCTTTCGGACCAAAGTTTCAAAATTTATTGTGACTGTTCGGTGTGACTCTTTGCGGACAAAACCTGAATGATGATAAATTCATAGGAAAAGTAGAATTTAGTTGCAGCAGAGGGGCATTTGATACTAATACTGGTGACATCCCACTTGAATGGTCCATTCAGTGTGAAAGGATTTTTAAAAGAAGAGGAAGAGTATCAAGCAGAGAGAGGAAATAGTGCAGAAATGGTGGAAATGTGCTCTACTGAGAGCACATCTACAACAGTGACAAGGTAGGAGTCTGGGTTCGCTGTATTTTGGTGGTGTTGTCTTCCCCAAATTTGTGGATAAAATTCAAGGGAATGCATGACGTACTTTCTTTTACATCCTATGTATTGAGATAAGATGGAAATCCAGTGTACAAATGGAAGTGCACTTTGGAGAGGCTGGAAATGTTGGGCTAAATTGGAGCCTGTATTTGTAATTAACTTTCAGCTGTGAGAAACAACACTTGTGGTAGAGATGCAGTAAATGGTTTTCAGGTAAATGTGGCTATTATTTAGGGAAATTGTAAAATATTGATATGCATGTCGTTTGGATTGAAATTGGAAAGAAATGGTTTATGAAGTAGATCAGATCTTGGGAGGAAATGCAGATGATTCTCTTAGCTAAATCAGAGAGGGTTGGCAGCAGAATGAAATGGATGGGATTTGGGTTGAATTTTTATCACTGGTAGCAATGGCAGCCTGTGTCTGTGGTACTGCTAATAGGGGTAATCCTATTGCTGGGTTCTGCATCTGTTTCCCAGGAGACAGCAGTGGTGGGAATGTTTGGGTGCCAGGCTGTTGCCGTGCTCATAACGGGTTGACGTCCATGGAGTGTTGGGGGCGCCAGGCGGTTGCTGTGGCCCCAGTGGGCTCCTGGAGTGTTTGGGGTGAGTGTGCAGTGCTGGGCACGGCCCTGGGCAGAGCAGCCTTGTGCCTGAGGGCAGGGGGAGGCCTCAGGAGGCTCTGGAGGATCAGCTGTGCCAGGGAAGCCCTCCTGCCAGCAGGGAAGCCCTCCTGCCAGCAGGCCTGTGGTGGTGGGTGAGTTACTTGCATCCTGTGACCCAACCAGAATGCTCAACTTTTAACTTGCTGTCAGGCCTTCAAACAAGATTTCCCTTCTTTCTAGATGACGCTGAAATATTGTCCAAATGCGGTAAGCTGTGTCTGTGTTAGAATATCCTCCTTTCCTCATTGTTTGACCCATGTTATTTTTAGTGCAATAGCATTGTATCTGTCCAAAAGAGTGTTCTAGAAAGAAGTTGCTGTCATGGTGCAATGTAGTTTCTAAATGACATTGCAGGTATTTGAGACATGTTCTGGTACTAATGACAGCTTTTTTCCTGAAATGATTTCTTTAGGGTTCTTGTAGGTGGAAATGAGTGTTCTTTCAGCTTGAGTGAAATGTTCTCGAAAGATGGTGTTGGGCCTAGACAGGCTCGACTTGTGTCATGAGGTCATTCAGGGCTCAGATGCACTGCAAGTGATTGCATTTGTCATCTTCCACTTAATTTCTGAGCCACAGATTAGGCTGGTTTAAAGAGCTTTAAGCAATAAATGTTGAAGAGACTTACAGATTTATTTTGCCTTATGTCTGTGATTGCGTGCAATGACCAGGTTCTGTTCCTTAACCCCCAGGAGAAATGCCGTGTCTGTAAGTGCACGGTGAGATCAGGCCAGACTTGCTGTGGACAGGGCTCTGCAAGTTGTCCTTGTGGGCTGAATCCGAGTTTTAATTGTGTTCTGGACAGAAGGGCCGGCGATTGCTGCGCCGTGTTTTGGATGCGTGCAAAGCAGCAGGGAAGTTGGAGCTTGAGCAGGAGGACGCTGAGGTGGTTTTGTCGGAGCACCGGGGGCTCAGTGGGAGGTGTGTGAGACGTGAGGCAATTTGCAGGCAGCCTTTGGGGTGCTGGCTGTGCCGCTGCCGTCGGTGGTGCAGGAGCAGCCATGGGGTGTCAGCATTGCCCCACCTTCCCGCTGCGTGTCCCCGAGGCCGCCGCCACTGTCCTGGCACACTGTGCTGGCATTTCCAGAGTGCCAGCAAGGGTGCTGGGCTTGCTGCAAAGTCCTGTGCTTGCCGTGTGCATGTAGATGATGTTTTCAAATGAATTTTAGCTGGAAAAAGGGAATTTTCAGAACGGGAATGAGGGACAGAGTAGAAAATGGAGATTTTCTGGAAATGTTTTTGCTAATGTAGCTCCAAATGCCTGTGTGGGATAACCCTGTTGTAGACTGCACCTTTTTGGATCCTTTCTGAGACGCCTGTCTGGGTGATATTGCCATTCCAGGGCTGGTGCTCTGGGACGTGAGATGTGTCCTTTGTGTCATTGTTATAGCTTTTCCCAACCACAGCTGGAGTGTTTGGAGAGTTCACTCTCTCTGTTTCCCTGGGTTTGGGATCTTGGGGCCTGTGCTGTCCCTCTGGAAGAAACCTGTTATAATCCCTCTATGAAATTGAGATAGGAAGGTACATAAGAGTTAAAATCTCTTTTAAGAGTGGTGTATTACAAGTGCAAGATTTTGTTTGAGGAAAACATTCCCTAAACCAAAAAGAATAACTAAAGAAGGAGATATTTTAAATAGGAATTTAAACTATTAATCAATCTTAAGAATGGAATGGATGATTTGATCTGAGGTTCACATCTTACAGACTGCTTGTCATGTGGCTCCAGAGGGTTTTGTTTTTTGGTTTTTTTTTTTTTTTGAATAATCTGGTTCAAGCATAATTGCAACTAGAAAATCAAATGCTTTTCAATTGGTCCTGATGTCATGTCAGTGGTGTTTGGTTTAGAAGCTCTCTGTAGCACTGCCCTTTATCAGCTGATGAATTGCAGAAATAGTAGCAGTATTTCATCTTGCTAAGAGAAAGCATTTTAATAGTGCTGTGGATACGGGGGTAAATTGCAATAATTGAAGATTAGAAAACTATTCACCAAGTGTTCCTAGAATTTAAATAGAGAGCTCAGAGAAGTTGTGTGTGTGTGTGGGGAAACAGGATGGTCTGCCCAGGCTGGCAGAGCATCTCTATGTATGTTCATTGTTGAACCAGAACTAATGATAACACTTAAATGACAGGTACTGTGGGTGATAAAAATGAATGGTTTGGTAAATGGGGGAGATGACATCGTTAGGCAGAATAACTGGGCCATTTAGTGAGCTGTGCTAACACAGACCAGTGTATTATTACTCAGTGCACTTTTTGTGAGCAGGGGCATTCTTGGGTTACAAGGCTCTTTCGGACCAAAGTTTCAAAATTTATTGTGACTGTTCGGTGTGACTCTTTGCGGACAAAACCTGAATGATGATAAATTCATAGGAAAAGTAGAATTTAGTTGCAGCAGAGGGGCATTTGATACTAATACTGGTGACATCCCACTTGAATGGTCCATTCAGTGTGAAAGGATTTTGAAAAGAAGAGGAAGAGTATCAAGCAGAGAGAGGAAATAGTGCAGAAATGGTGGAAATGTGCTCTACTGAGAGCACATCTACAACAGTGACAAGGTAGGAGTCTGGGTTCGCTGTATTTTGGTGGTGTTGTCTTCCCCAAATTTGTGGATAAAATTCAAGGGAATGCATGACGTACTTTCTTTTACATCCTATGTATTGAGATAAGATGGAAATCCAGTGTACAAATGGAAGTGCACTTTGGAGAGGCTGGAAATGTTGGGCTAAATTGGAGCCTGTATTTGTAATTAACTTTCAGCTGTGAGAAACAACACTTGTGGTAGAGATGCAGTAAATGGTTTTCAGGTAAATGTGGCTATTATTTAGGGAAATTGTAAAATATTGATATGCATGTCGTTTGGATTGAAATTGGAAAGAAATGGTTTATGAAGTAGATCAGATCTTGGGAGGAAATGCAGATGATTCTCTTAGCTAAATCAGAGAGGGTTGGCAGCAGAATGAAATGGATGGGATTTGGGTTGAATTTTTATCACTGGTAGCAATGGCAGCCTGTGTCTGTGGTACTGCTAATAGGGGTAATCCTATTGCTGGGTTCTGCATCTGTTTCCCAGGAGACAGCAGTGGTGGGAATGTTTGGGTGCCAGGCTGTTGCCGTGCTCATAACGGGTTGACGTCCATGGAGTGTTGGGGGCGCCAGGCGGTTGCTGTGGCCCCAGTGGGCTCCTGGAGTGTTTGGGGTGAGTGTGCAGTGCTGGGCACGGCCCTGGGCAGAGCAGCCTTGTGCCTGAGGGCAGGGGGAGGCCTCAGGAGGCTCTGGAGGATCAGCTGTGCCAGGGAAGCCCTCCTGCCAGCAGGGAAGCCCTCTTGCCAGCAGGCCTGTGGTGGTGGGTGAGTTACTTGCACCCTGTGACCCAACAAGAATGCTCAACTTTTAACTTGCTGTCAGGCCTTCAAACAAGATTTCCCTTCTTTCTAGATGACGTTGAAATATTGTCCAAATGCGGTAAGCTGTGTCTGTGTTAGAATATCCTCCTTTCCTCATTGTTTGACCCATGTTATTTTTAGTGCAATAGCATTGTATCTGTCCAAAAGAGTGTTCTAGAAAGAAGTTGCTGTCATGGTGCAATGTAGTTTCTAAATGACATTGCAGGTATTTGAGACATGTTCTGGTACTAATGACAGCTTTTTTCCTGAAATGATTTCTTTAGGGTTCTTGTAGGTGGAAATGAGTGTTCTTTCAGCTTGAGTGAAATGTTCTCGAAAGATGGTGTTGGGCCTAGACAGGCTCGACTTGTGTCATGAGGTCATTCAGGGCTCAGATGCACTGCAAGTGATTGCATTTGTCATCTTCCACTTAATTTCTGAGCCACAGATTAGGCTGGTTTAAAGAGCTTTAAGCAATAAATGTTGAAGAGACTTACAGATTTATTTTGCCTTATGTCTGTGATTGCGTGCAATGACCAGGTTCTGTTCCTTAACCCCCAGGAGAAATGCCGTGTCTGTAAGTGCACGGTGAGATCAGGCCAGACTTGCTGTGGACAGGGCTCTGCAAGTTGTCCTTCTGGGCTGAATCCGAGTTTTAATTGTGTTCTGGACAGAAGGGCCGGCGATTGCTGCGCCGTGTTTTGGATGCGTGCAAAGCAGCAGGGAAGTTGGAGCTTGAGCAGGAGAACGCTGAGGTGGTTTTGTCGGAGCACCGGGGGCTCAGTGGGAGGTGTGTGAGACGTGAGGCAATTTGCAGGCAGCCTTTGGGGTGCTGGCTGTGCCGCTGCCGTCGGTGGTGCAGGAGCAGCCATGGGGTGTCAGCATTGCCCCACCTTCCCGCTGCGTGTCCCCGAGGCCGCCGCCACTGTCCTGGCACACTGTGCTGGCATTTCCAGAGTGCCAGCAAGGGTGCTGGGCTTGCTGCAAAGTCCTGTGCTTGCCGTGTGCATGTAGATGATGTTTTCAAATGAATTTTAGCTGGAAAAAGGGAATTTTCAGAACGGGAATGAGGGACAGAGTAGAAAATGGAGATTTTCTGGAAATGTTTTTGCTAATGTAGCTCCAAATGCCTGTGTGGGATAACCCTGTTGTAGACTGCACCTTTTTGGATCCTTTCAGAGACGCCTGTCTGGGTGATGTTGCCATTCCAGGGCTGGTGCTCTGGGACGTGAGATGTGTCCTTTGTGTCATTGTTATAGCTTTTCCCAACCACAGCTGGAGTGTTTGGAGAGTTCACTCTCTCTGTTTCCCTGGGTTTGGGATCTTGGGGCCTGTGCTGTCCCTCTGGAAGAAACCTGTTATAATCCCTCTATGAAATTGAGATAGGAAGGTACATAAGAGTTAAAATCTCTTTTAAGAGTGGTGTATTACAAGTGCAAGATTTTGTTTGAGGAAAACATTCCCTAAACCAAAAAGAATAACTAAAGAAGGAGATATTTTAAATAGGAATTTAAACTATTAATCAATCTTAAGAATGGAATGGATGATTTGATCTGAGGTTCACATCTTACAGACTGCTTGTCATGTGGCTCCAGAGGGTTTTGTTTTTTGGTTTTTTTTTTTTTTGAATAATCTGGTTCAAGCATAATTGCAACTAGAAAATCAAATGCTTTTCAATTGGTCCTGATGTCATGTCAGTGGTGTTTGGTTTAGAAGCTCTCTGTAGCACTGCCCTTTATCAGCTGATGAATTGCAGAAATAGTAGCAGTATTTCATCTTGCTAAGAGAAAGCATTTTAATAGTGCTGTGGATACGGGGGTAAATTGCAATAATTGAAGATTAGAAAACTATTCACCAAGTGTTCCTAGAATTTAAATAGAGAGCTCAGAGAAGTTGTGTGTGTGTGTGGGGAAACAGGATGGTCTGCCCAGGCTGGCAGAGCATCTCTATGTATGTTCATTGTTGAACCAGAACTAATGATAACACTTAAATGACAGGTACTGTGGGTGATAAAAATGAATGGTTTGGTAAATGGGGGAGATGACATCGTTAGGCAGAATAACTGGGCCATTTAGTGAGCTGTGCTAACACAGACCAGTGTATTATTACTCAGTGCACTTTTTGTGAGCAGGGGCATTCTTGGGTTACAAGGCTCTTTCGGACCAAAGTTTCAAAATTTGTTGTGACTGTTCGGTGTGACTCTTTGCGGACAAAACCTGAATGATGATAAATTCATAGGAAAAGTAGAATTTAGTTGCAGCAGAGGGGCATTTGATACTAATACTGGTGACATCCCACTTGAATGGTCCATTCAGTGTGAAAGGATTTTGAAAAGAAGAGGAAGAGTATCAAGCAGAGAGAGGAAATAGTGCAGAAATGGTGGAAATGTGCTCTACTGAGAGCACATCTACAACAGTGACAAGGTAGGAGTCTGGGTTCGCTGTATTTTGGTGGTGTTGTCTTCCCCAAATTTGTGGATAAAATTCAAGGGAATGCATGACGTACTTTCTTTTACATCCTATGTATTGAGATAAGATGGAAATCCAGTGTACAAATGGAAGTGCACTTTGGAGAGGCTGGAAATGTTGGGCTAAATTGGAGCCTGTATTTGTAATTAACTTTCAGCTGTGAGAAACAACACTTGTGGTAGAGATGCAGTAAATGGTTTTCAGGTAAATGTGGCTATTATTTAGGGAAATTGTAAAATATTGATATGCATGTCGTTTGGATTGAAATTGGAAAGAAATGGTTTATGAAGTAGATCAGATCTTGGGAGGAAATGCAGATGATTCTCTTAGCTAAATCAGAGAGGGTTGGCAGCAGAATGAAATGGATGGGATTTGGGTTGAATTTTTATCACTGGTAGCAATGGCAGCCTGTGTCTGTGGTACTGCTAATAGGGGTAATCCTATTGCTGGGTTCTGCATCTGTTTCCCAGGAGACAGCAGTGGTGGGAATGTTTGGGTGCCAGGCTGTTGCCGTGCTCATAACGGGTTGACGTCCATGGAGTGTTGGGGGCGCCAGGCGGTTGCTGTGGCCCCAGTGGGCTCCTGGAGTGTTTGGGGTGAGTGTGCAGTGCTGGGCACGGCCCTGGGCAGAGCAGCCTTGTGCCTGAGGGCAGGGGGAGGCCTCAGGAGGCTCTGAAGGATCAGCTGTGCCAGGGAAGCCCTCCTGCCAGCAGGGAAGCCCTCTTGCCAGCAGGCCTGTGGTGGTGGGTGAGTTACTTGCACCCTGTGACCCAACCAGAATGCTCAACTTTTAACTTGCTGTCAGGCCTTCAAACAAGATTTCCCTTCTTTCTAGATGACGTTGAAATATTGTCCAAATGCGGTAAGCTGTGTCTGTGTTAGAATATCCTCCTTTCCTCATTGTTTGACCCATGTTATTTTTAGTGCAATAGCATTGTATCTGTCCAAAAGAGTGTTCTAGAAAGAAGTTGCTGTCATGGTGCAATGTAGTTTCTAAATGACATTGCAGGTATTTGAGACATGTTCTGGTACTAATGACAGCTTTTTTCCTGAAATGATTTCTTTAGGGTTCTTGTAGGTGGAAATGAGTGTTCTTTCAGCTTGAGTGAAATGTTCTCGAAAGATGGTGTTGGGCCTAGACAGGCTCGACTTGTGTCATGAGGTCATTCAGGGCTCAGATGCACTGCAAGTGATTGCATTTGTCATCTTCCACTTAATTTCTGAGCCACAGATTAGGCTGGTTTAAAGAGCTTTAAGCAATAAATGTTGAAGAGACTTACAGATTTATTTTGCCTTATGTCTGTGATTGCGTGCAATGACCAGGTTCTGTTCCTTAACCCCCAGGAGAAATGCCGTGTCTGTAAGTGCACGGTGAGATCAGGCCAGACTTGCTGTGGACAGGGCTCTGCAAGTTGTCCTTCTGGGCTGAATCCGAGTTTTAATTGTGTTCTGGACAGAAGGGCCGGCGATTGCTGCGCCGTGTTTTGGATGCGTGCAAAGCAGCAGGGAAGTTGGAGCTTGAGCAGGAGGACGCTGAGGTGGTTTTGTCGGAGCACCGGGGGCTCAGTGGGAGGTGTGTGAGACGTGAGGCAATTTGCAGGCAGCCTTTGGGGTGCTGGCTGTGCCGCTGCCGTCGGTGGTGCAGGAGCAGCCATGGGGTGTCAGCATTGCCCCACCTTCCCGCTGCGTGTCCCCGAGGCCGCCGCCACTGTCCTGGCACACTGTGCTGGCATTTCCAGAGTGCCAGCAAGGGTGCTGGGCTTGCTGCAAAGTCCTGTGCTTGCCGTGTGCATGTAGATGATGTTTTCAAATGAATTTTAGCTGGAAAAAGGGAATTTTCAGAACGGGAATGAGGGACAGAGTAGAAAATGGAGATTTTCTGGAAATGTTTTTGCTAATGTAGCTCCAAATGCCTGTGTGGGATAACCCTGTTGTAGACTGCACCTTTTTGGATCCTTTCAGAGACGCCTGTCTGGGTGATGTTGCCATTCCAGGGCTGGTGCTCTGGGACGTGAGATGTGTCCTTTGTGTCATTGTTATAGCTTTTCCCAACCACAGCTGGAGTGTTTGGAGAGTTCACTCTCTCTGTTTCCCTGGGTTTGGGATCTTGGGGCCTGTGCTGTCCCTCTGGAAGAAACCTGTTATAATCCCTCTATGAAATTGAGATAGGAAGGTACATAAGAGTTAAAATCTCTTTTAAGAGTGGTGTATTACAAGTGCAAGATTTTGTTTGAGGAAAACATTCCCTAAACCAAAAAGAATAACTAAAGAAGGAGATATTTTAAATAGGAATTTAAACTATTAATCAATCTTAAGAATGGAATGGATGATTTGATCTGAGGTTCACATCTTACAGACTGCTTGTCATGTGGCTCCAGAGGGTTTTGTTTTTTGTTTTTTTTTTTTTTTGAATAATCTGGTTCAAGCATAATTGCAACTAGAAAATCAAATGCTTTTCAATTGGTCCTGATGTCATGTCAGTGGTGTTTGGTTTAGAAGCTCTCTGTAGCACTGCCCTTTATCAGCTGATGAATTGCAGAAATAGTAGCAGTATTTCATCTTGCTAAGAGAAAGCATTTTAATAGTGCTGTGGATACGGGGGTAAATTGCAATAATTGAAGATTAGAAAACTATTCACCAAGTGTTCCTAGAATTTAAATAGAGAGCTCAGAGAAGTTGTGTGTGTGTGTGGGGAAACAGGATGGTCTGCCCAGGCTGGCAGAGCATCTCTATGTATGTTCATTGTTGAACCAGAACTAATGATAACACTTAAATGACAGGTACTGTGGGTGATAAAAATGAATGGTTTGGTAAATGGGGGAGATGACATCGTTAGGCAGAATAACTGGGCCATTTAGTGAGCTGTGCTAACACAGACCAGTGTATTATTACTCAGTGCACTTTTTGTGAGCAGGGGCATTCTTGGGTTACAAGGCTCTTTCGGACCAAAGTTTCAAAATTTATTGTGACTGTTCGGTGTGACTCTTTGCGGACAAAACCTGAATGATGATAAATTCATAGGAAAAGTAGAATTTAGTTGCAGCAGAGGGGCATTTGATACTAATACTGGTGACATCCCACTTGAATGGTCCATTCAGTGTGAAAGGATTTTGAAAAGAAGAGGAAGAGTATCAAGCAGAGAGAGGAAATAGTGCAGAAATGGTGGAAATGTGCTCTACTGAGAGCACATCTACAACAGTGACAAGGTAGGAGTCTGGGTTCGCTTTATTTTGGTGGTGTTGTCTTCCCCAAATTTGTGGATAAAATTCAAGGGAATGCATGACGTACTTTCTTTTACATCCTATGTATTGAGATAAGATGGAAATCCAGTGTACAAATGGAAGTGCACTTTGGAGAGGCTGGAAATGTTGGGCTAAATTGGAGCCTGTATTTGTAATTACCTTTCAGCTGTGAGAAACAACACTTGTGGTAGAGATGCAGTAAATGGTTTTCAGGTAAATGTGGCTATTATTTAGGGAAATTGTAAAATATTGATATGCATGTCGTTTGGATTGAAATTGGAAAGAAATGGTTTATGAAGTAGATCAGATCTTGGGAGGAAATGCAGATGATTCTCTTAGCTAAATCAGAGAGGGTTGGCAGCAGAATGAAATGGATGGGATTTTGGTTGAATTTTTATCACTGGTAGCAATGGCAGCCTGTGTCTGTGGTACTGCTAATAGGGGTAATCCTATTGCTGGGTTCTGCATCTGTTTCCCAGGAGACAGCAGTGGTGGGAATGTTTGGGTGCCAGGCTGTTGCCGTGCTCATAACGGGTTGACGTCCATGGAGTGTTGGGGGCGCCAGGCGGTTGCTGTGGCCCCAGTGGGCTCCTGGAGTGTTTGGGGTGAGTGTGCAGTGCTGGGCATGGCCCTGGGCAGAGCAGCCTTGTGCCTGAGGGCAGGGGGAGGCCTCAGGAGGCTCTGGAGGATCAGCTGTGCCAGGGAAGCCCTCCTGCCAGCAGGGAAGCCCTCCTGCCAGCAGGCCTGTGGTGGTGGGTGAGTTACTTGCATCCTGTGACCCAACCAGAATGCTCAACTTTTAACTTGCTGTCAGGCCTTCAAACAAGATTTCCCTTCTTTCTAGATGACGCTGAAATATTGTCCAAATGCGGTAAGCTGTGTCTGTGTTAGAATATCCTCCTTTCCTCATTGTTTGACCCATGTTATTTTTAGTGCAATAGCATTGTATCTGTCCAAAAGAGTGTTCTAGAAAGAAGTTGCTGTCATGGTGCAATGTAGTTTCTAAATGACATTGCAGGTATTTGAGACATGTTCTGGTACTAATGACAGCTTTTTTCCTGAAATGATTTCTTTAGGGTTCTTGTAGGTGGAAATGAGTGTTCTTTCAGCTTGAGTGAAATGTTCTCGAAAGATGGTGTTGGGTCTAGACAGGCTCGACTTGTGTCATGAGGTCATTCAGGGCTCAGATGCACTGCAAGTGATTGCATTTGTCATCTTCCACTTAATTTCTGAGCCACAGATTAGGCTGGTTTAAAGAGCTTTAAGCAATAAATGTTGAAGAGACTTACAGATTTATTTTGCCTTATGTCTGTGATTGCGTGCAATGACCAGGTTCTGTTCCTTAACCCCCAGGAGAAATGCCGTGTCTGTAAGTGCACGGTGAGATCAGGCCAGACTTGCTGTGGACAGGGCTCTGCAAGTTGTCCTTGTGGTCTGAATCCGAGTTTTAATTGTGTTCTGGACAGAAGGGCCGGCGATTGCTGCGCCGTGTTTTGGATGCGTGCAAAGCACCAGGGAAGTTGGAGCTTGAGCAGGAGGACGCTGAGGTGGTTTTGTCAGAGCACCGGGGGCTCAGTGGGAGGTGTGTGAGACGTGAGGCAATTTGCAGGCAGCCTTTGGGGTGCTGGCTGTGCCGCTGCCGTCGGTGGTGCAGGAGCAGCCATGGGGTGTCAGCATTGCCCCACCTTCCCGCTGCGTGTCCCCGAGGCCGCCGCCACTGTCCTGGCACACTGTGCTGGCATTTCCAGAGTGCCAGCAAGGGTGCTGGGCTTGCTGCAAAGTCCTGTGCTTGCCGTGTGCATGTAGATGATGTTTTCAAATGAATTTTAGCTGGAAAAAGGGAATTTTCAGAACGGGAATGAGGGACAGAGTAGAAAATGGAGATTTTCTGGAAATGTTTTTGCTAATGTAGCTGCAACTGCCTGTGTGGGATAACCCTGTTGTAGACTGCACCTTTTTGGATCCTTTCAGAGACGCCTGTCTGGGTGATGTTGCCATTCCAGGGCTGGTGCTCTGGGACGTGAGATGTGTCCTTTGTGTCATTGTTATAGCTTTTCCCAACCACAGCTGGAGTGTTTGGAGAGTTCACTCTCTCTGTTTCCCTGGGTTTGGGATCTTGGGGCCTGTGCTGTCCCTCTGGAAGAAACCTGTTATAATCCCTCTATGAAATTGAGATAGGAAGGTACATAAGAGTTAAAATCTCTTTTAAGAGTGGTGTATTACAAGTGCAAGATTTTGTTTGAGGAAAACATTCCCTAAACCAAAAAGAATAACTAAAGAAGGAGATATTTTAAATAGGAATTTAAACTATTAATCAATCTTAAGAATGGAATGGATGATTTGATCTGAGGTTCACATCTTACAGACTGCTTGTCATGTGGCTCCAGAGGGTTTTGTTTTTTGGTTTTTTTTTTTTTTGAATAATCTGGTTCAAGCATAATTGCAACTAGAAAATCAAATGCTTTTCAATTGGTCCTGATGTCATGTCAGTGGTGTTTGGTTTAGAAGCTCTCTGTAGCACTGCCCTTTATCAGCTGATGAATTGCAGAAATAGTAGCAGTATTTCATCTTGCTAAGAGAAAGCATTTTAATAGTGCTGTGGATACGGGGGTAAATTGCAATAATTGAAGATTAGAAAACTATTCACCAAGTGTTCCTAGAATTTAAATAGAGAGCTCAGAGAAGTTGTGTGTGTGTGTGGGGAAACAGGATGGTCTGCCCAGGCTGGCAGAGCATCTCTATGTATGTTCATTGTTGAACCAGAACTAATGATAACACTTAAATGACAGGTACTGTGGGTGATAAAAATGAATGGTTTGGTAAATGGGGGAGATGACATCGTTAGGCAGAATAACTGGGCCATTTAGTGAGCTGTGCTAACACAGACCAGTGTATTATTACTCAGTGCACTTTTTGTGAGCAGGGGCATTCTTGGGTTACAAGGCTCTTTCGGACCAAAGTTTCAAAATTTATTGTGACTGTTCGGTGTGACTCTTTGCGGACAAAACCTGAATGATGATAAATTCATAGGAAAAGTAGAATTTAGTTGCAGCAGAGGGGCATTTGATACTAATACTGGTGACATCCCACTTGAATGGTCCATTCAGTGTGAAAGGATTTTGAAAAGAAGAGGAAGAGTATCAAGCAGAGAGAGGAAATAGTGCAGAAATGGTGGAAATGTGCTCTACTGAGAGCACATCTACAACAGTGACAAGGTAGGAGTCTGGGTTCGCTTTATTTTGGTGGTGTTGTCTTCCCCAAATTTGTGGATAAAATTCAAGGGAATGCATGACGTACTTTCTTTTACATCCTATGTATTGAGATAAGATGGAAATCCAGTGTACAAATGGAAGTGCACTTTGGAGAGGCTGGAAATGTTGGGCTAAATTGGAGCCTGTATTTGTAATTACCTTTCAGCTGTGAGAAACAACACTTGTGGTAGAGATGCAGTAAATGGTTTTCAGGTAAATGTGGCTATTATTTAGGGAAATTGTAAAATATTGATATGCATGTCGTTTGGATTGAAATTGGAAAGAAATGGTTTATGAAGTAGATCAGATCTTGGGAGGAAATGCAGATGATTCTCTTAGCTAAATCAGAGAGGGTTGGCAGCAGAATGAAATGGATGGGATTTTGGTTGAATTTTTATCACTGGTAGCAATGGCAGCCTGTGTCTGTGGTACTGCTAATAGGGGTAATCCTATTGCTGGGTTCTGCATCTGTTTCCCAGGAGAGAGCAGTGGTGGGAATGTTTGGGTGCCAGGCTGTTGCCGTGCTCATAACGGGTTGACGTCCATGGAGTGTTGGGGGCGCCAGGCGGTTGCTGTGGCCCCAGTGGGCTCCTGGAGTGTTTGGGGTGAGTGTGCAGTGCTGGGCACGGCCCTGGGCAGAGCAGCCTTGTGCCTGAGGGCAGGGGGAGGCCTCAGGAGGCTCTGGAGGATCAGCTGTGCCAGGGAAGCCCTCCTGCCGGCAGGGAAGCCCTCCTGCCAGCAGGCCTGTGGTGGTGGGTGAGTTACTTGCACCCTGTGACCCAACCAGAATGCTCAACTTTTAACTTGCTGTCAGGCCTTCAAACAAGATTTCCCTTCTTTCTAGATGACGCTGAAATATTGTCCAAATGCGGTAAGCTGTGTCTGTGTTAGAATATCCTCCTTTCCTCATTGTTTGACCCATGTTATTTTTAGTGCAATAGCATTGTATCTGTCCAAAAGAGTGTTCTAGAAAGAAGTTGCTGTCATGGTGCAATGTAGTTTCTAAATGACATTGCAGGTATTTGAGACATGTTCTGGTACTAATGACAGCTTTTTTCCTGAAATGATTTCTTTAGGGTTCTTGTAGGTGGAAATGAGTGTTCTTTCAGCTTGAATGAAATGTTCTCGAAAGATGGTGTTGGGCCTAGACAGGCTCGACTTGTGTCATGAGGTCATTCAGGGCTCAGATGCACTGCAAGTGATTGCATTTGTCATTTTCCACTTAATTTCTGAGCCACAGATTAGGCTGGTTTAAAGAGCTTTAAGCAATAAATGTTGAAGAGACTTACAGATTTATTTTGCCTTATGTCTGAGATTGCGTGCAATGATCAGGTTCTGTTCCTTAACCCCCAGGAGAAATGCCATGTCTGTAAGTGCACGGTGAGATCAGGCCAGACTTGCTGTGGACAGGGCTCTGCAAGTTGTCCTTGTGGGCTGAATCTGAGTTTTAATTGTGTTCTGGACAGAAGGGCCGGCGATTGCTGCGCCGTGTTGTGGAAGCGTGCAAAGCACCAGGGAAGTTGGAGCTTGAGCAGGAGGACGCTGAGGTGGTTTTGTCGGAGCACCGGGGGCTCAGTGGGAGGTGTGTGAGACGTGAGGCAATTTGCAGGCAGCCTTTGGGGTGCTGGCTGTGCCGCTGCCGTCGGTAGTGCGGGAGCAGCCATAGGGTGTCAGCATTGCCCCACCTTCCCGCTGCGTGTCCCCGAGGCCGCCGCCACTGTCCCGGCACACTGTGCTGGCATTTCCAGAGTGACAGCAGAGATGCTGGGCTTGCTGCAACGTCCTGTGCTTGCCGTGTGCATGTAGATGATGTTTTCAAATGAATTTTAGCTGGAAAAAGGGAATTTTCAGAACGGGAATTAGGGACAGAGAAGAAAATGGCGATTTTCTGGAAATGTTTTTGCTAATGTAGCTGCAACTGCCTGTGTGGGATAACCCTGTTGTAGACTGCACCTTTTTGGATCCTTTCAGAGACGCCTGTCTGGGTGATGTTGCCATTCCAGGGCTGCTGCTCTGGGACGTGAGATGTGTCCTTTGTGTCATTGTTATAGCTTTTCCCAACCACAGCTGGAGTGTTGGGAGTGTTCACTCTCTCTGTTTCCCTGGGTTTGGGATCTTGGGGCCTGTGCTGTCCCTCTGGAAGAAACCTGTTATAATCCCTCTATGAAATTGAGATAGGAAGGTACATAAGAGTTAAAATCTCTTTTAAGAGTGGTGTATTACAAGTGCAAGATTTTGTTTGAGGAAAACATTCCCTAAACCTAAAAGAATAACTAAAGAAGGAGATATTTTAAATAGGAATTTAAACTATTAATCAATCTTAAGAATGGAATGGATGATTTGATCTGAGGTTCACATCTTACAGACTGCTTGTCATGTGGCTCCAGAGGGTTTTGTTTTTTGTTTTTTGTTTTTTTTTTTTTGAATAATCTGGTTCAAGCATAATTGCAACTAGAAAATCAAATGCTTTTCAATTGGTCCTGATGTCATGTCAGTGGTGTTTGGTTTAGAAGCTCTCTGTAGCACTGCCCTTTATCAGCTGATGAATTGCAGAAATAGTAGCAGTATTTCATCTTGCTAAGAGAAAGCATTTTAATAGTGCTGTGGATACGGGGGTAAATTGCAATAATTGAAGATTAAAAAGCTGTTCACCAAGTGTTCCTAGAATTTAAATAGAGAGCTCAGAGAAGTTGTGTGTGTGTGGTCGGAAACAGGATGGTCTGCCCAGGCTGGCAGAGCATCTCTATGTATGTTCATTGTTGAACCAGAACTAATGATAACACTTAAATGACAGGTACTCTGGGTGATAAAAATGAATGGTTTGGTAAATGGGGGAGATGACACCGTTAGGCAGAATAACTGGGCCATTTAGTGAGCTGTGCTAACACAGACCAGTGTATTATTACTCAGTGCACTTTTTGTGAGCAGGGGCATTCTTGGGTTACAAGGCACTTTCTGAGCAAAGCTTCAAAATTTATTGTGACTATTCAGTGTGACTCTTTGCGGACAAAACCTGAATGATGATAAATTCATAGGAAAAGTAGAATTTAGTTGCAGCAGAGGGGCATTTGATACTAATACTGGTGACATCCCACTTGAATGGTCCATTCAGTGTGAAAGGATTTTGAAAAGAAGAGGAAGAGTATCAAGCAGAGGGAGGAAATAGTGCAGAAATGGTGGAAATGTGCTCTACTGAGAGCACATCTACAGCAGTGACAAGGTAGGAGTCTGGGTTCGCTTTATTTTGGTGGTGTTGTCTTCCCCAAATTTGTGGATAAAATTCAAGGGAATGCATGACGTACTTTCTTTTACATCCTATGTATTGAGATAAGATGGAAATCCAGTGCACAAATGGAAGTGCACTTTGGAGAGGCTGGAAATGTTGGGCTAAATTGGAGCCTGTATTTGTCATTAACTTTCAGCTGTGAGAAACAACACTTGTGGTAGAGATGCAGTAAATGGTTTTCAGGTAAATGTGGCTATTATTTAGGGAAATTGTAAAATATTGATATGCATGTCGTTTGGATTGAAATTGGAAAGAAATGGTTTATGAAGTAGATCAGATCTTGGGAGGAAATGCAGATGATTCTCTTAGCTAAATCAGAGAGGGCTGGCAGCAGAATGAAATGGATGGGATTTGGGTTGAATTTTTATCACTGGTAGCAATGGCAGCCTGTGTCTGTGGTACTGCTAATAGGGGTAATCCTATTGCTGGGTTCTGCATCTGTTTCCCAGGAGACAGCAGTGGTGGGAATGTTTGGGTGCCGGGCTGTTGCTGTGCTCATAACGGGTTGATGTCCATGGAGTGTTGGGGGCGCCAGGTGGTTGCTGTGGCCCCAGTGGGCTCCTGGAGTGTTTGGGGTGAGTGTGCAGTGCTGGGCACGGCCCTGGGCAGAGCAGCCTTGTGCCTGAGGGCAGGGGGAGGCCTCAGGAGGCTCTGGAGGATCAGCTGTGCCAGGGAAGCCCTCCTGCCGGCAGGGAAGCCCTCCTGCCAGCAGGCCTGTGGTGGTGGGTGAGTTACTTGCACCCTGTGACCCAACCAGAATGCTCAACTTTTAACTTGCTGTCAGGCCTTCAAACAAGATTTCCCTTCTTTCTAGATGACGCTGAAATATTGTCCAAATGCGGTAAGCTGTGTCTGTGTTAGAATATCCTCCTTTCCTCATTGTTTGACCCATGTTATTTTTAGTGCAATAGCATTGTATCTGTCCAAAAGAGTGTTCTAGAAAGAAGTTGCTGTCATGGTGCAATGTAGTTTCTAAATGACATTGCAGGTATTTGAGACATGTTCTGGTACTAATGACAGCTTTTTTCCTGAAATGATTTCTTTAGGGTTCTTGTAGGTGGAAATGAGTGTTCTTTCAGCTTGAATGAAATGTTCTCGAAAGATGGTGTTGGGCCTAGACAGGCTCGACTTGTGTCATGAGGTCATTCAGGGCTCAGATGCACTGCAAGTGATTGCATTTGTCATTTTCCACTTAATTTCTGAGCCACAGATTAGGCTGGTTTAAAGAGCTTTAAGCAATAAATGTTGAAGAGACTTACAGATTTATTTTGCCTTATGTCTGAGATTGCGTGCAATGATCAGGTTCTGTTCCTTAACCCCCAGGAGAAATGCCATGTCTGTAAGTGCACGGTGAGATCAGGCCAGACTTGCTGTGGACAGGGCTCTGCAAGTTGTCCTTGTGGGCTGAATCTGAGTTTTAATTGTGTTCTGGACAGAAGGGCCGGCGATTGCTGCGCCGTGTTGTGGAAGCGTGCAAAGCACCAGGGAAGTTGGAGCTTGAGCAGGAGGACGCTGAGGTGGTTTTGTCGGAGCACCGGGGGCTCAGTGGGAGGTGTGTGAGACGTGAGGCAATTTGCAGGCAGCCTTTGGGGTGCTGGCTGTGCCGCTGCCGTCGGTAGTGCGGGAGCAGCCATAGGGTGTCAGCATTGCCCCACCTTCCCGCTGCGTGTCCCCGAGGCCGCCGCCACTGTCCCGGCACACTGTGCTGGCATTTCCAGAGTGACAGCAGAGATGCTGGGCTTGCTGCAACGTCCTGTGCTTGCCGTGTGCATGTAGATGATGTTTTCAAATGAATTTTAGCTGGAAAAAGGGAATTTTCAGAACGGGAATTAGGGACAGAGAAGAAAATGGCGATTTTCTGGAAATGTTTTTGCTAATGTAGCTGCAACTGCCTGTGTGGGATAACCCTGTTGTAGACTGCACCTTTTTGGATCCTTTCAGAGACGCCTGTCTGGGTGATGTTGCCATTCCAGGGCTGCTGCTCTGGGACGTGAGATGTGTCCTTTGTGTCATTGTTATAGCTTTTCCCAACCACAGCTGGAGTGTTGGGAGTGTTCACTCTCTCTGTTTCCCTGGGTTTGGGATCTTGGGGCCTGTGCTGTCCCTCTGGAAGAAACCTGTTATAATCCCTCTATGAAATTGAGATAGGAAGGTACATAAGAGTTAAAATCTCTTTTAAGAGTGGTGTATTACAAGTGCAAGATTTTGTTTGAGGAAAACATTCCCTAAACCTAAAAGAATAACTAAAGAAGGAGATATTTTAAATAGGAATTTAAACTATTAATCAATCTTAAGAATGGAATGGATGATTTGATCTGAGGTTCACATCTTACAGACTGCTTGTCATGTGGCTCCAGAGGGTTTTGTTTTTTGTTTTTTGTTTTTTTTTTTTGAATAATCTGGTTCAAGCATAATTGCAACTAGAAAATCAAATGCTTTTCAATTGGTCCTGATGTCATGTCAGTGGTGTTTGGTTTAGAAGCTCTCTGTAGCACTGCCCTTTATCAGCTGATGAATTGCAGAAATAGTAGCAGTATTTCATCTTGCTAAGAGAAAGCATTTTAATAGTGCTGTGGATACGGGGGTAAATTGCAATAATTGAAGATTAAAAAGCTGTTCACCAAGTGTTCCTAGAATTTAAATAGAGAGCTCAGAGAAGTTGTGTGTGTGTGGTCGGAAACAGGATGGTCTGCCCAGGCTGGCAGAGCATCTCTATGTATGTTCATTGTTGAACCAGAACTAATGATAACACTTAAATGACAGGTACTCTGGGTGATAAAAATGAATGGTTTGGTAAATGGGGGAGATGACACCGTTAGGCAGAATAACTGGGCCATTTAGTGAGCTGTGCTAACACAGACCAGTGTATTATTACTCAGTGCACTTTTTGTGAGCAGGGGCATTCTTGGGTTACAAGGCACTTTCTGAGCAAAGCTTCAAAATTTATTGTGACTATTCGGTGTGACTCTTTGCGGACAAAACCTGAATGATGATAAATTCATAGGAAAAGTAGAATTTAGTTGCAGCAGAGGGGCATTTGATACTAATACTGGTGACATCCCACTTGAATGGTCCATTCAGTGTGAAAGGATTTTGAAAAGAAGAGGAAGAGTATCAAGCAGAGGGAGGAAATGGTGCAGAAATGGTGGAAATGTGCTCTACTGAGAGCACATCTACAACAGTGACAAGGTAGGAGTCTGGGTTCGCTTTATTTTGGTGGTGTTGTCTTCCCCAAATTTGTGGATAAAATTCAAGGGAATGCATGACGTACTTTCTTTTACATCCTATGTATTGAGATAAGATGGAAATCCAGTGCACAAATGGAACTGCACTTTGGAGAGGCTGGAAATGTTGGGCTAAATTGGAGCCTGTATTTGTCATTAACTTTCAGCTGTGAGAAACAACACTTGTGGTAGAGATGCAGTAAATGGTTTTCAGGTAAATGTGGCTATTATTTAGGGAAATTGTAAAATATTGATATGCATGTCGTTTGGATTGAAATTGGAAAGAAATGGTTTATGAAGTAGATCAGATCTTGGGAGGAAATGCAGATGATTCTCTTAGCTAAATCAGAGAGGGCTGGCAGCAGAATGAAATGGATGGGATTTGGGTTGAATTTTTATCACTGGTAGCAATGGCAGCCTGTGTCTGTGGTACTGCTAATAGGGGTAATCCTATTGCTGGGTTCTGCATCTGTTTCCCAGGAGACAGCAGTGGTGGGAATGTTTGGGTGCCGGGCTGTTGCCGTGCTCATAACGGGTTGATGTCCATGGAGTGTTGGGGGCGCCAGGTGGTTGCTGTGGCCCCAGTGGGCTCCTGGAGTGTTTGGGGTGAGTGTGCAGTGCTGGGCACGGCCCTGGGCAGAGCAGCCTTGTGCCTGAGGGCAGGGGGAGGCCTCAGGAGGCTCTGGAGGATCAGCTGTGCCAGGGAAGCCCTCCTGCCGGCAGGGAAGCCCTCCTGCCAGCAGGCCTGTGGTGGTGGGTGAGTTACTTGCACCCTGTGACCCAACCAGAATGCTCAACTTTTAACTTGCTGTCAGGCCTTCAAACAAGATTTCCCTTCTTTCTAGATGACGCTGAAATATTGTCCAAATGCGGTAAGCTGTGTCTGTGTTAGAATATCCTCCTTTCCTCATTGTTTGACCCATGTTATTTTTAGTGCAATAGCATTGTATCTGTCCAAAAGAGTGTTCTAGAAAGAAGTTGCTGTCATGGTGCAATGTAGTTTCTAAATGACATTGCAGGTATTTGAGACATGTTCTGGTACTAATGACAGCTTTTTTCCTGAAATGATTTCTTTAGGGTTCTTGTAGGTGGAAATGAGTGTTCTTTCAGCTTGAATGAAATGTTCTCGAAAGATGGTGTTGGGCCTAGACAGGCTCGACTTGTGTCATGAGGTCATTCAGGGCTCAGATGCACTGCAAGTGATTGCATTTGTCATTTTCCACTTAATTTCTGAGCCACAGATTAGGCTGGTTTAAAGAGCTTTAAGCAATAAATGTTGAAGAGACTTACAGATTTATTTTGCCTTATGTCTGAGATTGCGTGCAATGATCAGGTTCTGTTCCTTAACCCCCAGGAGAAATGCCATGTCTGTAAGTGCACGGTGAGATCAGGCCAGACTTGCTGTGGACAGGGCTCTGCAAGTTGTCCTTGTGGGCTGAATCTGAGTTTTAATTGTGTTCTGGACAGAAGGGCCGGCGATTGCTGCGCCGTGTTGTGGAAGCGTGCAAAGCACCAGGGAAGTTGGAGCTTGAGCAGGAGGACGCTGAGGTGGTTTTGTCGGAGCACCGGGGGCTCAGTGGGAGGTGTGTGAGACGTGAGGCAATTTGCAGGCAGCCTTTGGGGTGCTGGCTGTGCCGCTGCCGTCGGTGGTGCGGGAGCAGCCATAGGGTGTCAGCATTGCCCCACCTTCCCGCTGCGTGTCCCCGAGGCCGCCGCCACTGTCCCGGCACACTGTGCTGGCATTTCCAGAGTGACAGCAGAGATGCTGGGCTTGCTGCAACGTCCTGTGCTTGCCGTGTGCATGTAGATGATGTTTTCAAATGAATTTTAGCTGGAAAAAGGGAATTTTCAGAACGGGAATTAGGGACAGAGAAGAAAATGGCGATTTTCTGGAAATGTTTTTGCTAATGTAGCTGCAACTGCCTGTGTGGGATAACCCTGTTGTAGACTGCACCTTTTTGGATCCTTTCAGAGACGCCTGTCTGGGTGATGTTGCCATTCCAGGGCTGCTGCTCTGGGACGTGAGATGTGTCCTTTGTGTCATTGTTATAGCTTTTCCCAACCACAGCTGGAGTGTTGGGAGTGTTCACTCTCTCTGTTTCCCTGGGTTTGGGATCTTGGGGCCTGTGCTGTCCCTCTGGAAGAAACCTGTTATAATCCCTCTATGAAATTGAGATAGGAAGGTACATAAGAGTTAAAATCTCTTTTAAGAGTGGTGTATTACAAGTGCAAGATTTTGTTTGAGGAAAACATTCCCTAAACCTAAAAGAATAACTAAAGAAGGAGATATTTAAAATAGGAATTTAAACTATTAATCAATCTTAAGAATGGAATGGATGATTTGATCTGAGGTTCACATCTTACAGACTGCTTGTCATGTGGCTCCAGAGGGTTTTGTTTTTTGTTTTTTGTTTTTTTTTTTTGAATAATCTGGTTCAAGCATAATTGCAACTAGAAAATCAAATGCTTTTCAATTGGTCCTGATGTCATGTCAGTGGTGTTTGGTTTAGAAGCTCTCTGTAGCACTGCCCTTTATCAGCTGATGAATTGCAGAAATAGTAGCAGTATTTCATCTTGCTAAGAGAAAGCATTTTAATAGTGCTGTGGATACGGGGGTAAATTGCAATAATTGAAGATTAAAAAGCTGTTCACCAAGTGTTCCTAGAATTTAAATAGAGAGCTCAGAGAAGTTGTGTGTGTGTGGTCGGAAACAGGATGGTCTGCCCAGGCTGGCAGAGCATCTCTATGTATGTTCATTGTTGAACCAGAACTAATGATAACACTTAAATGACAGGTACTCTGGGTGATAAAAATGAATGGTTTGGTAAATGGGGGAGATGACACCGTTAGGCAGAATAACTGGGCCATTTAGTGAGCTGTGCTAACACAGACCAGTGTATTATTACTCAGTGCACTTTTTGTGAGCAGGGGCATTCTTGGGTTACAAGGCACTTTCTGAGCAAAGCTTCAAAATTTATTGTGACTATTCGGTGTGACTCTTTGCGGACAAAACCTGAATGATGATAAATTCATAGGAAAAGTAGAATTTAGTTGCAGCAGAGGGGCATTTGATACTAATACTGGTGACATCCCACTTGAATGGTCCATTCAGTGTGAAAGGATTTTGAAAAGAAGAGGAAGAGTATCAAGCAGAGGGAGGAAATGGTGCAGAAATGGTGGAAATGTGCTCTACTGAGAGCACATCTACAACAGTGACAAGGTAGGAGTCTGGGTTCGCTTTATTTTGGTGGTGTTGTCTTCCCCAAATTTGTGGATAAAATTCAAGGGAATGCATGACGTACTTTCTTTTACATCCTATGTATTGAGATAAGATGGAAATCCAGTGCACAAATGGAACTGCACTTTGGAGAGGCTGGAAATGTTGGGCTAAATTGGAGCCTGTATTTGTCATTAACTTTCAGCTGTGAGAAACAACACTTGTGGTAGAGATGCAGTAAATGGTTTTCAGGTAAATGTGGCTATTATTTAGGGAAATTGTAAAATATTGATATGCATGTCGTTTGGATTGAAATTGGAAAGAAATGGTTTATGAAGTAGATCAGATCTTGGGAGGAAATGCAGATGATTCTCTTAGCTAAATCAGAGAGGGTTGGCAGCAGAATGAAATGGATGGGATTTGGGTTGAATTTTTATCACTGGTAGCAATGGCAGCCTGTGTCTGTGGTACTGCTAATAGGGGTAATCCTATTGCTGGGTTCTGCATCTGTTTCCCAGGAGACAGCAGTGGTGGGAATGTTTGGGTGCCAGGCTGTTGCCGTGCTCATAACGGGTTGACGTCCATGGAGTGTTGGGGGCGCCAGGCGGTTGCTGTGGCCCCAGTGGGCTCCTGGAGTGTTTGGGGTGAGTGTGCAGTGCTGGGCACGGCCCTGGGCAGAGCAGCCTTGTGCCTGAGGGCAGGGGGAGGCCTCAGGAGGCTCTGGAGGATCAGTTGTGCCAGGGAAGCCCTCCTGCCAGCAGGGAAGCCCTCCTGCCAGCAGGCCTGTGGTGGTGGGTGAGTTACTTGCACCCTGTGACCCAACCAGAATGCTCAACTTTTAACTTGCTGTCAGGCCTTCAAACAAGATTTCCCTTCTTTCTAGATGACGCTGAAATATTGTCCAAATGCGGTAAGCTGTGTCTGTGTTAGAATATCCTCCTTTCCTCATTGTTTGACCCATGTTATTTTTAGTGCAATAGCATTGTATCTGTCCAAAAGAGTGTTCTAGAAAGAAGTTGCTGTCATGGTGCAATGTAGTTTCTAAATGACATTGCAGGTATTTGAGACATGTTCTGGTACTAATGACAGCTTTTTTCCTGAAATGATTTCTTTAGGGTTCTTGTAGGTGGAAATGAGTGTTCTTTCAGCTTGAATGAAATGTTCTCGAAAGATGGTGTTGGGCCTAGACAGGCTCGACTTGTGTCATGAGGTCATTCAGGGCTCAGATGCACTGCAAGTGATTGCATTTGTCATTTTCCACTTAATTTCTGAGCCACAGATTAGGCTGGTTTAAAGAGCTTAAAGCAACAAATGTTGAAGAGACTTACAGATTTATTTTGCCTTATGTCTGTGATTGCGTGCAATGATCAGGTTCTGTTCCTTAACCCCCAGGAGAAATGCCATGTCTGTAAGTGCACGGTGAGATCAGGCCAGACTTGCTGTGGACAGGGCTCTGCAAGTTGTCCTTGTGGGCTGAATCTGAGTTTTAATTGTGTTCTGGACAGAAGGGCCGGTGATTGCTGCGCCGTGTTTTGGATGCGTGCAAAGCAGCAGGGAAGTTGGAGCTTGAGCAGGAGGACGCTGAGGTGGTTTTGTCGGAGCACCGGGGGCTCAGTGGGAGGTGTGTGAGACGTGAGGCAATTTGCAGGCAGCCTTTGGGGTGCTGGCTGTGCCGCTGCCGTCGGTGGTGCAGGAGCAGCCATGGGGTGTCAGCATTGCCCCACCTTCCCGCTGCGTGTCCCCGAGGCCGCCGCCACTGTCCCGGCACACTGTGCTGGCATTTCCAGAGTGCCAGCAAGGGTGCTGGGCTTGCTGCAAAGTCCTGTGCTTGCCGTGTGCATGTAGATGATGTTTTCAAATGAATTTTAGCTGGAAAAAGGGAATTTTCAGAACGGGAATGAGGGACAGAGTAGAAAATGGAGATTTTCTGGAAATGTTTTTGCTAATGTAGCTGCAACTGCCTGTGTGGGATAACCCTGTTGTAGACTGCACCTTTTTGGATCCTTTCAGAGACGCCTGTCTGGGTGATGTTGCCATTCCAGGGCTGGTGCTCTGGGACGTGAGATGTGTCCTTTGTGTCATTGTTATAGCTTTTCCCAACCACAGCTGGAGTGTTGGGAGTGTTCACTCTCTCTGTTTCCCTGGGTTTGGGATCTTGGGGCCTGTGCTGTCCCTCTGGAAGAAACCTGTTATAATCCCTCTATGAAATTGAGATAGGAAGGTACATAAGAGTTAAAATCTCTTTTAAGAGTGGTGTATTACAAGTGCAAGATTTTGTTTGAGGAAAACATTCCCTAAACCAAAAAGAATAACTAAAGAAGGAGATATTTTAAATGGGAATTTAAACTATTAATCAATCTTAAGAATGGAATGGATGATTTGATCTGAGGTTCACATCTTACAGACTGCTTGTCATGTGGCTCCAGAGGGTTTTGTTTTTTGTTTTTTTTTTTTTTTTTTTGAATAATCTGGTTCAAGCATAATTGCAACTAGAAAATCAAATGCTTTTCAATTGGTCCTGATGTCATGTCAGTGGTGTTTGGTTTAGAAGCTCTCTGCAGCACTGCCGTTTATCAGCTGATGAATTGCAGAAATAGTAGCAGTATTTCATCTTGCTAAGAGAAAGCATTTTAATAGTGCTGTGGATACGGGGGTAAATTGCAATAATTGAAGATTAAAAAGCTATTCACCAAGTGTTCCTAGAATTTAAATAGAGAGCTCAGAGAAGTTGTGTGTGTGTGTGGGGAAACAGGATGGTCTGCCCAGGCTGGCAGAGCATCTCTATGTATGTTCATTGTTGAACCAGAACTAATGATAACACTTAAATGACAGGTACTCTGGGTGATAAAAATGAATGGTTTGGTAAATGGGGGAGATGACAGCGTTAGGCAGAATAACTGGGCCATTTAGTGAGCTGTGCTAACACAGACCAGTGTATTATTACTCAGTGCACTTTTTGTGAGCAGGGGCATTCTTGGGTTACAAGGCACTTTCTGAGCAAAGCTTCAAAATTTATTGTGACTATTCAGTGTGACTCTTTGCGGACAAAACCTGAATGATGATAAATTCATAGGAAAAGTAGAATTTAGTTGCAGCAGAGGGGCATTTGATACTAATACTGGTGACATCCCACTTGAATGGTCCATTCAGTGTGAAAGGATTTTGAAAAGAAGAGGAAGAGTATCAAGCAGAGGGAGGAAATAGTGCAGAAATGGTGGAAATGTGCTCTACTGAGAGCACATCTACAGCAGTGACAAGGTAGGAGTCTGGGTTCGCTTTATTTTGGTGGTGTTGTCTTCCCCAAATTTGTGGATAAAATTCAAGGGAATGCATGACGTACTTTCTTTTACATCCTATGTATTGAGATAAGATGGAAATCCAGTGCACAAATGGAACTGCACTTTGGAGAGGCTGGAAATGTTGGGCTAAATTGGAGCCTGTATTTGTCATTAACTTTCAGCTGTGAGAAACAACACTTGTGGTAGAGATGCAGTAAATGGTTTTCAGGTAAATGTGGCTATTATTTAGGGAAATTGTAAAATATTGATATGCATGTCGTTTGGATTGAAATTGGAAAGAAATGGTTTATGAAGTAGATCAGATCTTGGGAGGAAATGCAGATGATTCTCTTAGCTAAATCAGAGAGGGTTGGCAGCAGAATGAAATGGATGGGATTTGGGTTGAATTTTTATCACTGGTAGCAATGGCAGCCTGTGTCTGTGGTACTGCTAATAGGGGTAATCCTATTGCTGGGTTCTGCATCTGTTTCCCAGGAGACAGCAGTGGTGGGAATGTTTGGGTGCCAGGCTGTTGCCGTGCTCATAACGGGTTGACGTCCATGGACTGTTGGGGGCGCCAGGCGGTTGCTGTGGCCCCAGTGGGCTCCTGGAGTGTTTGGGGTGAGTGTGCAGTGCTGGGCACGGCCCTGGGCAGAGCAGCCTTGTGCCTGAGGGCAGGGGGAGGCCTCAGGAGGCTCTGGAGGATCAGCTGTGCCAGGGAAGCCCTCCTGCCAGCAGGGAAGCCCTCCTGCCAGCAGGCCTGTGGTGGTGGCTGAGTTACTTGCACCCTGTGACCCAACCAGAATGCTCAACTTTTAACTTGCTGTCAGGCCTTCAAACAAGATTTCCCTTCTTTCTAGATGACGCTGAAATATTGTCCAAATGCGGTAAGCTGTGTCTGTGTTAGAATATCCTCCTTTCCTCATTGTTTGACCCATGTTATTTTTAGTGCAATAGCATTGTATCTGTCCAAAAGAGTGTTCTAGAAAGAAGTTGCTGTCATGCTGCAATGTAGTTTCTAAATGACATTGCAGGTATTTGAGACATGTTCTGGTACTAATGACAGCTTTTTTCCTGAAATGATTTCTTTAGGGTTCTTGTAGGTGGAAATGAGTGTTCTTTCAGCTTGAGTGAAATGTTCTCGAAAGATGGTGTTGGGCCTAGACAGGCTCGACTTGTGTCATGAGGTCATTCAGGGCTCAGATGCACTGCAAGTGATTGCATTTGTCATCTTCCACTTAATTTCTGAGCCACAGATTAGGCTGGTTTAAAGAGCTTTAAGCAATAAATGTTGAAGAGACTTACAGATTTATTTTGCCTTATGTCTGTGATTGCGTGCAATGACCAGGTTCTGTTCCTTAACCCCCAGGAGAAATGCCGTGTCTGTAAGTGCACGGTGAGATCAGGCCAGACTTGCTGTGGACAGGGCTCTGCAAGTTGTCCTTGTGGTCTGAATCCGAGTTTTAATTGTGTTCTGGACAGAAGGGCCGGCGATTGCTGCGCCGTGTTTTGGATGCGTGCAAAGCAGCAGGGAAGTTGGAGCTTGAGCAGGAGGACGCTGAGGTGGTTTTGTCGGAGCACCGGGGGCTCAGTGGGAGGTGTGTGAGACGTGAGGCAATTTGCAGGCAGCCTTTGGGGTGCTGGCTGTGCCGCTGCCGTCGGTGGTGCAGGAGCAGCCATGGGGTGTCAGCATTGCCCCACCTTCCCGCTGCGTGTCCCCGAGGCCGCCGCCACTGTCCCGGCACACTGTGCTGGCATTTCCAGAGTGCCAGCAAGGGTGCTGGGCTTGCTGCAAAGTCCTGTGCTTGCCGTGTGCATGTAGATGATGTTTTCAAATGAATTTTAGCTGGAAAAAGGGAATTTTCAGAACGGGAATGAGGGACAGAGAAGAAAATGGAGATTTTCTGGAAATGTTTTTGCTAATGTAGCTGCAACTGCCTGTGTGGGATAACCCTGTTGTAGACTGCATCTTTTTGGATCTTTTCAGAGACACCTGTCTGGGTGATGTTGCCATTCCAGGGCTGGTGCTCTGGGACGTGAGATGTGTCCTTTGTGTCATTGTTATAGCTTTTCCCAACCACAGCTGGAGTGTTGGGAGTGTTCACTCTCTCCGTTTCCCTGGCTTTGGGATCTTGGGGCCTGTGCTGTCCCTCTGGAAGAAACCTGTTATAATCCCTCTATGAAATTGAGATAGGAAGGTACATAAGAGTTAAAATCTCTTTTAAGAGTGGTGTATTACAAGTGCAAGATTTTGTTTGAGGAAAACATTCCCTAAACCAAAAAGAATAACTAAAGAAGGAGATATTTTAAATAGGAATTTAAACTATTAATCAATCTTAAGAATGGAATGGATGATTTGATCTGAGGTTCACATCTTACAGACTGCTTGTCATGTGGCTCCAGAGGGTTTTGTTTTTTGGTTTGTTTTTTTTTTGAATAATCTGGTTCAAGCATAATTGCAACTAGAAAATCAAATGCTTTTCAATTGGTCCTGATGTCATGTCAGTGGTGTTTGGTTTAGAAGCTCTCTGTAGCACTGCCCTTTATCAGCTGATGAATTGCAGAAATAGTAGCAGTATTTCATCTTGCTAAGAGAAAGCATTTTAATAGTGCTGTGGATACGGGGGTAAATTGCAATAATTGAAGATTAGAAAACTATTCACCAAGTGTTCCTAGAATTTAAATAGAGAGCTCAGAGAAGTTGTGTGTGTGTGTGGGGAAACAGGATGGTCTGCCCAGGCTGGCAGAGCATCTCTATGTATGTTCATTGTTGAACCAGAACTAATGATAACACTTAAATGACAGGTACTCTGGGTGATAAAAATGAATGGTTTGGTAAATGGGGGAGATGACACCGTTAGGCAGAATAACTGGGCCATTTAGTGAGCTGTGCTAACACAGACCAGTGTATTATTACTCAGTGCACTTTTTGTGAGCAGGGGCATTCTTGGGTTACAAGGCACTTTCTGAGCAAAGCTTCAAAATTTATTGTGACTGTTCGGTGTGACTCTTTGCGGACAAAACCTGAATGATGATAAATTCATAGGAAAAGTAGAATTTAGTTGCAGCAGAGGGGCATTTGATACTAATACTGGTGACATCCCACTTGAATGGTCCATTCAGTGTGAAAGGATTTTGAAAAGAAGAGGAAGAGTATCAAGCAGAGGGAGGAAATAGTGCAGAAATGGTGGAAATGTGCTCTACTGAGAGCACATCTACAGCAGTGACAAGGTAGGAGTCTGGGTTCGCTTTATTTTGGTGGTGTTGTCTTCCCCAAATTTGTGGATAAAATTCAAGGGAATGCATGACGTACTTTCTTTTACATCCTATGTATTGAGATAAGATGGAAATCCAGTGCACAAATGGAACTGCACTTTGGAGAGGCTGGAAATGTTGGGCTAAATTGGAGCCTGTATTTGTCATTAACTTTCAGCTGTGAGAAACAACACTTGTGGTAGAGATGCAGTAAATGGTTTTCAGGTAAATGTGGCTATTATTTAGGGAAATTGTAAAATATTGATATGCATGTCGTTTGGATTGAAATTGGAAAGAAATGGTTTATGAAGTAGATCAGATCTTGGGAGGAAATGCAGATGATTCTCTTAGCTAAATCAGAGAGGGTTGGCAGCAGAATGAAATGGATGGGATTTGGGTTGAATTTTTATCACTGGTAGCAATGGCAGCCTGTGTCTGTGGTACTGCTAATAGGGGTAATCCTATTGCTGGGTTCTGCATCTGTTTCCCAGGAGACAGCAGTGGTGGGAATGTTTGGGTGCCAGGCTGTTGCCGTGCTCATAACGGGTTGACGTCCATGGAGTGTTGGGGGCGCCAGGCGGTTGCTGTGGCCCCAGTGGGCTCCTGGAGTGTTTGGGGTGAGTGTGCAGTGCTGGGCACGGCCCTGGGCAGAGCAGCCTTGTGCCTGAGGGCAGGGGGAGGCCTCAGGAGGCTCTGGAGGATCAGCTGTGCCAGGGAAGCCCTCCTGCCAGCAGGGAAGCCCTCCTGCCAGCAGGCCTGTGGTGGTGGGTGAGTTACTTGCACCCTGTGACCCAACCAGAATGCTCAACTTTTAACTTGCTGTCAGGCCTTCAAACAAGATTTCCCTTCTTTCTAGATGACGCTGAAATATTGTCCAAATGCGGTAAGCTGTGTCTGTGTTAGAATATCCTCCTTTCCTCATTGTTTGACCCATGTTATTTTTAGTGCAATAGCATTGTATCTGTCCAAAAGAGTGTTCTAGAAAGAAGTTGCTGTCATGGTGCAATGTAGTTTCTAAATGACATTGCAGGTATTTGAGACATGTTCTGGTACTAATGACAGCTTTTTTCCTGAAATGATTTCTTTAGGGTTCTTGTAGGTGGAAATGAGTGTTCTTTCAGCTTGAATGAAATGTTCTCGAAAGATGGTGTTGGGCCTAGACAGGCTCGACTTGTGTCATGAGGTCATTCAGGGCTCAGATGCACTGCAAGTGATTGCATTTGTCATTTTCCACTTAATTTCTGAGCCACAGATTAGGCTGGTTTAAAGAGCTTTAAGCAATAAATGTTGAAGAGACTTACAGATTTATTTTGCCTTATGTCTGAGATTGCGTGCAATGATCAGGTTCTGTTCCTTAACCCCCAGGAGAAATGCCATGTCTGTAAGTGCACGGTGAGATCAGGCCAGACTTGCTGTGGACAGGGCTCTGCAAGTTGTCCTTGTGGGCTGAATCTGAGTTTTAATTGTGTTCTGGACAGAAGGGCCGGCGATTGCTGCGCCGTGTTGTGGAAGCGTGCAAAGCACCAGGGAAGTTGGAGCTTGAGCAGGAGGACGCTGAGGTGGTTTTGTCGGAGCACCGGGGGCTCAGTGGGAGGTGTGTGAGACGTGAGGCAATTTGCAGGCAGCCTTTGGGGTGCTGGCTGTGCCGCTGCCGTCGGTAGTGCGGGAGCAGCCATAGGGTGTCAGCATTGCCCCACCTTCCCGCTGCGTGTCCCCGAGGCCGCCGCCACTGTCCCGGCACACTGTGCTGGCATTTCCAGAGTGACAGCAGAGATGCTGGGCTTGCTGCAACGTCCTGTGCTTGCCGTGTGCATGTAGATGATGTTTTCAAATGAATTTTAGCTGGAAAAAGGGAATTTTCAGAACGGGAATTAGGGACAGAGAAGAAAATGGCGATTTTCTGGAAATGTTTTTGCTAATGTAGCTGCAACTGCCTGTGTGGGATAACCCTGTTGTAGACTGCACCTTTTTGGATCCTTTCAGAGACGCCTGTCTGGGTGATGTTGCCATTCCAGGGCTGCTGCTCTGGGACGTGAGATGTGTCCTTTGTGTCATTGTTATAGCTTTTCCCAACCACAGCTGGAGTGTTTGGAGAGTTCACTCTCTCTGTTTCCCTGGGTTTGGGATCTTGGGGCCTGTGCTGTCCCTCTGGAAGAAACCTGTTATAATCCCTCTATGAAATTGAGATAGGAAGGTACATAAGAGTTAAAATCTCTTTTAAGAGTGGTGTATTACAAGTGCAAGATTTTGTTTGAGGAAAACATTCCCTAAACCAAAAAGAATAACTAAAGAAGGAGATATTTTAAATAGGAATTTAAACTATTAATCAATCTTAAGAATGGAATGGATGATTTGATCTGAGGTTCACATCTTACAGACTGCTTGTCATGTGGCTCCAGAGGGTTTTGTTTTTTGTTTTTTGTTTTTTTTTTTTGAATAATCTCGTTCAAGCATAATTGCTACTAGAAAATCAAATGCTTTTCAATTGGTCCTGATGTCATGTCAGTGGTGTTTGGTTTAGAAGCTCTCTGCAGCACTGCCCTTTATCAGCTGATGAATTGCAGAAATAGTAGCAGTATTTCATCTTGCTAAGAGAAAGCATTTTAATAGTGCTGTGGATACGGGGGTTAATTGCAATAATTGAAGATTAAAAAGCTATTCACCAAGTGTTCCTAGAATTTAAATAGAGAGCTCAGAGAAGTTGTGTGTGTGTGGTCGGAAACAGGATGGTCTGCCCAGGCTGGCAGAGCATCTCTATGTATGTTCATTGTTGAACCAGAACTAATGATAACACTTAAATGACAGGTACTCTGGGTGATAAAAATGAATGGTTTGGTAAATGGGGGAGATGACACCGTTAGGCAGAATAACTGGGCCATTTAGTGAGCTGTGCTAACACAGACCAGTGTATTATTACTCAGTGCACTTTTTGTGAGCAGGGGCATTCTTGGGTTACAAGGCACTTTCTGAGCAAAGCTTCAAAATTTATTGTGACTATTCGGTGTGACTCTTTGCGGACAAAACCTGAATGATGATAAATTCATAGGAAAAGTAGAATTTAGTTGCAGCAGAGGGGCATTTGATACTAATACTGGTGACATCCCACTTGAATGGTCCATTCAGTGTGAAAGGATTTTGAAAAGAAGAGGAAGAGTATCAAGCAGAGGGAGGAAATGGTGCAGAAATGGTGGAAATGTGCTCTACTGAGAGCACATCTACAACAGTGACAAGGTAGGAGTCTGGGTTCGCTTTATTTTGGTGGTGTTGTCTTCCCCAAATTTGTGGATAAAATTCAAGGGAATGCATGACGTACTTTCTTTTACATCCTATGTATTGAGATAAGATGGAAATCCAGTGCACAAATGGAACTGCACTTTGGAGAGGCTGGAAATGTTGGGCTAAATTGGAGCCTGTATTTGTCATTAACTTTCAGCTGTGAGAAACAACACTTGTGGTAGAGATGCAGTAAATGGTTTTCAGGTAAATGTGGCTATTATTTAGGGAAATTGTAAAATATTGATATGCATGTCGTTTGGATTGAAATTGGAAAGAAATGGTTTATGAAGTAGATCAGATCTTGGGAGGAAATGCAGATGATTCTCTTAGCTAAATCAGAGAGGGTTGGCAGCAGAATGAAATGGATGGGATTTGGGTTGAATTTTTATCACTGGTAGCAATGGCAGCCTGTGTCTGTGGTACTGCTAATAGGGGTAATCCTATTGCTGGGTTCTGCATCTGTTTCCCAGGAGACAGCAGTGGTGGGAATGTTTGGGTGCCAGGCTGTTGCCGTGCTCATAACGGGTTGACGTCCATGGAGTGTTGGGGGCGCCAGGCGGTTGCTGTGGCCCCAGTGGGCTCCTGGAGTGTTTGGGGTGAGTGTGCAGTGCTGGGCACGGCCCTGGGCAGAGCAGCCTTGTGCCTGAGGGCAGGGGGAGGCCTCAGGAGGCTCTGGAGGATCAGCTGTGCCAGGGAAGCCCTCCTGCCAGCAGGGAAGCCCTCCTGCCAGCAGGCCTGTGGTGGTGGGTGAGTTACTTGCACCCTGTGACCCAACCAGAATGCTCAACTTTTAACTTGCTGTCAGGCCTTCAAACAAGATTTCCCTTCTTTCTAGATGACGCTGAAATATTGTCCAAATGCGGTAAGCTGTGTCTGTGTTAGAATATCCTCCTTTCCTCATTGTTTGACCCATGTTATTTTTAGTGCAATAGCATTGTATCTGTCCAAAAGAGTGTTCTAGAAAGAAGTTGCTGTCATGGTGCAATGTAGTTTCTAAATGACATTGCAGGTATTTGAGACATGTTCTGGTACTAATGACAGCTTTTTTCCTGAAATGATTTCTTTAGGGTTCTTGTAGGTGGAAATGAGTGTTCTTTCAGCTTGAATGAAATGTTCTCGAAAGATGGTGTTGGGCCTAGACAGGCTCGACTTGTGTCATGAGGTCATTCAGGGCTCAGATGCACTGCAAGTGATTGCATTTGTCATTTTCCACTTAATTTCTGAGCCACAGATTAGGCTGGTTTAAAGAGCTTAAAGCAACAAATGTTGAAGAGACTTACAGATTTATTTTGCCTTATGTCTGTGATTGCGTGCAATGATCAGGTTCTGTTCCTTAACCCCCAGGAGAAATGCCATGTCTGTAAGTGCACGGTGAGATCAGGCCAGACTTGCTGTGGACAGGGCTCTGCAAGTTGTCCTTGTGGGCTGAATCTGAGTTTTAATTGTGTTCTGGACAGAAGGGCCGGTGATTGCTGCGCCGTGTTTTGGATGCGTGCAAAGCAGCAGGGAAGTTGGAGCTTGAGCAGGAGGACGCTGAGGTGGTTTTGTCGGAGCACCGGGGGCTCAGTGGGAGGTGTGTGAGACGTGAGGCAATTTGCAGGCAGCCTTTGGGGTGCTGGCTGTGCCGCTGCCGTCGGTGGTGCAGGAGCAGCCATGGGGTGTCAGCATTGCCCCACCTTCCCGCTGCGTGTCCCCGAGGCCGCCGCCACTGTCCCGGCACACTGTGCTGGCATTTCCAGAGTGACAGCAGAGATGCTGGGCTTGCTGCAACGTCCTGTGCTTGCCGTGTGCATGTAGATGATGTTTTCAAATGAATTTTAGCTGGAAAAAGGGAATTTTCAGAACGGGAATTAGGGACAGAGAAGAAAATGGCGATTTTCTGGAAATGTTTTTGCTAATGTAGCTGCAACTGCCTGTGTGGGATAACCCTGTTGTAGACTGCACCTTTTTGGATCCTTTCAGAGACGCCTGTCTGGGTGATGTTGCCATTCCAGGGCTGCTGCTCTGGGACGTGAGATGTGTCCTTTGTGTCATTGTTATAGCTTTTCCCAACCACAGCTGGAGTGTTTGGAGAGTTCACTCTCTCTGTTTCCCTGGGTTTGGGATCTTGGGGCCTGTGCTGTCCCTCTGGAAGAAACCTGTTATAATCCCTCTATGAAATTGAGATAGGAAGGTACATAAGAGTTAAAATCTCTTTTAAGAGTGGTGTATTACAAGTGCAAGATTTTGTTTGAGGAAAACATTCCCTAAACCTAAAAGAATAACTAAAGAAGGAGATATTTTAAATAGGAATTTAAACTATTAATCAATCTTAAGAATGGAATGGATGATTTGATCTGAGGTTCACATTCTTACAGACTGCTTGTCATGTGGCTCCAGAGGGTTTTGTTTTTTGTTTTTTGTTTTTTTTTTTTGAATAATCTCGTTCAAGCATAATTGCTACTAGAAAATCAAATGCTTTTCAATTGGTCCTGATGTCATGTCAGTGGTGTTTGGTTTAGAAGCTCTCTGCAGCACTGCCCTTTATCAGCTGATGAATTGCAGAAATAGTAGCAGTATTTCATCTTGCTAAGAGAAAGCATTTTAATAGTGCTGTGGATACAGGGGTTAATTGCAATAATTGAAGATTAAAAAGCTATTCACCAAGTGTTCCTAGAATTTAAATAGAGAGCTCAGAGAAGTTGTGTGTGTGTGGTCGGAAACAGGATGGTCTGCCCAGGCTGGCAGAGCATCTCTATGTATGTTCATTGTTGAACCAGAACTAATGATAACACTTAAATGACAGGTACTCTGGGTGATAAAAATGAATGGTTTGGTAAATGGGGGAGATGACACCGTTAGGCAGAATAACTGGGCCATTTAGTGAGCTGTGCTAACACAGACCAGTGTATTATTACTCAGTGCACTTTTTGTGAGCAGGGGCATTCTTGGGTTACAAGGCACTTTCTGAGCAAAGCTTCAAAATTTATTGTGACTATTCGGTGTGACTCTTTGCGGACAAAACCTGAATGATGATAAATTCATAGGAAAAGTAGAATTTAGTTGCAGCAGAGGGGCATTTGATACTAATACTGGTGACATCCCACTTGAATGGTCCATTCAGTGTGAAAGGATTTTGAAAAGAAGAGGAAGAGTATCAAGCAGAGGGAGGAAATGGTGCAGAAATGGTGGAAATGTGCTCTACTGAGAGCACATCTACAACAGTGACAAGGTAGGAGTCTGGGTTCGCTTTATTTTGGTGGTGTTGTCTTCCCCAAATTTGTGGATAAAATTCAAGGGAATGCATGACGTACTTTCTTTTACATCCTATGTATTGAGATAAGATGGAAATCCAGTGCACAAATGGAACTGCACTTTGGAGAGGCTGGAAATGTTGGGCTAAATTGGAGCCTGTATTTGTCATTAACTTTCAGCTGTGAGAAACAACACTTGTGGTAGAGATGCAGTAAATGGTTTTCAGGTAAATGTGGCTATTATTTAGGGAAATTGTAAAATATTGATATGCATGTCGTTTGGATTGAAATTGGAAAGAAATGGTTTATGAAGTAGATCAGATCTTGGGAGGAAATGCAGATGATTCTCTTAGCTAAATCAGAGAGGGTTGGCAGCAGAATGAAATGGATGGGATTTGGGTTGAATTTTTATCACTGGTAGCAATGGCAGCCTGTGTCTGTGGTACTGCTAATAGGGGTAATCCTATTGCTGGGTTCTGCATCTGTTTCCCAGGAGACAGCAGTGGTGGGAATGTTTGGGTGCCAGGCTGTTGCCGTGCTCATAACGGGTTGACGTCCATGGAGTGTTGGGGGCGCCAGGCGGTTGCTGTGGCCCCAGTGGGCTCCTGGAGTGTTTGGGGTGAGTGTGCAGTGCTGGGCACGGCCCTGGGCAGAGCAGCCTTGTGCCTGAGGGCAGGGGGAGGCCTCAGGAGGCTCTGGAGGATCAGCTGTGCCAGGGAAGCCCTCCTGCCAGCAGGGAAGCCCTCCTGCCAGCAGGCCTGTGGTGGTGGGTGAGTTACTTGCACCCTGTGACCCAACCAGAATGCTCAACTTTTAACTTGCTGTCAGGCCTTCAAACAAGATTTCCCTTCTTTCTAGATGACGCTGAAATATTGTCCAAATGCGGTAAGCTGTGTCTGTGTTAGAATATCCTCCTTTCCTCATTGTTTGACCCATGTTATTTTTAGTGCAATAGCATTGTATCTGTCCAAAAGAGTGTTCTAGAAAGAAGTTGCTGTCATGGTGCAATGTAGTTTCTAAATGACATTGCAGGTATTTGAGACATGTTCTGGTACTAATGACAGCTTTTTTCCTGAAATGATTTCTTTAGGGTTCTTGTAGGTGGAAATGAGTGTTCTTTCAGCTTGAATGAAATGTTCTCGAAAGATGGTGTTGGGCCTAGACAGGCTCGACTTGTGTCATGAGGTCATTCAGGGCTCAGATGCACTGCAAGTGATTGCATTTGTCATTTTCCACTTAATTTCTGAGCCACAGATTAGGCTGGTTTAAAGAGCTTAAAGCAACAAATGTTGAAGAGACTTACAGATTTATTTTGCCTTATGTCTGTGATTGCGTGCAATGATCAGGTTCTGTTCCTTAACCCCCAGGAGAAATGCCATGTCTGTAAGTGCACGGTGAGATCAGGCCAGACTTGCTGTGGACAGGGCTCTGCAAGTTGTCCTTGTGGGCTGAATCTGAGTTTTAATTGTGTTCTGGACAGAAGGGCCGGTGATTGCTGCGCCGTGTTTTGGATGCGTGCAAAGCAGCAGGGAAGTTGGAGCTTGAGCAGGAGGACGCTGAGGTGGTTTTGTCGGAGCACCGGGGGCTCAGTGGGAGGTGTGTGAGACGTGAGGCAATTTGCAGGCAGCCTTTGGGGTGCTGGCTGTGCCGCTGCCGTCGGTGGTGCAGGAGCAGCCATGGGGTGTCAGCATTGCCCCACCTTCCCGCTGCGTGTCCCCGAGGCCGCCGCCACTGTCCCGGCACACTGTGCTGGCATTTCCAGAGTGCCAGCAAGGGTGCTGGGCTTGCTGCAAAGTCCTGTGCTTGCCGTGTGCATGTAGATGATGTTTTCAAATGAATTTTAGCTGGAAAAAGGGAATTTTCAGAACGGGAATGAGGGACAGAGTAGAAAATGGAGATTTTCTGGAAATGTTTTTGCTAATGTAGCTGCAACTGCCTGTGTGGGATAACCCTGTTGTAGACTGCACCTTTTTGGATCCTTTCAGAGACGCCTGTCTGGGTGATGTTGCCATTCCAGGGCTGGTGCTCTGGGACGTGAGATGTGTCCTTTGTGTCATTGTTATAGCTTTTCCCAACCACAGCTGGAGTGTTGGGAGTGTTCACTCTCTCTGTTTCCCTGGGTTTGGGATCTTGGGGCCTGTGCTGTCCCTCTGGAAGAAACCTGTTATAATCCCTCTATGAAATTGAGATAGGAAGGTACATAAGAGTTAAAATCTCTTTTAAGAGTGGTGTATTACAAGTGCAAGATTTTGTTTGAGGAAAACATTCCCTAAACCAAAAAGAATAACTAAAGAAGGAGATATTTTAAATGGGAATTTAAACTATTAATCAATCTTAAGAATGGAATGGATGATTTGATCTGAGGTTCACATCTTAGAGACTGCTTGTCATGTGGCTCCAGAGGGTTTTGTTTTTTGTTTTTTTTTTTTTTTTTTTGAATAATCTCGTTCAAGCATAATTGCAACTAGAAAATCAAATGCTTTTCAATTGGTCCTGATGTCATGTCAGTGGTGTTTGGTTTAGAAGCTCTCTGCAGCACTGCCGTTTATCAGCTGATGAATTGCAGAAATAGTAGCAGTATTTCATCTTGCTAAGAGAAAGCATTTTAATAGTGCTGTGGATACGGGGGTAAATTGCAATAATTGAAGATTAAAAAGCTATTCACCAAGTGTTCCTAGAATTTAAATAGAGAGCTCAGAGAAGTTGTGTGTGTGTGTGGGGAAACAGGATTGTCTGCCCAGGCTGGCAGAGCATCTCTATGTATGTTCATTGTTGAACCAGAACTAATGATAACACTTAAATGACAGGTACTCTGGGTGATAAAAATGAATGGTTTGGTAAATGGGGGAGATGACACCGTTAGGCAGAATAACTGGGCCATTTAGTGAGCTGTGCTAACACAGACCAGTGTATTATTACTCAGTGCACTTTTTGTGAGCAGGGGCATTCTTGGGTTACAAGGCACTTTCTGAGCAAAGCTTCAAAATTTATTGTGACTATTCAGTGTGACTCTTTGCGGACAAAACCTGAATGATGATAAATTCATAGGAAAAGTAGAATTTAGTTGCAGCAGAGGGGCATTTGATACTAATACTGGTGACATCCCACTTGAATGGTCCATTCAGTGTGAAAGGATTTTGAAAAGAAGAGGAAGAGTATCAAGCAGAGGGAGGAAATAGTGCAGAAATGGTGGAAATGTGCTCTACTGAGAGCACATCTACAGCAGTGACAAGGTAGGAGTCTGGGTTCGCTTTATTTTGGTGGTGTTGTCTTCCCCAAATTTGTGGATAAAATTCAAGGGAATGCATGACGTACTTTCTTTTACATCCTATGTATTGAGATAAGATGGAAATCCAGTGCACAAATGGAACTGCACTTTGGAGAGGCTGGAAATGTTGGGCTAAATTGGAGCCTGTATTTGTCATTAACTTTCAGCTGTGAGAAACAACACTTGTGGTAGAGATGCAGTAAATGGTTTTCAGGTAAATGTGGCTATTATTTAGGGAAATTGTAAAATATTGATATGCATGTCGTTTGGATTGAAATTGGAAAGAAATGGTTTATGAAGTAGATCAGATCTTGGGAGGAAATGCAGATGATTCTCTTAGCTAAATCAGAGAGGGTTGGCAGCAGAATGAAATGGATGGGATTTGGGTTGAATTTTTATCACTGGTAGCAATGGCAGCCTGTGTCTGTGGTACTGCTAATAGGGGTAATCCTATTGCTGGGTTCTGCATCTGTTTCCCAGGAGACAGCAGTGGTGGGAATGTTTGGGTGCCAGGCTGTTGCCGTGCTCATAACGGGTTGACGTCCATGGACTGTTGGGGGCGCCAGGCGGTTGCTGTGGCCCCAGTGGGCTCCTGGAGTGTTTGGGGTGAGTGTGCAGTGCTGGGCACGGCCCTGGGCAGAGCAGCCTTGTGCCTGAGGGCAGGGGGAGGCCTCAGGAGGCTCTGGAGGATCAGCTGTGCCAGGGAAGCCCTCCTGCCAGCAGGGAAGCCCTCCTGCCAGCAGGCCTGTGGTGGTGGCTGAGTTACTTGCACCCTGTGACCCAACCAGAATGCTCAACTTTTAACTTGCTGTCAGGCCTTCAAACAAGATTTCCCTTCTTTCTAGATGACGCTGAAATATTGTCCAAATGCGGTAAGCTGTGTCTGTGTTAGAATATCCTCCTTTCCTCATTGTTTGACCCATGTTATTTTTAGTGCAATAGCATTGTATCTGTCCAAAAGAGTGTTCTAGAAAGAAGTTGCTGTCATGCTGCAATGTAGTTTCTAAATGACATTGCAGGTATTTGAGACATGTTCTGGTACTAATGACAGCTTTTTTCCTGAAATGATTTCTTTAGGGTTCTTGTAGGTGGAAATGAGTGTTCTTTCAGCTTGAGTGAAATGTTCTCGAAAGATGGTGTTGGGCCTAGACAGGCTCGACTTGTGTCATGAGGTCATTCAGGGCTCAGATGCACTGCAAGTGATTGCATTTGTCATCTTCCACTTAATTTCTGAGCCACAGATTAGGCTGGTTTAAAGAGCTTTAAGCAATAAATGTTGAAGAGACTTACAGATTTATTTTGCCTTATGTCTGTGATTGCGTGCAATGACCAGGTTCTGTTCCTTAACCCCCAGGAGAAATGCCGTGTCTGTAAGTGCACGGTGAGATCAGGCCAGACTTGCTGTGGACAGGGCTCTGCAAGTTGTCCTTGTGGTCTGAATCCGAGTTTTAATTGTGTTCTGGACAGAAGGGCCGGCGATTGCTGCGCCGTGTTTTGGATGCGTGCAAAGCAGCAGGGAAGTTGGAGCTTGAGCAGGAGGACGCTGAGGTGGTTTTGTCGGAGCACCGGGGGCTCAGTGGGAGGTGTGTGAGACGTGAGGCAATTTCCAGGCAGCCTTTGGGGTGCTGGCTGTGCCGCTGCCGTCGGTGGTGCAGGAGCAGCCATGGGGTGTCAGCATTGCCCCACCTTCCCGCTGCGTGTCCCCGAGGCCGCCGCCACTGTCCCGGCACACTGTGCTGGCATTTCCAGAGTGCCAGCAAGGGTGCTGGGCTTGCTGCAAAGTCCTGTGCTTGCCGTGTGCATGTAGATGATGTTTTCAAATGAATTTTAGCTGGAAAAAGGGAATTTTCAGAACGGGAATGAGGGACAGAGAAGAAAATGGAGATTTTCTGGAAATGTTTTTGCTAATGTAGCTGCAACTGCCTGTGTGGGATAACCCTGTTGTAGACTGCATCTTTTTGGATCTTTTCAGAGACACCTGTCTGGGTGATGTTGCCATTCCAGGGCTGGTGCTCTGGGACGTGAGATGTGTCCTTTGTGTCATTGTTATAGCTTTTCCCAACCACAGCTGGAGTGTTGGGAGTGTTCACTCTCTCCGTTTCCCTGGCTTTGGGATCTTGGGGCCTGTGCTGTCCCTCTGGAAGAAACCTGTTATAATCCCTCTATGAAATTGAGATAGGAAGGTACATAAGAGTTAAAATCTCTTTTAAGAGTGGTGTATTACAAGTGCAAGATTTTGTTTGAGGAAAACATTCCCTAAACCAAAAAGAATAACTAAAGAAGGAGATATTTTAAATAGGAATTTAAACTATTAATCAATCTTAAGAATGGAATGGATGATTTGATCTGAGGTTCACATCTTACAGACTGCTTGTCATGTGGCTCCAGAGGGTTTTGTTTTTTGGTTTGTTTTTTTTTTGAATAATCTGGTTCAAGCATAATTGCAACTAGAAAATCAAATGCTTTTCAATTGGTCCTGATGTCATGTCAGTGGTGTTTGGTTTAGAAGCTCTCTGTAGCACTGCCCTTTATCAGCTGATGAATTGCAGAAATAGTAGCAGTATTTCATCTTGCTAAGAGAAAGCATTTTAATAGTGCTGTGGATACGGGGGTAAATTGCAATAATTGAAGATTAGAAAACTATTCACCAAGTGTTCCTAGAATTTAAATAGAGAGCTCAGAGAAGTTGTGTGTGTGTGTGGGGAAACAGGATGGTCTGCCCAGGCTGGCAGAGCATCTCTATGTATGTTCATTGTTGAACCAGAACTAATGATAACACTTAAATGACAGGTACTCTGGGTGATAAAAATGAATGGTTTGGTAAATGGGGGAGATGACACCGTTAGGCAGAATAACTGGGCCATTTAGTGAGCTGTGCTAACACAGACCAGTGTATTATTACTCAGTGCACTTTTTGTGAGCAGGGGCATTCTTGGGTTACAAGGCACTTTCTGAGCAAAGCTTCAAAATTTATTGTGACTGTTCGGTGTGACTCTTTGCGGACAAAACCTGAATGATGATAAATTCATAGGAAAAGTAGAATTTAGTTGCAGCAGAGGGGCATTTGATACTAATACTGGTGACATCCCACTTGAATGGTCCATTCAGTGTGAAAGGATTTTGAAAAGAAGAGGAAGAGTATCAAGCAGAGGGAGGAAATAGTGCAGAAATGGTGGAAATGTGCTCTACTGAGAGCACATCTACAGCAGTGACAAGGTAGGAGTCTGGGTTCGCTTTATTTTGGTGGTGTTGTCTTCCCCAAATTTGTGGATAAAATTCAAGGGAATGCATGACGTACTTTCTTTTACATCCTATGTATTGAGATAAGATGGAAATCCAGTGCACAAATGGAACTGCACTTTGGAGAGGCTGGAAATGTTGGGCTAAATTGGAGCCTGTATTTGTCATTAACTTTCAGCTGTGAGAAACAACACTTGTGGTAGAGATGCAGTAAATGGTTTTCAGGTAAATGTGGCTATTATTTAGGGAAATTGTAAAATATTGATATGCATGTCGTTTGGATTGAAATTGGAAAGAAATGGTTTATGAAGTAGATCAGATCTTGGGAGGAAATGCAGATGATTCTCTTAGCTAAATCAGAGAGGGTTGGCAGCAGAATGAAATGGATGGGATTTGGGTTGAATTTTTATCACTGGTAGCAATGGCAGCCTGTGTCTGTGGTACTGCTAATAGGGGTAATCCTATTGCTGGGTTCTGCATCTGTTTCCCAGGAGACAGCAGTGGTGGGAATGTTTGGGTGCCAGGCTGTTGCCGTGCTCATAACGGGTTGACGTCCATGGAGTGTTGGGGGCGCCAGGCGGTTGCTGTGGCCCCAGTGGGCTCCTGGAGTGTTTGGGGTGAGTGTGCAGTGCTGGGCACGGCCCTGGGCAGAGCAGCCTTGTGCCTGAGGGCAGGGGGAGGCCTCAGGAGGCTCTGGAGGATCAGCTGTGCCAGGGAAGCCCTCCTGCCAGCAGGGAAGCCCTCCTGCCAGCAGGCCTGTGGTGGTGGGTGAGTTACTTGCACCCTGTGACCCAACCAGAATGCTCAACTTTTAACTTGCTGTCAGGCCTTCAAACAAGATTTCCCTTCTTTCTAGATGACGCTGAAATATTGTCCAAATGCGGTAAGCTGTGTCTGTGTTAGAATATCCTCCTTTCCTCATTGTTTGACCCATGTTATTTTTAGTGCAATAGCATTGTATCTGTCCAAAAGAGTGTTCTAGAAAGAAGTTGCTGTCATGGTGCAATGTAGTTTCTAAATGACATTGCAGGTATTTGAGACATGTTCTGGTACTAATGACAGCTTTTTTCCTGAAATGATTTCTTTAGGGTTCTTGTAGGTGGAAATGAGTGTTCTTTCAGCTTGAATGAAATGTTCTCGAAAGATGGTGTTGGGCCTAGACAGGCTCGACTTGTGTCATGAGGTCATTCAGGGCTCAGATGCACTGCAAGTGATTGCATTTGTCATTTTCCACTTAATTTCTGAGCCACAGATTAGGCTGGTTTAAAGAGCTTTAAGCAATAAATGTTGAAGAGACTTACAGATTTATTTTGCCTTATGTCTGAGATTGCGTGCAATGATCAGGTTCTGTTCCTTAACCCCCAGGAGAAATGCCGTGTCTGTAAGTGCACGGTGAGATCAGGTCAGACTTGCTGTGGACAGGGCTCTGCAAGTTGTCCTTGTGGGCTGAATCCGAGTTTTAATTGTGTTCTGGACAGAAGGGCCGGCGATTGCTACGCCGTGTTGTGGATGCATGCAAAGCACCAGGGAAGTTGGAGCTTGAGCAGGAGGACGCTGAGGTGGTTTTGTCGGAGCACCGGGGGCTCAGTGGGAGGTGTGTGAGACGTGAGGCAATTTGCAGGCAGCCTTTGGGGTGCTGGCTGTGCCGCTGCCGTCGGTGGTGCAGGAGCAGCCATGGGGTGTCAGCATTGCCCCACCTTCCCGCTGCGTGTCCCCGAGGCCGCCGCCACTTTCCTGGCACACTGTGCTGGCATTTCCAGAGTGCCAGCAAGGGTGCTGGGCTTGCTGCAAAGTCCTGTGCTTGCCGTGTGCATGTAGATGATGTTTTCAAATGAATTTTAGCTGGAAAAAGGGAATTTTCAGAACGGGAATGAGGGACAGAGTAGAAAATGGAGATTTTCTGGAAATGTTTTTGCTAATGTAGCTGCAACTGCCTGTGTGGGATAACCCTGTTGTAGACTGCACCTTTTTGGATCCTTTCAGAGACGCCTGTCTGGGTGATGTTGCCATTCCAGGGCTGGTGCTCTGGGACGTGAGATGTGTGCTTTGTGTCATTGTTATAGCTTTTCCCAACCACAGCTGGAGTGTTTGGAGAGTTCACTCTCTCTGTTTCCCTGGGTTTGGGATCTTGGGGCCTGTGCTGTCCCTCTGGAAGAAACCTGTTATAATCCCTCTATGAAATTGAGATAGGAAGGTACATAAGAGTTAAAATCTCTTTTAAGAGTGGTGTATTACAAGTGCAAGATTTTGTTTGAGGAAAACATTCCCTAAACCAAAAAGAATAACTAAAGAAGGAGATATTTTAAATAGGAATTTAAACTATTAATCAATCTTAAGAATGGAATGGATGATTTGATCTGAGGTTCACATCTTACAGACTGCTTGTCATGTGGCTCCAGAGGGTTTTGTTTTTTGTTTTTTGTTTTTTTTTTTTTTTGAATAATCTCGTTCAAGCATAATTGCTACTAGAAAATCAAATGCTTTTCAATTGGTCCTGATGTCATGTCAGTGGTGTTTGGTTTAGAAGCTCTCTGCAGCACTGCCCTTTATCAGCTGATGAATTGCAGAAATAGTAGCAGTATTTCATCTTGCTAAGAGAAAGCATTTTAATAGTGCTGTGGATACGGGGGTAAATTGCAATAATTGAAGATTAAAAAGCTATTCACCAAGTGTTCCTAGAATTTAAATAGAGAGCTCAGAGAAGTTGTGTGTGTGTGTGGGGAAACAGGATGGTCTGCCCAGGCTGGCAGAGCATCTCTATGTATGTTCATTGTTGAACCAGAACTAATGATAACACTTAAATGACAGGTACTCTGGGTGATAAAAATGAATGGTTTGGTAAATGGGGGAGATGACAGCGTTAGGCAGAATAACTGGGCCATTTAGTGAGCTGTGCTAACACAGACCAGTGTATTATTACTCAGTGCACTTTTTGTGAGCAGGGGCATTCTTGGGTTACAAGGCACTTTCTGAGCAAAGCTTCAAAATTTATTGTGACTATTCGGTGTGACTCTTTGCGGACAAAACCTGAATGATGATAAATTCATAGGAAAAGTAGAATTTAGTTGCAGCAGAGGGGCATTTGATACTAATACTGGTGACATCCCACTTGAATGGTCCATTCAGTGTGAAAGGATTTTGAAAAGAAGAGGAAGAGTATCAAGCAGAGGGAGGAAATAGTGCAGAAATGGTGGAAATGTGCTCTACTGAGAGCACATCTACAGCAGTGACAAGGTAGGAGTCTGGGTTCGCTTTATTTTGGTGGTGTTGTCTTCCCCAAATTTGTGGATAAAATTCAAGGGAATGCATGACGTACTTTCTTTTACATCCTATGTATTGAGATAAGATGGAAATCCAGTGCACAAATGGAACTGCACTTTGGAGAGGCTGGAAATGTTGGGCTAAATTGGAGCCTGTATTTGTCATTAACTTTCAGCTGTGAGAAACAACACTTGTGGTAGAGATGCAGTAAATGGTTTTCAGGTAAATGTGGCTATTATTTAGGGAAATTGTAAAATATTGATATGCATGTCGTTTGGATTGAAATTGGAAAGAAATGGTTTATGAAGTAGATCAGATCTTGGGAGGAAATGCAGATGATTCTCTTAGCTAAATCAGAGAGGGCTGGCAGCAGAATGAAATGGATGGGATTTTGGTTGAATTTTTATCACTGGTAGCAATGGCAGCCGGTGTCTGTGGTACTGCTAATAGGGGTAATCCTATTGCTGGGTTCTGCATCTGTTTCCCAGGAGACAGCAGTGGTGGGAATGTTTGGGTGCCGGGCTGTTGCCGTGCTCATAACGGGTTGACGTCCATGGAGTGTTGGGGGCGCCAGGCGGTTGCTGTGGCCCCAGTGGGCTCCTGGAGTGTTTGGGGTGAGTGTGCAGTGCTGGGCACGGCCCTGGGCAGAGCAGCCTTGTGCCTGAGGGCAGGGGGAGGCCTCAGGAGGCTCTGGAGGATCAGCTGTGCCAGGGAAGCCCTCCTGCCGGCAGGGAAGCCCTCCTGCCAGCAGGCCTGTGGTGGTGGGTGAGTTACTTGCACCCTGTGACCCAACCAGAATGCTCAACTTTTAACTTGCTGTCAGGCCTTCAAACAAGATTTCCCTTCTTTCTAGATGACGCTGAAATATTGTCCAAATGCGGTAAGCTGTGTCTGTGTTAGAATATCCTCCTTTCCTCATTGTTTGACCCATGTTATTTTTAGTGCAATAGCATTGTATCTGTCCAAAAGAGTGTTCTAGAAAGAAGTTGCTGTCATGCTGCAATGTAGTTTCTAAATGACATTGCAGGTATTTGAGACATGTTCTGGTACTAATGACAGCTTTTTTCCTGAAATGATTTCTTTAGGGTTCTTGTAGGTGGAAATGAGTGTTCTTTCAGCTTGAATGAAATGTTCTCGAAAGATGGTGTTGGGCCTAGACAGGCTCGACTTGTGTCATGAGGTCATTCAGGGCTCAGATGCACTGCAAGTGATTGCATTTGTCATTTTCCACTTAATTTCTGAGCCACAGATTAGGCTGGTTTAAAGAGCTTTAAGCAATAAATGTTGAAGAGACTTACAGATTTATTTTGCCTTATGTCTGAGATTGCGTGCAATGATCAGGTTCTGTTCCTTAACCCCCAGGAGAAATGCCATGTCTGTAAGTGCACGGTGAGATCAGGCCAGACTTGCTGTGGACAGGGCTCTGCAAGTTGTCCTTGTGGGCTGAATCTGAGTTTTAATTGTGTTCTGGACAGAAGGGCCGGCGATTGCTACGCCGTGTTGTGGATGCGTGCAAAGCACCAGGGAAGTTGGAGCTTGAGCAGGAGGACGCTGAGGTGGTTTTGTCGGAGCACCGGGGGCTCAGTGGGAGGTGTGTGAGACGTGAGGCAATTTGCAGGCAGCCTTTGGGGTGCTGGCTGTGCCGCTGCCGTCGGTGGTGCAGGAGCAGCCATGGGGTGTCAGCATTGCCCCACCTTCCCGCTGCGTGTCCCCGAGGCCGCCGCCACTGTCCCGGCACACTGTGCTGGCATTTCCAGAGTGCCAGCAAGGGTGCTGGGCTTGCTGCAAAGTCCTGTGCTTGCCGTGTGCATGTAGATGATGTTTTCAAATGAATTTTAGCTGGAAAAAGGGAATTTTCAGAACGGGAATGAGGGACAGAGTAGAAAATGGAGATTTTCTGGAAATGTTTTTGCTAATGTAGCTCCAAATGCCTGTGTGGGATAACCCTGTTGTAGACTGCACCTTTTTGGATCCTTTCTGAGACGCCTGTCTGGGTGATATTGCCATTCCAGGGCTGGTGCTCTGGGACGTGAGATGTGTCCTTTGTGTCATTGTTATAGCTTTTCCCAACCACAGCTGGAGTGTTTGGAGAGTTCACTCTCTCTGTTTCCCTGGGTTTGGGATCTTGGGGCCTGTGCTGTCCCTCTGGAAGAAACCTGTTATAATCCCTCTATGAAATTGAGATAGGAAGGTACATAAGAGTTAAAATCTCTTTTAAGAGTGGTGTATTACAAGTGCAAGATTTTGTTTGAGGAAAACATTCCCTAAACCAAAAAGAATAACTAAAGAAGGAGATATTTTAAATAGGAATTTAAACTATTAATCAATCTTAAGAATGGAATGGATGATTTGATCTGAGGTTCACATCTTAGAGACTGCTTGTCATGTGGCTCCAGAGGGTTTTGTTTTTTGTTTTTTGTTTTTTTTTTTTGAATAATCTCGTTCAAGCATAATTGCTACTAGAAAATCAAATGCTTTTCAATTGGTCCTGATGTCATGTCAGTGGTGTTTGGTTTAGAAGCTCTCTGCAGCACTGCCCTTTATCAGCTGATGAATTGCAGAAATAGTAGCAGTATTTCATCTTGCTAAGAGAAAGCATTTTAATAGTGCTGTGGATACAGGGGTTAATTGCAATAATTGAAGATTAAAAAGCTATTCACCAAGTGTTCCTAGAATTTAAATAGAGAGCTCAGAGAAGTTGTGTGTGTGTGTGGGGAAACAGGATTGTCTGCCCAGGCTGGCAGAGCATCTCTATGTATGTTCATTGTTGAACCAGAACTAATGATAACACTTAAATGACAGGTACTGTGGGTGATAAAAATGAATGGTTTGGTAAATGGGGGAGATGACAGCGTTAGGCAGAATAACTGGGCCATTTAGTGAGCTGTGCTAACACAGACCAGTGTATTATTACTCAGTGCACTTTTTGTGAGCAGGGGCATTCTTGGGTTACAAGGCACTTTCTGAGCAAAGCTTCAAAATTTATTGTGACTATTCGGTGTGACTCTTTGCGGACAAAACCTGAATGATGATAAATTCATAGGAAAAGTAGAATTTAGTTGCAGCAGAGGGGCATTTGATACTAATACTGGTGACATCCCACTTGAATGGTCCATTCAGTGTGAAAGGATTTTGAAAAGAAGAGGAAGAGTATCAAGCAGAGGGAGGAAATAGTGCAGAAATGGTGGAAATGTGCTCTACTGAGAGCACATCTACAGCAGTGACAAGGTAGGAGTCTGGGTTCGCTTTATTTTGGTGGTGTTGTCTTCCCCAAATTTGTGGATAAAATTCAAGGGAATGCATGACGTACTTTCTTTTACATCCTATGTATTGAGATAAGATGGAAATCCAGTGCACAAATGGAACTGCACTTTGGAGAGGCTGGAAATGTTGGGCTAAATTGGAGCCTGTATTTGTCATTAACTTTCAGCTGTGAGAAACAACACTTGTGGTAGAGATGCAGTAAATGGTTTTCAGGTAAATGTGGCTATTATTTAGGGAAATTGTAAAATATTGATATGCATGTCGTTTGGATTGAAATTGGAAAGAAATGGTTTATGAAGTAGATCAGATCTTGGGAGGAAATGCAGATGATTCTCTTAGCTAAATCAGAGAGGGTTGGCAGCAGAATGAAATGGATGGGATTTGGGTTGAATTTTTATCACTGGTAGCAATGGCAGCCTGTGTCTGTGGTACTGCTAATAGGGGTAATCCTATTGCTGGGTTCTGCATCTGTTTCCCAGGAGACAGCAGTGGTGGGAATGTTTGGGTGCCAGGCTGTTGCCGTGCTCATAACGGGTTGACGTCCATGGAGTGTTGGGGGCGCCAGGCGGTTGCTGTGGCCCCAGTGGGCTCCTGGAGTGTTTGGGGTGAGTGTGCAGTGCTGGGCACGGCCCTGGGCAGAGCAGCCTTGTGCCTGAGGGCAGGGGGAGGCCTCAGGAGGCTCTGGAGGATCAGCTGTGCCAGGGAAGCCCTCCTGCCGGCAGGGAAGCCCTCCTGCCAGCAGGCCTGTGGTGGTGGCTGAGTTACTTGCACCCTGTGACCCAACCAGAATGCTCAACTTTTAACTTGCTGTCAGGCCTTCAAACAAGATTTCCCTTCTTTCTAGATGACGCTGAAATATTGTCCAAATGCGGTAAGCTGTGTCTGTGTTAGAATATCCTCCTTTCCTCATTGTTTGACCCATGTTATTTTTAGTGCAATAGCATTGTATCTGTCCAAAAGAGTGTTCTAGAAAGAAGTTGCTGTCATGCTGCAATGTAGTTTCTAAATGACATTGCAGGTATTTGAGACATGTTCTGGTACTAATGACAGCTTTTTTCCTGAAATGATTTCTTTAGGGTTCTTGTAGGTGGAAATGAGTGTTCTTTCAGCTTGAATGAAATGTTCTCGAAAGATGGTGTTGGGCCTAGACAGGCTCGACTTGTGTCATGAGGTCATTCAGGGCTCAGATGCACTGCAAGTGATTGCATTTGTCATTTTCCACTTAATTTCTGAGCCACAGATTAGGCTGGTTTAAAGAGCTTTAAGCAATAAATGTTGAAGAGACTTACAGATTTATTTTGCCTTATGTCTGAGATTGCGTGCAATGATCAGGTTCTGTTCCTTAACCCCCAGGAGAAATGCCATGTCTGTAAGTGCACGGTGAGATCAGGCCAGACTTGCTGTGGACAGGGCTCTGCAAGTTGTCCTTGTGGGCTGAATCTGAGTTTTAATTGTGTTCTGGACAGAAGGGCCGGCGATTGCTGCGCCGTGTTGTGGAAGCATGCAAAGCACCAGGGAAGTTGGAGCTTGAGCAGGAGGACGCTGAGGTGGTTTTGTCGGAGCACCGGGGGCTCAGTGGGAGGTGTGTGAGACGTGAGGCAATTTGCAGGCAGCCTTTGGGGTGCTGGCTGTGCCGCTGCCGTCGGTGGTGCAGGAGCAGCCATGGGGTGTCAGCATTGCCCCACCTTCCCGCTGCGTGTCCCCGAGGCCGCCGCCACTGTCCCGGCACACTGTGCTGGCATTTCTAGAGTGCCAGCAAGGGTGCTGGGCTTGCTGCAAAGTCCTGTGCTTGCCGTGTGCATGTAGATGATGTTTTCAAATGAATTTTAGCTGGAAAAAGGGAATTTTCAGAACGGGAATGAGGGACAGAGTAGAAAATGGAGATTTTCTGGAAATGTTTTTGCTAATGTAGCTCCAAATGCCTGTGTGGGATAACCCTGTTGTAGACTGCACCTTTTTGGATCCTTTCAGAGACGCCTGTCTGGGTGATGTTGCCATTCCAGGGCTGGTGCTCTGGGACGTGAGATGTGTCCTTTGTGTCATTGTTATAGCTTTTTCCAACCACAGCTGGAGTGTTTGGAGAGTTCACTCTCTCTGTTTCCCTGGGTTTGGGATCTTGGGGCCTGTGCTGTCCCTCTGGAAGAAACCTGTTATAATCCCTCTATGAAATTGAGATAGGAAGGTACATAAGAGTTAAAATCTCTTTTAAGAGTGGTGTATTACAAGTGCAAGATTTTGTTTGAGGAAAACATTCCCTAAACCAAAAAGAATAACTAAAGAAGGAGATATTTTAAATAGGCATTTAAACTATTAATCAATCTTAAGAATGGAATGGATGATTTGATCTGAGGTTCACATCTTACAGACTGCTTGTCATGTGGCTCCAGAGGGTTTTGTTTTTTTGGTTTTGTTTTCTTTTTTTGAATAATCTGTTTCAAGCATAATTGCTACTAGATAATAAAATGGTTTTAAATTGGTCCTGATGCCATGTCAGTGGTGTTTGGTTTAGAAGCTCTCTGTAGCACTGCCCTTTATCAGCTGATGAATTGCAGAAATAGGAGCAGTATTTCATGTTGCTAAGAGAAAGCATTTTAATAGTGCTGTGGATACGGGGGTAAATTGCAATAATTGAAGATTAAAAAACTATTCTCCAAGTGTTCCTAGAGCTTAAATAGAGAGCTCAGAGAAGTTGTGTGTGTGTGTGTGGGGAAACAGGATGTTCTGCCCAGGCTGGCAGAGCATCTCTATGTATGTTCATTGTTGAAGCAGAACTAATGATAACACTTAAATGACAGGTACTGTGGGTGATAAAAATGAATGGTTTGGTAAATGGGGGAGATGACAGCGTTAGGCAGAATAACTGGGCCATTTAGTGAGCTGTGCTAACACAGACCAGTGTATTATTACTCAGTGCACTTTTTGTGAGCAGGGGCATTCTTGGGTTACAAGGCACTTTCTGAGCAAAGCTTCAAAATTTATTGTGACTATTCGGTGTGACTCTTTGCGGACAAAACCTGAATGATGATAAATTCATAGGAAAAGTAGAATTTAGTTGCAGCAGAGGGGCATTTGGTACTAATACGGGTGACATCCCACTTGAATGGTCCATTCAGTGTGAAAGGATTTTGAAAATAAGAGGAAGAGTATCAAGCAGAGAGAGGAAATAGTGCAGAAATGGCGGAAATGTGCTCTACTGAGAGCACATCTACAACAGTGACAAGGTAGGAGTCTGGGTTCGCTTTATTTTGGTGGTGTTGTCTTCCCCGAATTTGTGGATAAAATTCAAGGGAATGCATGATGTACTTTCTTTTACATCCTATGTATTGAGATAAGATGGAAATCCAGTGTACAAATGGAACTACACTTTGGAGAGGCTGGAAATGTTGGGCTAAATTGGAGCCTGTATTTGTAATTATCTTTCAGCTGTGAGAAACAACACTTATGGTAGAGATGCAGTAAAGGGTTTTCAGGTAAATGTGGATATTATTTAGGGAAATTGTAATATATTGATATGCATGTCGTTTGAATTGAAATTGGAAAGAAATGGTTTATGAAGTAGATCAGATCTTGGGAGGAAATGCAGATGATTCTCTTAGCTAAATCAGAGGGGGTTGGCAGCAGAATGAAATGGATGGGATTTGGGTTGAATTTTTATCACTGGTAGCAATGGCAGCCGGTGTCTGTGGTACTGCTAATAGGGGTAATCCTATTGCTGGGTTCTGCATCTGTTTCCCAGGAGACAGCAGTGGTGGGAATGTTTGGGTGCCAGGCTGTTGCCGTGCTCATAATTGGTTGACGCCCATGGAGTGTTGGGGGCGCCAGGCGGTTGCTGTGGCCCCAGTGGGCTCCTGGAGTGTTTGGGGTGAGTGTGCAGTGCTGGGCACGGCCCTGGGCAGAGCAGCCTTGTGCCTGAGGGCAGGGGGAGGCCTCAGGAGGCTCTGGGGGATCAGCTGTGCCAGGGAAGCCCTCCTGCCAGCAGGGAAGCCCTCCTGCCAGCAGGCCTGTGGTGGTGGCTGAGTTACTTGCACCCTGTGACCCAACCAGAATGCTCAACTTTTAACTTGCTGGCAGGCCTTCAAACAAGATTTCCCTTCTTTCTAGATGATGCTGAAATATTGTCCAAATGCGGTAAGCTGTGTCTGTGTTAGAATATCCTCCTTTCCTCATTGTTTGACCCAGGTTATTTTTAGTGCAATAGCATTGTATCTGTCCAAAAGAGTGTTCTAGAAAGAAGTTGCTGTCATGGTGCAATGCAGTTTCTAAATGACATTGCAGGTATTTGAGACATGTTCTGGTACTAATGACAGCTTTTTTCCTGAAATGATTTCTTTAGGGTTCCTGCAGGTGGAAATGAGTGTTCTTTCAGCTTGAATGAAATGTTCTCGAAAGATGGTGTTGGGCCTAGACAGGCTTGACTTGTGTCATGAGGTCATTCAGGGCTCAGATGCACTGCAAGTGATTGCATTTGTCATTTTCCACTTAATTTCTGAGCCACAGAAGAGGCTGGTTTAAAGAGCTTTAAGCAACAAATGTTGAAGAGACTTACAGATTTATTTTGCCTTATGTCTGTGATTGCGTGCAATGATCAGGTTCTGTTCCTTAACCCCCAGGAGAAATGCCATGTCTGTAAATGCACGGTGAGATCAGGCCAGACTTGCTGTGGACAGGGCTCTGCAAGTTGTCTTTGTGGGCTGAATCCGAGTTTTATTTGTGTTCTGGACAGAAGGGCCGGCGATCGCTGCGCCGTGTTTTGGATGCGTGCAAAGCAGCAGGGAAGTTGGAGCTTGAGCAGGAGGACGCTGAGGTGGTTTTGTCGGAGCACCGGGGGCTCAGTGGGAGGTGTGTGAGACGTGAGGCAATTTGCAGGCAGCCTTTGGGGTGCTGGCTGTGCCGCTGCCGTCGGTGGTGCAGGAGCAGCCATGGGGTGTCAGCATTGCCCCACCTTCCCGCTGCGTGTCCCCGAGGCCGCCGCCACGGTCCCGGCACACTGTGCTGGCATTCCCAGAGTGCCAGCAAGGGTGCTGGGCTTGCTGCAAAGTCCTGTGCTTGCCGTGTGCATGTAGATGATGTTTTCAAATGAATTTTAGCTGGAAAAAGGGAATTTTCAGAACGGGAATGAGGGACAGAGTAGAAAATGGAGATTTTCTGGAAATGTTTTTGCTAATGTAGCTGCAACTCCCTGTGTGGGATAACCTTGTTGTAGACTGCACCTTTTTGGATCCTTTCAGAGACGCCTGTCTGGGTGATGTTGCCATTCCAGGGCTGGTGCTCTGGGACGTGAGATGTGTCCTTTGTGCCATTGTTATAGCTTTTCCCAACCAGAGCTGGAGTGTTGGGAGTGTTCACTCTCTCTGTTTCCCTGGGTTTGGGATCTTGGGGCCTGTGCTGTCCCTCTGGAAGAAACCTGTTATAATCCCTCTATGAAATTGAGATAGGAAGGTACATAAGAGTTAAAATCTCTTTTAAGAGTGGTGTATTACAAGTGCAAGATTTTGTTTGAGGAAAACATTCCCTAAACCTAAAAGAATAACTAAAGAAGGAGATATTTTAAATAGGAATTTAAACTATTAATCAATCTTATAAATGGAATGGATGATTTTATCTGAGGTTCACATCTTACAGACTGCTTGTCATGTAGCTCCAGAGGGTTTTGTTTTTTCTGTTTTTTGGTTTTGTTTTGTGAAAAATCTGGTTCAAGCATAATTGCATCTAGAAAATGAAATGTTTTTAAATTGGTCCTGATGTCATGTCAGTGGTGTTTGGTTTAGAAGCTCTCTGTAGCACTGCCCTTTATCAGCTGATGAATTGCAGAAATAGGAGCAGTATTTCATCTTGCTAAGAGAAAGCATTTTAATAGTGCTGTGGATACGGGGGTAAATTGCAATAATTGAAGATTAAAAAACTATTCTCCAAGTGTTCCTAGAACTTAAATAGAGAGCTCAGAGAAGTTGTGTGTGGGGGGGGGGGGGGAACAGGAAGGTCTGCCCAGGCTGGCAGAGCATCTCTATGTATGTTCATTGTTGAAGCAGAACTAATGATAACACTTAAATGACAGGTACTCTGGGTGATAAAAATGAATGGTTTGGTAAATGGGGGAGATGACAGCGTTAGGCAGAATAACTAGGCCATTTAGTGAGCTGTGCTAACACAGACCAGTGTATTATTACTCAGTGCACTTTTTGTGAGCAGGGGCATTCTTGGGTTACAAGGCACTTTCTGAGCAAAGCTTCAAAATTTATTGTGACTATTCGGTATGACTCTTTGCGGACAAAACCTGAATGATGATAAATTCATAGGAAAAGTAGAATTTAGTTGCAGCAGAGGGGCATTTGGTACTAATACGGGTGACATCCCACTTGAATGGTCCATTTAGTGTGAAAGGATTTTGAGAAGAAGAGGAAGAGTATCAAGCAGAGAGAGGAAATAGTGCAGAAATGGCGGAAATGTGCTCTACTGAGAGCACATCTACAACAGTGACAAGGTAGGAGTCTGGATTTGCTTTATTTTGGTGTTGTTGTCTTCCCCAAATTTGTGGATAAAATTCAAGGGAATGCATGATGTCCTTTCTTTTACATCCTATGTATTGAGATAAGATGGAAATCCAGTGTACAAATGGAAGTGCACTTTGGAGAGGCTGGAAATGTTGGGCTAAATTGGAGCCTGTATTTGTAATTATCTTTCAGCTGTGAGAAACAACACTTATGGTAGAGATGCAGTAAAGGGTTTTCAGGTAAATGTGGATATTATTTAGGGAAATTGTAATATATTGATATGCATGTCGTTTGAATTGAAATTGGAAAGAAATGGTTTATGAAGTAGATCAGATCTTGGGAGGAAATGCAGATGATTCTCTTAGCTAAATCAGAGGGGGTTGGCAGCAGAATGAAATGGATGGGATTTGGGTTGAATTTTTATCACTGGTAGCAATGGCAGCCGGTGTCTGTGGTACTGCTAATAGGGGTAATCCTATTGCTGGGTTCTGCATCTGTTTCCCAGGAGACAGCAGTGGTGGGAATGTTTGGGTGCCAGGCTGTTGCCGTGCTCGTAATGGGTTGACGCCCATGGAGTGTTGGGGGCGCCAGGCGGTTGCTGTGGCCCCAGTGGGCTCCTGGAGTGTTTGGGGTGAGTGTGCAGTGCTGGGCACGGCCCTGGGCAGAGCAGCCTTGTGCCTGAGGGCAGGGGGAGGCCTCAGGAGGCTCTGGGGGATCAGCTGTGCCAGGGAAGCCCTCCTGCCAGCAGGGAAGCCCTCCTGCCAGCAGGCCTGTGGTGGTGGCTGAGTTACTTGCACCCTGTGACCCAACCAGAATGCTCAACTTTTAACTTGCTGTCAGGCCTTCAAACAAGATTTCCCTTCTTTCTAGATGACGCTGAAATATTGTCCAAATGCGGTAAGCTGTGTCTGTGTTAGAATATCCTCCTTTCCTCATTGTTTGACCCAGGTTATTTTTAGTGCAATAGCATTGTATCTGTCCAAAAGAGTGTTCTAGAAAGAAGTTGCTGTCATGGTGCAATGCAGTTTCTAAATGACATTGCAGGTATTTGAGACATGTTCTGGTACTAATGACAGCTTTTTTCCTGAAATGATTTCTTTAGGGTTCCTGCAGGTGGAAATGAGTGTTCTTTCAGCTTGAATGAAATGTTCTCGAAAGATGGTGTTGGGCCTAGACAGGCTTGACTTGTGTCATGAGGTCATTCAGGGCTCAGATGCACTGCAAGTGATTGCATTTGTCATTTTCCACTTAATTTCTGAGCCACAGAAGAGGCTGGTTTAAAGAGCTTTAAGCAACAAATGTTGAAGAGACTTACAGATTTATTTTGCCTTATGTCTGTGATTGCGTGCAATGATCAGGTTCTGTTCCTTAACCCCCAGGAGAAATGCCATGTCTGTAAATGCACGGTGAGATCAGGCCAGACTTGCTGTGGACAGGGCTCTGCAAGTTGTCTTTGTGGGCTGAATCCGAGTTTTATTTGTGTTCTGGACAGAAGGGCCGGCGATTGCTGCGCCGTGTTTTGGATGCGTGCAAAGCAGCAGGGAAGTTGGAGCTTGAGCAGGAGGACGCTGAGGTGGTTTTGTCGGAGCACCGGGGCTCAGTGGGAGGTGTGTGAGACGTGAGGCAATTTGCCGGCAGCCTTTGGGGTGCTGGCTGTGCCGCTGCCGTCGGTGGTGCAGGAGCAGCCATGGGGTGTCAGCATTGCCCCACCTTCCCGCTGCGTGTCCCCGAGGCCGCCGCCACGGTCCCGGCACACTGTGCTGGCATTCCCAGAGTGCCAGCAAGGGTGCTGGGCTTGCTGCAAAGTCCTGTGCTTGCCGTATGCATGTAGATGATGTTTTCAAATGAATTTTAGCTGGAAAAAGGGAATTTTCAGAACGGGAATGAGGGACAGAGTAGAAAATGGAGATTTTCTGGAAATGTTTTTGCTAATGTAGCTGCAACTCCCTGTGTGGGATAACCTTGTTGTAGACTGCACCTTTTTGGATCCTTTCAGAGACGCCTGTCTGGGTGATGTTGCCATTCCAGGGCTGGTGCTCTGGGACGTGAGATGTGTCCTTTGTGCCATTGTTATAGCTTTTCCCAACCAGAGCTGGAGTGTTGGGAGTGTTCACTCTCTCTGTTTCCCTGGGTTTGGGATCTTGGGGCCTGTGCTGTCCCTCTGGAAGAAACCTGTTATAATCCCTCTATGAAATTGAGATAGGAAGGTACATAAGAGTTAAAATCTCTTTTAAGAGTGGTGTATTACAAGTGCAAGATTTTGTTTGAGGAAAACATTCCCTAAACCTAAAAGAATAACTAAAGAAGGAGATATTTTAAATAGGAATTTAAACTATTAATCAATCTTATAAATGGAATGGATGATTTTATCTGAGGTTCACATCTTACAGACTGCTTGTCATGTGGCTCCAGAGGGTTTTGTTTTTTCTGTTTTTTGGTTTTGTTTTGTGAAAAATCTGGTTCAAGCATAATTGCATCTAGAAAATGAAATGTTTTTAAATTGGTCCTGATGTCATGTCAGTGGTGTTTGGTTTAGAAGCTCTCTGTAGCACTGCCCTTTATCAGCTGATGAATTGCAGAAATAGGAGCAGTATTTCATCTTGCTAAGAGAAAGCATTTTAATAGTGCTCTGGATACGGGGGTAAATTGCAATAATTGAAGATTAAAAAACTATTCTCCAAGTGTTCCTAGAACTTAAATAGAGAGCTCAGAGAAGTTGTGTGTGTGGGGGGGGAAACAGGAAGGTCTGCCCAGGCTGGCAGAGCATCTCTATGTATGTTCATTGTTGAAGCAGAACTAATGATAACACTTAAATGACAGGTACTCTGGGTGATAAAAATGAATGGTTTGGTAAATGGGGGAGATGACAGCGTTAGGCAGAATAACTGGGCCATTTAGTGAGCTGTGCTAACACAGACCAGTGTATTATTACTCAGTGCACTTTTTGTGAGCAGGGGCATTCTTGGGTTACAAGGCACTTTCTGAGCAAAGCTTCAAAATTTATTGTGACTATTCGGTGTGACTCTTTGCGGACAAAACCTGAATGATGATAAATTCATAGGAAAAGTAGAATTTAGTTGCAGCAGAGGGGCATTTGGTACTAATACGGGTGACATCCCACTTGAATGGTCCATTTAGTGTGAAAGGATTTTGAGAAGAAGAGGAAGAGTATCAAGCAGAGAGAGGAAATAGTGCAGAAATGGCGGAAATGTGCTCTACTGAGAGCACATCTACAACAGTGACAAGGTAGGAGTCTGGATTTGCTTTATTTTGGTGTTGTTGTCTTCCCCAAATTTGTGGATAAAATTCAAGGGAATGCATGATGTCCTTTCTTTTACATCCTATGTATTGAGATAAGATGGAAATCCAGTGTACAAATGGAAGTGCACTTTGGAGAGGCTGGAAATGTTGGGCTAAATTGGAGCCTGTATTTGTAATTATCTTTCAGCTGTGAGAAACAACACTTATGGTAGAGATGCAGTAAAGGGTTTTCAGGTAAATGTGGCTATTATTTAGGGAAATTGTAAAATATTGATATGCATGTCGTTTGAATTGAAATTGGAAAGAAATGGTTTATGAAGTAGATCAGATCTTGGGAGGAAATGCAGATGATTCTCTTAGCTAAATCAGAGGGGGTTGGCAGCAGAATGAAATGGATGGGACTTTGGTTCAATTTTTATCACTGGTAGCAATGGCAGCCTGTGTCTGTGGTACTGTTAATAGGGATAATCCTATTGCTGGGTTCTGCATCTGTTTCCCAGGAGACAGCAGTGGTGGGAATGTTTGGGTGCCAGGCTGTTGCCGTGCTCATAATGGGTTGACGTCCATGGAGTGTTGGGGGCGCCAGGCGGTTGCTGTGGCCCCAGTGGGCTCCTGGAGTGTTTGGGGTGAGTGTGCAGTGCTGGGCACGGCCCTGGGCAGAGCAGCCTTGTGCCTGAGGGCAGGGGGAGGCCTCAGGAGGCTCTGGGGGATCAGCTGTGCCAGGGAAGCCCTCCTGCCAGCAGGGAAGCCCTCCTGCCAGCAGGCCTGTGGTGGTGGCTGAGTTACTTGCACCCTGTGACCCAACCAGAATGCTCAACTTTTAACTTGCTGTCAGGCCTTCAAACAAGATTTCCCTTCTTTCTAGATGACGCTGAAATATTGTCCAAATGCGGTAAGCTGTGTCTGTGTTAGAATATCCTCCTTTCCTCATTGTTTGACCCAGGTTATTTTTAGTGCAATAGCATTGTATCCGTCCAAAAGAGTGTTCTAGAAAGAAGTTGCTGTCATGGTGCAATGCAGTTTCTAAATGACATTGCAGGTATTTGAGACATGTTCTGGTACTAATGACAGCTTTTTTCCTGAAATGATTTCTTTAGGGTTCTTGTAGGTGGAAATGAGTGTTCTTTCAGCTTGAATGAAATGTTCTCGAAAGATGGTGTTGGGCCTAGACAGGCTTGACTTGTGTCATGAGGTCATTCAGGGCTCAGATGCACTGCAAGTGATTGCGTTAGTAATTTTCCACTTAATTTCTGAGCCACAGAATAGGCTGGTTTAAAGAGCTTTAAGCAACAAATGTTGAAGAGACTCACAGATTTATTTTGCCTTATGTCTGTGATTGCGTGCAATGATCAGGTTCTGTTCCTTAACCCCCAGGAGAAATGCCATGTCTGTAAGTGCACGGTGAGATCAGGCCAGACTTGCTGTGGACAGGGCTCTGCAAGTTGTCCTTGTGGGCTGAATCCGAGTTTTATTTGTGTTCTGGACAGAAGGGCCGGCGATTGCTGCGCCGTGTTTTGGATGCGTGCAAAGCACCGGGGAAGTTGGAGCTTGAGCAGGAGGATGCTGAGGTGGTTTTGTCGGAGCACCGGGGGCTCAGTGGGAGGTGTGTGAGACGTGAGGCAATTTGCAGGCAGCCTTTGGGGTGCTGGCTGTGCCGCTGCCGTCGGTGGTGCAGGAGCAGCCATGGGGTGTCAGCATTGCCCCACCTTCCCGGTGCGTGTCCCCGAGGCCGCCGCCACTGTCCTGGCACACTGTGCTGGCATTTCCAGAGTGCCAGCAAGGGTGCTGGGCTTGCTGCAAAGTCCTGTGCTCGCCGTGTGCATGTAGATTGTGTTTTCAAATGAATTTTAGCTGGAAAAAGGGAATTTTCAGAACGGGAATGAGGGACAGAGTAGAAAATGGAGATTTTCTGGAAATGTTTTTGCTAATGTAGCTGCAACTCCCTGTGTGGGATAATCCTGTTATAGACTGCATCTTTTTGGATCCTTTCAGAGATGCCTATCTGGGTGATGTTGCCATTCCAGGGCTGGTGCTCTGGGACGTGAGATGTGTCCTTTGTGTCATTGTTATAGCTTTTCCCAACCACAGCTGGAGTGTTGGGAGAGTTCACTCTCTCTGTTTCCCTGGGTTTGGGATCTTGGGGCCTGTGCTGTCCCTCTGGAAGAAACCTGTTATAATCCCTCTATGAAATTGAGATAGGAAGGTACATAAGAGTTAAAATCTCTTTTAAGAGTGGTGTATTACAAGTGCAAGATTTTGTTTGAGGAAACCATTCCCTAAACCTAAAAGAATAACTAAAGAAGGAGATATTTTAAATAGGAATTTAAACTATTAATCAATCTTAAGAATGGAATGGATGATTTTATCTGAGGTTCACATCTTACAGACGGCTTGTCATGTGGCTCCAGAGGGTTTTGGTTTTTTTTTTTTTTTTTTTTGAATAATCTGGTTCAAGCATAATTGCAACTAGAAAATCAAATGCCTTTCAATTGGTCCTGATGCCATGTCAGTGGTGTTTGGTTTAGAAGCTCTCTGTAGCACTGCCCTTTATCAGCTGATGAATTGCAGAAATAGTAGCAGTATTTCATCTTGCTAAGAGAAAGCATTTTAATAGTGCTGTGGATACGGGGGTAAATTGCAATAATTGAAGATTAAAAAACTATTCTCCAAGTGTTCCTAGAGCTTAAATAGAGAGCTCAGAGAAGTTGTGTGTGTGTGTGTGGGGGGAAACAGGATGTTCTGCCCAGGCTGGCAGAGCATCTCTATGTATGTTCATTGTTGAACCAGAACTAATGATAACACTTAAATGACAGGTACTGTAGGTGATAAAAATGAACGGTTTGGTAAATGGGGGAGATGACACCGTTAGGCAGAATAACTGGGCCGTTTAGTGAGCTGTGCTAACACAGACCAGTGTATTATTACTCAGTGCACTTTTTGTGAGCAGGGGCATTCTTGGGTTACAAGGCACTTTCTGAGCAAAGCTTCAAAATTTATTGTGACTATTCGGTGTGACTCTTTGCGGACAAAACCTGAATGATGATAAATTCATAGGAAAAGCAGAATTTAGTTGCAGCAGAGGGGCATTTGGTACTAATACGGGTGACATCCCACTTGTATGGTCAATTCAGTGTGAAAGGATTTTGAAAAGAAGAGGAAGAGTATCAAGCAGAGAGAGGAAATAGTGCAGAAATGGCGGAAATGTGCTCTACTGAGAGCACATCTACAACAGTGACAAGGTAGGAGTCTGGATTTGCTTTATTTTGGTGGTGTTGTCTTCCCCAAGTTTGTGGATAAAATTCAAGGGAATGCATGATGTGCTTTCTTTTACATCCTATGTATTGAGATAAGATGGAAATCCAGTGTACAAATGGAAGTGCACTTTGGAGAGGCTGGAAATGTTGGGCTAAATTGGAGCCTGTATTTGTAATTAACTTTCAGCTGTGAGAAACAACACTTAAGGTAGAGATGCAGTAAATGGTTTTCAGGTAAATGTGGCTATTATTTAGGGAAATTGTAAAATATTGATATGCATGTCGTTTGGATTGAAATTGGAAAGAAATGGTTTATGAAGTAGATCAGATCTTGGGAAGAAACGCAGATGATTCTCTTAGCTAAATCAGAGAGGGTTGGCAGCAGAATGAAATGGATGGGATTTTGGTTGAATTTTTATCACTGGTTGCAATGGCAGCCTGTGTCTGTGGTACTGCTAATAGGGATAATCCTATTGCTGGGTTCTGCATCTGTTTCCCAGGAGACAGCAGTGGTGGGAATGTTTGGGTGCCAGGCTGTTGCCGTGCTCATAACGGGTTGACGTCCATGGAGTGTTGGGGGCGCCAGGCGGTTGCTGTGGCCCCAGTGGGCTCCTGGAGTGTTTGGGGTCAGTGTGCAGAGCTGGGTACGGCCCTGGGCAGAGCAGCCTTGTGCCTGAGGGCAGGGGGAGGCCTCAGGAGGCTCTGGAGGATCAGCTGTGCCAGGGAAGCCCTCCTGCCAGCAGGGAAGCCCTCCTGCCAGCAGGCCTGTGGTGGTGGCTGAGTTACTTGCACCCTGTGACCCAACCAGAATGCTCAACTTTTAACTTGCTGGCAGGCCTTCAAACAAGATTTCCCTTCTTTCTAGATGACGCTGAAATATTGTCCAAATGCGGTAAGCTGTGTCTGTGTTAGAATATCCTCCTTTCCTCATTGTTTGACCCATGTTATTTTTAGTGCAATAGCATTGTATCTGTCCAAAAGAGTGTTCTAGAAAGAAGTTGCTGTCATGGTGCAATGCAGTTTCTAAATGACATTGCAGGTATTTGAGACATGTTCTGGTACTAATGACAGCTTTTTTCCTGAAATGATTTCTTTAGGGTTCCTGCAGGTGGAAATGAGTGTTCTTTCAGCTTGAATGAAATGTTCTCGCAAGATGGTGTTGGGCCTAGACAGGCTTGACTTGTGTCATGAGGTCATTCAGGGCTCAGATGCACTGCAAGTGATTGCATTTGTCATTTTCCACTTAATTTCTGAGCCACAGAAGAGGCTGGTTTAAAGAGCTTTAAGCAACAAATGTTGAAGAGATTTCCAGATTTATTTTGCCTTATGTCTGTGATTGCGTGCAATGACCAGGTTCTGTTCCTTAACCCCCAGGAGAAATGCCATGCCTGTAAATGCACGGTGAGATCAGGCCAGACTTGCTGTATACAGGGCTCTGCAAGTTGTCCTTGGGGGCTGAATCCGAGTTTTAATTGTGTTCTGGACAGAAGGGCCGGCGATTGCTGCGCCGTGTTTTGGATGCGTGCAAAGCACCGGGGAAGTTGGAGCTTGAGCAGGAGGACGCTGAGGTGGTTTTGTCGGAGCACCGGGGGCTCAGTGGGAGGTGTGTGAGACGTGAGGCAATTTGCAGGCAGCCTTTGGGGTGCTGGCTGTGCCGCTGCCGTCGGTGGTGCAGGAGCAGCCATGGGGTGTCAGGATTGCCCCACCTTCCCGGTGCGTGTCCCCGAGGCCGCCGCCACTGTCCTGGCACACTGTGCTGGCATTTCCAGAGTGCCAGCAAGGGTGCTGTTCTTGCTGCAAAGTCCTGTGCTCGCCGTGTGCATGTAGATTGTGTTTTCAAATGAATTTTAGCTGGAAAAAGGGAATTTTCAGAACGGGAATGAGGGACAGAGAAGAAAATGGAGATTTTCTGGAAATGTTTTTGCTAATGTAGCTGCAACTCCCTGTGTGGGATAATCCTGTTATAGACTGCATCTTTTTGGATCCTTTCAGAGACGCCTATCTGGGTGATGTTGCCATTCCAGGGCTGGTGCTCTGGGACGTGAGATGTGTCCTTTGTGTCATTGTTATAGCTTTTCCCAACCACAGCTGGAGTGTTGGGAGAGTTCACTCTCTCTGTTTCCCTGGGTTTGGGATCTTGGGGCCTGTGCTGTCCCTCTGGAAGAAACCTGTTATAATCCCTCTATGAAATTGAGATAGGAAGGTACATAAGAGTTAAAATCTCTTTTAAGAGTGGTGTATTACAAGTGCAAGATTTTGTTTGAGGAAACCATTCCCTAAACCTAAAAGAATAACTAAAGAAGGAGATATTTTAAATAGGAATTTAAACTATTAATCAATCTTAAGAATGGAATGGATGATTTGATCTGAGGTTCACATCTTACAGACTGCTTGTCATGTGGCTCCAGAGGGTTTTTTTTTTTTTTTTTTTTTTTTTTTGAATAATCTGGTTCAAGCATAATTGCAACTAGAAAATCAAATGCTTTTCAATTGGTCCTGATGCCATGTCAGTGGTGTTTGGTTTAGAAGCTCTCTGTAGCACTGCCCTTTATCAGCTGATGAATTGCAGAAATAGTAGCAGTATTTCATCTTGCTAAGAGAAAGCATTTTAATAGTGCTGTGGATACGGGGGTAAATTGCAATAATTGAAGATTAAAAAACTATTCTCCAAGTGTTCCTAGAGCTTAAATAGAGAGCTCAGAGAAGTTGTGTGTGTGTGTGTGTGGGGAAACAGGATGGTCTGCCCAGGCTGGCAGAGCATCTCTATGTATGTTCATTGTTGAACCAGAACTAATGATAACACTTAAATGACAGGTACTGTGGGTGATAAAAATGAATGGTTTGGTAAATGGGGGAGATGACACCGTTAGGCAGAATAACTGGGCCATTTAGTGAGCTGTGCTAACACAGACCAGTGTATTATTACTCAGTGCACTTTTTGTGAGCAGGGGCATTCTTGGGTTACAAGGCACTTTCTGAGCAAAGCTTCAAAATTTATTGTGACTATTCGGTGTGACTCTTTGCGGACAAAACCTGAATGATGATAAATTCATAGGAAAAGTAGAATTTAGTTGCAGCAGAGGGGCATTTGGTACTAATACGGGTGACATCCCACTTGTATGGTCAATTCAGTGTGAAAGGATTTTGAAAAGAAGAGGAGGAGTATCAAGCAGAGAGAGGAAATAGTGCAGAAATGGCAGAAATGTGCTCTACTGAGAGCACATCTACAACAGTGACAAGGTAGGAGTCTGGATTTGCTTTATTTTGGTGGTGTTGTCTTCCCCAAGTTTGTGGATAAAATTCAAGGGAATGCATGATGTACTTTCTTTTACATCCTATGTATTGAGATAAGATGGAAATCCAGTGTACAAATGGAAGTGCACTTTGGAGAGGCTGGAAATGTTGGGCTAAATTGGAGCCTGTATTTGTAATTAACTTTCAGCTGTGAGAAACAACACTTAAGGTAGTGATGCAGTAAATGGTTTTCAGGTAAATGTGGATATTATTTAGGGAAATTGTAAAATATTGATATGCATGTCGTTTCGTTTGAAACTGGAAAGAAATGGTTTATGAAGTAGATCAGATCTTGGGAAGAAACGCAGATGATTCTCTTAGCTAAATCAGAGAGGGTTGGCAGCAGAATGAAATGGATGGGATTTTGGTTGAATTTTTATCACTGGTTGCAATGGCAGCCTGTGTCTGTGGTACTGCTAATAGGGGTAATCCTATTGCTGGGTTCTGCATCTGTTTCCCAGGAGACAGCAGTGGTGGGAATGTTTGGGTGCCAGGCTGTTGCCGTGCTCATAACGGGTTGACGTCCATGGAGTGTTGGGGGCGCCAGGCGGTTGCTGTGGCCCCAGTGGGCTCCTGGAGTGTTTGGGGTCAGTGTGCAGTGCTGGGTACGGCCCTGGGCAGAGCAGCCTTGTGCCTGAGGGCAGGGGGAGGCCTCCGGAGGCTCTGGAGGATCAGCTGTGCCAGGGAAGCCCTCCTGCCAGCAGGGAAGCCCTCCTGCCAGCAGGCCTGTGGTGGTGGCTGAGTTACTTGCACCCTGTGACCCAACCAGAATGCTCAACTTTTAACTTGCTGTCAGGCCTTCAAACAAGATTTCCCTTCTTTCTAGATGATGCTGAAATATTGTCCAAATGCGGTAAGCTGTGTCTGTGTTAGAATATCCTCCTTTCCTCATTGTTTGACCCAGGTTATTTTTAGTGCAATAGCACTGTATCTGTCCAAAAGAGTGTTCTAGAAAGAAGTTGCTGTCATGGTGCAATGCAGTTTCTAAATGACATTGCAGGTATTTGAGACATGTTCTGGTACTAATGACAGCTTTTTTCCTGAAATGATTTCTTTAGGGTTCTTGTAGGTGGAAATGAGTGTTCTTTCAGCTTGAATGAAATGTTCTCGAAAGATGGTGTTGGGCCTAGACAGGCTTGACTTGTGTCATGAGATCATTCAGGGCTCAGATGCACTGCAAGTGATTGCATTTGTCATTTTCCACTTAATTTCTGAGCCAGAGAATAGGCTGGTTTAAAGAGCTTTAAGCAACAAATGTTGAAGAGACTTCCAGATTTATTTTGCCTTATGTCTGTGATTGCGTGCAATGACCAGGTTCTGTTCCTTAACCCCCAGGAGAAATGCCATGCCTATAAATGCACGGTGAGATCAGGCCAGACTTGCTGTGGACAGGGCTCTGCAAGTTGTCCTTGTGGTCTGAATCCGAGTTTTAATTGTGTTCTGGACAGAAGGGCCGGCGATTGCTGCGCCGTGTTTTGGATGCGTGCAAAGCACCGGGGAAGTTGGAGCTTGAGCAGGAGGACGCTGAGGTGGTTTTGTCGGAGCACCGGGGGCTCAGTGGGAGGTGTGTGAGACGTGAGGCAATTTGCAGGCAGCCTTTGGGGTGCTGGCTGTGCCGCTGCCGTCGGTGGTGCAGGAGCAGCCATGGGGTGTCAGCATTGCCCCACCTTCCCGGTGCGTGTCCCCGAGGCCGCCGCCACTGTCCTGGCACACTGTGCTGGCATTTCCAGAGTGCCAGCAAGGGTGCTGGGCTTGCTGCAAAGTCCTGTGCTCGCCGTGTGCATGTAGATTGTGTTTTCAAATGAATTTTAGCTGGAAAAAGGGAATTTTCAGAACGGGAATGAGGGACAGAGTAGAAAATGGAGATTTTCTGGAAATGTTTTTGCTAATGTAGCTGCAACTCCCTGTGTGGGATAATCCTGTTATAGACTGCATCTTTTTGGATCCTTTCAGAGATGCCTATCTGGGTGATGTTGCCATTCCAGGGCTGGTGCTCTGGGACGTGAGATGTGTCCTTTGTGTCATTGTTATAGCTTTTCCCAACCACAGCTGGAGTGTTGGGAGAGTTCACTCTCTCTGTTTCCCTGGGTTTGGGATCTTGGGGCCTGTGCTGTCCCTCTGGAAGAAACCTGTTATAATCCCTCTATGAAATTGAGATAGGAAGGTACATAAGAGTTAAAATCTCTTTTAAGAGTGGTGTATTACAAGTGCAAGATTTTGTTTGAGGAAACCATTCCCTAAACCTAAAAGAATAACTAAAGAAGGAGATATTTTAAATAGGAATTTAAACTATTAATCAATCTTAAGAATGGAATGGATGATTTTATCTGAGGTTCACATCTTACAGACGGCTTGTCATGTGGCTCCAGAGGGTTTTGGTTTTTTTTTTTTTTTTTTTTTTGAATAATCTGGTTCAAGCATAATTGCAACTAGAAAATCAAATGCCTTTCAATTGGTCCTGATGCCATGTCAGTGGTGTTTGGTTTAGAAGCTCTCTGTAGCACTGCCCTTTATCAGCTGATGAATTGCAGAAATAGTAGCAGTATTTCATCTTGCTAAGAGAAAGCATTTTAATAGTGCTGTGGATACGGGGGTAAATTGCAATAATTGAAGATTAAAAAACTATTCTCCAAGTGTTCCTAGAGCTTAAATAGAGAGCTCAGAGAAGTTGTGTGTGTGTGTGTGGGGAGAAACAGGATGTTCTGCCCAGGCTGGCAGAGCATCTCTATGTATGTTCATTGTTGAACCAGAACTAATGATAACACTTAAATGACAGGTACTGTAGGTGATAAAAATGAACGGTTTGGTAAATGGGGGAGATGACACCGTTAGGCAGAATAACTGGGCCGTTTAGTGAGCTGTGCTAACACAGACCAGTGTATTATTACTCAGTGCACTTTTTGTGAGCAGGGGCATTCTTGGGTTACAAGGCACTTTCTGAGCAAAGCTTCAAAATTTATTGTGACTATTCGGTGTGACTCTTTGCGGACAAAACCTGAATGATGATAAATTCATAGGAAAAGTAGAATTTAGTTGCAGCAGAGGGGCATTTGGTACTAATACGGGTGACATCCCACATGTATGGTCAATTCAGTGTGAAAGGATTTTGAAAAGAAGAGGAAGAGTATCAAGCAGAGAGAGGAAATAGTGCAGAAATGGCGGAAATGTGCTCTACTGAGAGCACATCTACAACAGTGACAAGGTAGGAGTCTGGATTTGCTTTATTTTGGTGGTGTTGTCTTCCCCAAGTTTGTGGATAAAATTCAAGGGAATGCATGATGTCCTTTCTTTTACATCCTATGTATTGAGATAAGATGGAAATCCAGTGTACAAATGGAAGTGCACTTTGGAGAGGCTGGAAATGTTGGGCTAAATTGGAGCCTGTATTTGTAATTAACTTTCAGCTGTGAGAAACAACACTTAAGGTAGAGATGCAGTAAATGGTTTTCAGGTAAATGTGGCTATTATTTAGGGAAATTGTAAAATATTGATATGCATGTCGTTTGGATTGAAATTGGAAAGAAATGGTTTATGAAGTAGATCAGATCTTGGGAAGAAACGCAGATGATTCTCTTAGCTAAATCAGAGAGGGTTGGCAGCAGAATGAAATGGATGGGATTTTGGTTGAATTTTTATCACTGGTTGCAATGGCAGCCTGTGTCTGTGGTACTGCTAATAGGGATAATCCTATTGCTGGGTTCTGCATCTGTTTCCCAGGAGACAGCAGTGGTGGGAATGTTTGGGTGCCAGGCTGTTGCCGTGCTCATAACGGGTTGACGTCCATGGAGTGTTGGGGGCGCCAGGCGGTTGCTGTGGCCCCAGTGGGCTCCTGGAGTGTTTGGGGTCAGTGTGCAGAGCTGGGTACGGCCCTGGGCAGAGCAGCCTTGTGCCTGAGGGCAGGGGGAGGCCTCAGGAGGCTCTGGAGGATCAGCTGTGCCAGGGAAGCCCTCCTGCCAGCAGGGAAGCCCTCCTGCCAGCAGGCCTGTGGTGGTGGCTGAGTTACTTGCACCCTGTGACCCAACCAGAATGCTCAACTTTTAACTTGCTGTCAGGCCTTCTAACAAGATTTCCCTTCTTTCTAGATGATGCTGAAATATTGTCCAAATGCGGTAAGCTGTGTCTGTGTTAGAATATCCTCCTTTCCTCATTGTTTGACCCATGTTATTTTTAGTGCAATAGCATTGTATCTGTCCAAAAGAGTGTTCTAGAAAGAAGTTGCTGTCATGGTGCAATGCAGTTTCTAAATGACATTGCAGGTATTTGAGACATGTTCTGGTACTAATGACAGCTTTTTTCCTGCAATGATTTCTTTAGGGTTCTTGTAGGTGGAAATGAGTGTTCTTTCAGCTTGAATGAAATGTTCTCGAAAGATGGTGTTGGGCCTAGACAGGCTTGACTTGTGTCATGAGGTCATTCAGGGCTCAGATGCACTGCAAGTGATTGCATTTGTCATTTTCCACTTAATTTCTGAGCCACAGATTAGGCTGGTTTAAAGAGCATTAAGCAACAAATGTTGAAGAGACTTACAGGTTTATTTTGCCTTATGTCTGTGATTGCGTGCAATGATCAGGTTCTGTTCCTTAACCCCCAGGAGAAATGCCATGTCTGTAAATGCACGGTGAGATCAGGCCAGACTTGCTGTGGACAGGGCTCTGCAAGTTGTCTTTGTGGGCTGAATCCGAGTTTTAATTGTGTTCTGGACAGAAGGGCCGGCGATTGCTGCACCGTGTTTTGGATGCGTGCAAAGCACCAGGGAAGTTGGAGCTTGAGCAGGAGGACGCTGAGGTGGTTTTGTCGGAGCACCGGGGGCTCAGTGGGAGGTGTGTGAGACGTGAGGCAATTTGCAGGCAGCCTTTGGGGTGCTGGCTGTGCCGCTGCCGTCGGCGGTGCAGGAGCAGACATGGGGTGTCCGCATTGCCCCACGTTCCCGCTGCATGTCCCCGAGGCCACCGCCACTGTCCCGGCACACTGTGCTGACATTCCCAGAGTGCCAGCAAGGGTGCTGGGCTTACAGTAAAGTCCTGTACTTGCCGTGCATGTACACCAGAGCCATGGATCCCACTGTGGATGGACAATGGTATGGATAGGCAACAGAACCATGGATCCCAGTTGGACCCTGTTCTGGATGGACAGCAGAGTCTTGGAGTGGACTCTGGATGGATACTGCTCCAGATGGACACCAGAGCCATGGATCCCACTTTGGATGGATCCTGGTCTGGATAGACTCCAGAGCCATGGATCCGTCTCTGGATGGACACTGTTCTGGATGGACACCAGAGCCATGGATCCAAATTTGAGCCTGCTCTGGATGGATATAAGGGCCTTGGATTCCACTGCGGATGGCCACTCGAGGAGATAGCAACCGGAGCCATTGATCCTGCTCTAGATGGAGACTGGTCCAGATGGACACTGGTCCAGATGGTGACCAGAGCGATTCCTCCCACCTTGTATTGACTCTTGCCAGACCCCGAGGCATGGATCCCACTCTGGATGGCCAGTGGTCTGGATGGGCACCAGACCATGGCTCCGCTATGAATGGACACTGGTCTAGATGGACGCCAGCGCCATTGATTCCAGCTGGACACTGGTGTGGATGGACACCAGAGCCATGGATCCCACAGTGGATGGACACTGGTATGGATAGACATCAGAGCCTTGGATCCCAGTTGGACCCTGTTCTGGATGGACAGCAGAGTCTTGGATTGGACTCTGGATGGATGCTGCTCTAGATGGACACCAGAGCCATGGATCCCACTGTGGGTGGATCCTAGTCTGGATGGACTTCAGAGCCATGGATCCGTCTCTGGATGGACACTGTTCTGGATGGACACCAGAGCCATGGATCCAAATTGGAGCCTGGTCTGGATAGATACAAGGGCCATGGATTCCACTCTTGATGGACACTGGTGGAGATAGGAACCAGAGGCATGGATCCGACTCTAGATGGACACTGGTCGAGATGGACACTGGTCCAGATGGTGACCAGAGCAATTCCTCCCACCTTGTATTGACTCTTGCCAGACACTGAGGCATGGATCCCACTCCGGATGGCCAGTGGTCTGGATGGGCACCAGACCATGGCTCCGCTATGAATGGACACTGGTCTAGATGGAGCCAGAGCCATGGTTTCCAGCTGGACACTGGTGTGGTTGGACACCAGAGCCATGGATGCCACTGTGGATGGACACTGGTTTGGATGGACAGCAGAACCCTGGCTTCCAGTCTGGATGGACGCTTGCCTGAATAGACAAAAGAGCTATGGATCCCAGCTTGACACTGGTCTGGATGGACACCAGAGCCATGGATCCCACTCTGAATACACACTACTCGTGATGGACACAAGAGCCATGCATCCCTCTGTGGATAGAGCCTGGTTTGAATGGACAGCACAGCCACACATCCAGATGGACACCAGAGCCGTGGATCACAACTGTACACTGGTCTGGATGGACAGCAGAGCCATGGATCCCACTGTGGATGGACCCTGGTACAGATGGACAGCATAGCCATGGATGCAAACTGGACACTGGTCCAGATGGATAATGCTCTGGATGGATGCCAGAGCCATGGATCCCTCTCTGGATGCACGCTCTTCTAGGTGGACACAAGAGTCATGCATGCGTCTGTAGATGGAGCCTGGTATGAATGGACAGCACAGCCACGTATCCAGATGGATACTTGTCCAGATGGACAGCAGAGCTGTGGATCCCAAGTGGACACTGGTCTGCATGGACACCAGAGCCATGGATCCCACTGTGGATGGACACTGGTATGGATAGGCATCAGAGCCTTGGATCCCAGCTGGACCCTGTTCTGGATGGACAGCAGAGTCTTGGATTGGACTCTGGATTCGTGCTGCTCCAGATGGACACCAGAGCCATGGATCCCACTTTGGATGGATCCTGGTCTGGAAAGACTCCAGAGCCATGGATCCGTCTCTGGATGGACACTGTTCTGGATGGACACCAGAGCCATGGATCCAAATTGGAGCCTGGTCTGGATGGATACAAGGGCCATGGATTCCACTCTTGATGGACACTGGTGGAGATAGGAACCAGAGGCATGGATCCGACTCTAGATGGACACTGGTCGAGATGGACACTGGTCTAGATGGTGACCAGAGCAATTCCTCCCACCTTGTATTGACTCTTGCCAGACACCGAGGCATGGATCGCACTCTGGATGGCCAGTGGTCTGGGAGGGCACCAGACCATGGCTCCCCAATAAATGGACACTGGTCTAGATGGACGCCAGAGCCATGGTTTCCAGCTGGACACTGGTGTGGTTGGACACCAGAGCCATGGATGCCATTTTGGATGGACACTGGTTTGGATGGACATAAGAGCCACGGATCCCAATCTGGATGGACGCTGCTGTGAATAGACACCAGAGGCATGGATCCCACAGTGGATTGACAGTGGTCAGGATGGACACCAGAGCAATGGATGCCACTGTGGATGGACACAGGTAGAGATGCACACCAGAGTAATGGTGTCCGCTCTGGATGGACACTGGTCTGGATAGACAGCAGAACCCTGGCTTCCAGTCTGGATGGACGCTTGCCTGAATAGACAAAAGAGCTATGGATCCCAGCTTGACACTGGTCTGGATGGACACCAGCGCCATGGATACCACTCTGAATACACACTACTGGTGGTGGACACAAGAGCCATGCATCCCTCTGTGGATGGAGCCTGGTTTGAATGGACAGCACAGCCACGCATCCAGATGGACACCAGAGCCGTGGATCCAAATTGGAGCCTGGTCTGGATGGATACAAGGGCCATGGATTCCACTCTTGATGGACACTGGTGAAGATAGCAACCAGAGCCATGGATCCGACTCTAGAGGGACACTGGTCCAGATGGTTACTAGAGCCATTCCTCCCACCTTGTATTGATAGTGGTGTGGCCAGACACCAAGCCTTGGATCCCAATTTGGATGGCCAGTGGTCTGGATGGGCACCAGACCATGGATCCCCTCTGAATGGACACTGGTCTACATGGACGCCAGAGCCATGGATTCCAGCTGGACACTGGTGTGGATGGACACCAGAGCCATGGATGCCACTGTGGATGGACACTGGTTTGGATGGACATAAGAGCCACGGATCCCAATCTGGATGGACGCTGCTGTGAATAGACACCAGAGCCATGGATCCCACAGTGGATTGCCAGTTGTCAGCATGGACACCAGAGCAATGGATGCCACTGTGGATGGACACAGGTAGAGATGCACACCAGAGTAATGGTGTCCGCTCTGGATGGACACTGATCTGGATAGACAGCAGAACCCTGGCTTCCAGTCTGGATGGACGCTTGCCTGAATAGACAAAAGAGCTATGGATCCCAGCTTGACACTGGTCCGTATGGGCACCAGAGCAATGGATCCCACTCTGAATGGACCGTGGTACAGATGGACAGCATAGCCATGGATGTAAACAGGACACTGGTTCAGATGCATAATGGTCTGGATGGACGCCAAAACCATGGATACCACTCTGGATGCACGCTGTTCTTGATGGACACAGGAGTCATGCATGGGTCTGTAGATGGAGCCTGGGATGAATGGACAGCACAGCCACGCATCCAGATGGACAGCAGAGCCGTGGATCCCAACTGTACACTAGTCTGGATGGACACCAGAGCCATGGATCCCACTGTGGATGGGCCATGGTACAGATGGACAGCATAGCCATGGATGCAAACTGGACACTGGTCCAGATGGAAAATGGACTGGATGGACACCAGTGCCATAGATCCCACTTTGGATGCACCCTCTTCTCGATGGACACAAGAATCATGCATGCATCTGTAGATGGAGCCTGGTATGAATGGACAGCACAGCCACGTATCCAGATGGATACTTGTCCAGATGGACAGCAGAGCTGTGGATCCCAAGTGGACACTGATCTGGATGGACACCAGAGCCATGGATCCCACTGTGGATGGACACTGGTATGGATAGACATCAGAGCCTTGGATCCCAGCTGGACCCTGTTCTGGATGGAGAGCAGAGTCTTGGATTAAACTCTGGTTAGATACTTGTCCAGATAGACACCAGAGCCGTGGATCCCAACTAGATACTGGTCTGGATGGACACCAGTGCCATGGATCCCACTGTGGATGGACACTGGTATGGATAGACCTCAGAACCTTGGATCCCAGTTTTACTCTGTTCTGGATAGACTCCAGAGCCATGGATCCGTCTCAGGATGGACACTGTTCTGGATGGACACCAGAGCAATGAATCCAAATTGGAGCCTGCTCTGGATGGATACAAGGGCCATGGATTCCTCTCTTGATGGACACTGGTGGTGATAGCAACCAGAGGCATGGATCCGAATCTAGATGGACACTGGTCCTGAAGGACACTGGTCTATATGGTGACCAGAGCCATTCCTCCCACCTTGTATTGACTCTTGCCAGACACCGAGGCATGGATCCTACTCTGGATGGCCAGTGGTCTGGATGGGCACCAGACCATGGCTCCCCTATGAATGGACACTTGTCTAGATGGACATAAGAGCCATGGATTCCAGCTGGACACAGGTGTGGATGGACACCAGAACCATGGATCCCACAGTGGATTGACAGTGGTCAGGATGGACTCCAGAGCAATGGATGCCACTGTGGATGGACACAGGTAGAGATGCACACCAGAGTAATGGTGTCCGCTCTGGATGGACACTGGTCAGGATAGACAACAGAAACCTGGCTTCCACTCTGGATGGACGCTTGCCTGAATAGACAAAAGAGCTATGGATCCCAGCTTGACACTGGTCTGGATGGACACCAGAGCCATGGATCCCACAAAGAATGTACACTACTCATGATGGACACAAGAGCCATGCATCCCTCTGTGGATGGAGCCTGGTTTGAATGGACGGCACAGCCACGCATCCAGATGGACAGCAGAGTCGTGGATCCCAACTGGACAGTGGTCTGGATGGACACCAGTGCCATCGATCCCACTGTGGATGGACACTGGTATGGATAGATATCAGAGCCTTGGATCCCAGTTGGACCCTGTTCTGGATGGACAGCAGAGTCTTGGATTGGACTCTGGATGGATGCTGCTCTAGATGGACACCAGAGCCATGGATCCCACTGTGGGTGGATCCTAGTCTGGATGGACTTCAGAGCCATGGATACGTCTCTGGATGGACACTGTTCTGGATGGACACCAGAGCCGTAGATACAAATTGGAGCCTGGTCTGGATGGATACAAGGGCCATGGATTCCACTGTGGATGGACACTGGTGGCGATAGGAACCAGAGGCATGGATCCGACTCTAGATGGACACTAGTCTATATGGACACTGGTCCAGATGGTGACCAGAGCAATTCCTCCCACCTTGTATTGACTCTTGCCAGACACTGAGGCATGGATCCCACTCTGGATGGCCAGTGGTCTGGATGGGCACCAGACCATGGCTCCGCTATGAATGGACACTGGTCTAGATGGACGCCAGAGCCATGGATTCCAGCTGGACACTGGTTGGGAACAACACCAGAGCAATGGATGCCACTGTGGATGGACACTGGTTTGGATGGACATAAGAGCCACGGATCCCAATCTGGATGGACGCTGCTGTGAATAGACCCCAGAGCCATGGATCCCACAGTGGATTGACAGTGGTCAGCAGGATGGACACCAGAGCAATGGATGCCACTGTGGATGGACACAGGTAGAGATGCACACCAGAGTAATGGTGTCCGCTCTGGATGGACACTGGTCAGGATAGACAGCAGAACCCTGGCTTCCAGTCTGGATGGACGCTTGCCTGAATAGACAAAAGAGCTATGGATCCCAGCTTGACACTGGTCTGGATGGACACCAGAGCCATGGATTTCAAATGAATACACACTACTCGTGATGGACACAAGAGCCATGCATCCCTCTGTGGATAGAGCCTGGTTTGAATGGACAGCACAGCCACACATCCAGATGGACACCAGAGCCGTGGATCACAACTGTACACTGGTCTGGATGGACGGCAGAGCCATGGATCCCACTGTGGATGGACCCTGGTACAGATGGACAGCATAGCCATGGATGCAAACTGGACACTGGTCCAGATGGATAATGCTCTGGATGGATGCCAGAGCCATGGATCCCTCTCTGGATGCACGCTCTTCTCGATGGACACAAGAGTCATGCATGCGTCTGTAGATGGAGCCTGGTATGAATGGACAGCACAGCCACGTATCCAGATGGATACTTGTCCAGATGGACAGCAGAGCTGTGGATCCCAAGTGGACACTGGTCTGCATGGACACCAGAGCCATGGATCCCACTGTGGATGGACACTGGTATGGATAGGCATCAGAGCCTTGGATCCCAGCTGGACCCTGTTCTGGATGGACAGCAGAGTCTTGGATTGGACTCTGGATTCGTGCTGCTCCAGATGGACACCAGAGCCATGGATCCCACTTTGGATGGATCCTGGTCTGGAAAGACTCCAGAGCCATGGATCCGTCTCTGGATGGACACTGTTCTGGATGGACACCAGAGCCATGGATCCAAATTGGAGCCTGGTCTGGATGGATACAAGGGCCATGGATTCCACTCTTGATGGACACTGGTGGAGATAGGAACCAGAGGCATGGATCCGACTCTAGATGGACACTGGTCGAGATGGACACTGGTCTAGATGGTGACCAGAGCAATTCCTCCCACCTTGTATTGACTCTTGCCAGACACCGAGGCATGGATCGCACTCTGGATGGCCAGTGGTCTGGGAGGGCACCAGACCATGGCTCCCCAATAAATGGACACTGGTCTAGATGGACGCCAGAGCCATGGTTTCCAGCTGGACACTGGTGTGGTTGGACACCAGAGCCATGGATGCCATTTTGGATGGACACTGGTTTGGATGGACATAAGAGCCACGGATCCCAATCTGGATGGACGCTGCTGTGAATAGACACCAGAGGCATGGATCCCACAGTGGATTGACAGTGGTCAGGATGGACACCAGAGCAATGGATGCCACTGTGGATGGACACAGGTAGAGATGCACACCAGAGTAATGGTGTCCGCTCTGGATGGACACTGGTCTGGATAGACAGCAGAACCCTGGCTTCCAGTCTGGATGGACGCTTGCCTGAATAGACAAAAGAGCTATGGATCCCAGCTTGACACTGGTCTGGATGGACACCAGCGCCATGGATACCACTCTGAATACACACTACTGGTGGTGGACACAAGAGCCATGCATCCCTCTGTGGATGGAGCCTGGTTTGAATGGACAGCACAGCCACGCATCCAGATGGACACCAGAGCCGTGGATCCAAATTGGAGCCTGGTCTGGATGGATACAAGGGCCATGGATTCCACTCTTGATGGACACTGGTGAAGATAGCAACCAGAGCCATGGATCCGACTCTAGAGGGACACTGGTCCAGATGGTTACTAGAGCCATTCCTCCCACCTTGTATTGATAGTGGTGTGGCCAGACACCGAGCCTTGGATCCCACTTTGGATGGCCAGTGGTCTGGATGGGCACCAGACCATGGATCCCCTCTGAATGGACACTGGTCTAGGTAGACGCCAGAGCCATGGATTACAGCTGGACACTGGTGTGGATGGACACCAGAGCCATGGATGCCACTGTGGATGGACACTGGTTTGGATGGACATAAGAGCCACGGATCCCAATCTGGATGGACGCTGCTGTGAATAGACACCAGAGCCATGGATCCCACAGTGGATTGACAGTGGTCAGGATGGACACTAGAGCAATGGATGCCACTGTGGATGGACACAGGTAGAGATGCACACCAGAGTAATGGTGTCCGCTCTGGATGGACACTGGTCTGGATAGACAGCAGAACCCTGGCTTCCACTCTGGATGGACGCTTGCCTGAATAGACAAAAGAGCTATGGATCCCAGCTTGACACTGGTCCTTATGGGCACCAGAGCAATGGATCCCACTCTGAATGTACCGTGGTACAGATGGACAGCATAGCCATGGATGTAAACTGGACACTGGTCCAGATGGATAATGGTCTGGATGGACGCCAAAACCATGGATACCACTCTGGATGCACGCTGTTCTTGATGGACACAGGAGTCATGCATGGGTCTGTAGATGGAGCCTGGTATGAATGGACAGCACAGCCACGCATCCAGATGGACACCAGAGCCGTGGATCCCAACTGTACACTGGTCTGGATGGACACCAGAGCCATGGATCCCACTGTGGATGGACCCTGGTACAGATGGACAGCATAGCCATGGATGCAAACTGGACACTGGTCCAGATGGAAAATGGACTGGATGGACACCAGTGCCATGGATCCCTCTCTGGATGCACCCTCTTCTCGATGGACACAAGAATCATGCATGCATCTGTAGATGGAGCCTGGTATGAATGGACAGCACAGCCACGTATCCAGATGGATACTTGTCCAGATGGACAGCAGAGCTGTGGATCCCAAGTGGACACTGATCTGGATGGACACCAGAGCCATGGATCCCACTGTGGATGGACACTGGTATGGATAGACATCAGAGCCTTGGATCCCAGCTGGACCCTGTTCTGGATGGAGAGCAGAGTCTTGGATTAAACTCTGGATAGATACTTTCCAGATGGACACCAGAGCCGTGGATCCCGACTAGATACTGGTCTGAATGGACACCAGTGCCATGGATCCCACTGTGGATGGACACTGGTATGGATTGACCTCAGAACCTTGGATCCCAGTTTTACTCTGTTCTGGATAGACTCCAGAGCCATGGATCCGTCTCAGGATGGACACTGTTCTGGATGGACACCAGAGCAATGAATCCAAATTGGAGCCTGCTCTGGATGGATACAAGGGCCATGGATTCCTCTCTTGATGGACACTGGTGGAGATAGCAACCAGAGGCATGGATCCGAATCTAGATGGACACTGGTCCTGAAGGACACTGGTCTATATGGTGACCAGAGCCATTCCTCCCACCTTGTATTGACTCTTGCCAGACACTGAGGCATGGATCCTACTCTGGATGGCCAGTGGTCTGGATGGGCACCAGACCATGGATCCCCTATGAATGGACACTTGTCTAGATGGACATAAGAGCCATGGATTCCAGCTGGACACTGGTGTGGATGGACACCAGAACCATGGATCCCACAGTGGATTGACAGTGGTCAGGATGGACTCCAGAGCAATGGATGCCACTGTGGATGGACACAGGTAGAGATGCACACCAGAGTAATGGTGTCCGCTCTGGATGGACAGTGGTCAGGATAGACACCAGAAACCTGGCTTCCACTCTGGATGGACGCTTGCCTGAATAGACAAAAGAGCTATGGATCCCAGCTTGACACTGGTCTGGATGGACACCAGAGCCATGGATCCCACAAAGAATGTACACTACTCATGATGGACACAAGAGCCATGCATCCCTCTGTGGATGGAGCCTGGTTTGAATGGACGGCACAGCCACGCATCCAGATGGACAGCAGAGTCGTGGATCCCAACTGGACAGTGGTCTGGATGGACACCAGTGCCATCGATCCCACTGTGGATGGACACTGGTATGGATAGACATCAGAGCCTTGGATCCCAGTTGGACCCTGTTCTGGATGGACAGCAGAGTCTTGGATTGGACTCTGGATGGATGCTGCTCTAGATGGACACCAGAGCCATGGATCCCACTGTGGGTGGATCCTAGTCTGGATGGACTTCAGAGCCATGGATCCGTCTCTGGATGGACACTGTTCTGGATGGACACCAGAGCCGTAGATACAAATTGGAGCCTGGTCTGGATGGATACAAGGGCCATGGATTCCACTGTGGATGGACACTGGTGGCGATAGGAACCAGAGGCATGGATCCGACTCTAGATGGACACTGGTCTATATGGACACTGGTCCAGATGTTGACCAGAGCAATTCCTCCCACCTTGTATTGACTCTTGCCAGACACTGAGGCATGGATCCCACTCTGGATGGCCAGTGGTCTGGATGGGCACCAGACCATGGCTCCGCTATGAATGGACACTGGTCTAGATGGACGCCAGAGCCATGGTTTCCAGCTGGACACTGGTGTGGTTGGACACCAGAGCCATGGATGCCATTGTGGATGGACACTGGTTTGGATGGACATAAGAGCCACGGATCCCAATCTGGATGGACGCTGCTGTGAATAGACACCAGAGCCATGGATCCCACAGTGGATTGACAGTGGTCAGGATGGACACCAGAGCAATGGATGCCACTGTGGATGGACACAGGTAGAGATGCACACCAGAGTAATGGTGTCCGCTCTGGATGGACACTGGTCTGGATAGACAGCAGAACCCTGGCTTCCAGTCTGGATGGACGCTTGCCTGAATAGACAAAAGAGCTATGGATCCCAGCTTGACACTGGTCTGGATGGACACCAGCGCCATGGATACCACTCTGAATACACACTACTGGTGATGGACACAAGAGCCATGCATCCCTCTGTGGATGGAGCCTGGTTTGAATGGACAGCACAGCCACGCATCCAGATGGACACCAGAGCCGTGGATCACAACTGTACACTGGTCTGGATGGACACCAGAGCCATGGATCCCACTGTGGATGGACCCTGGTACAGATGGACAGCATAGCCATGGATGCAAACTGGACACTGGTCCAGATGGAAAATGGACTGGATGGACACCAGTGCCATGGATCCCACTCTGGATGCACCCTCTTCTCGATGGACACAAGAATCATGCATGCATCTGTAGATGGAGCCTGGTATGAATGGACAGCACAGCCACGTATCCAGATGGATACTTGTCCAGATGGACAGCAGAGCTGTGGATCCCAAGTGGACACTGATCTGGATGGACACCAGAGCCATGGATCCCACTGTGGATGGACACTGGTATGGATAGACATCAGAGCCTTGGATCCCAGCTGGACCCTGTTCTGGATGGAGAGCAGAGTCTTGGATTAAACTCTGGATAGATACTTGTCCAGATAGACACCAGAGCCGTGGATCCCAACTAGATACTGGTCTGGATGGACACCAGTGCCATGGATCCCACTGTGGATGGGCACTGGTATGGATAGACCTCAGAACCTTGGATCCCAGTTTTATTCTGTTCTGGATAGAATCCAGAGCCATGGATCCGTCTCAGGATGGACACTGTTCTGGATGGACACCAGAGCAATGAATCCAAATTGGAGCCTGCTCTGGATGGATACAAGGGCCATGGATTCCTCTCTTGATGGACACTGGTGGAGATAGCAACCAGAGGCATGGATCCGAATCTAGATGGACACTGGTCCTGAAGGACACTGGTCTATATGGTGACCAGGGCCATTCCTCCCACCTTGTATTGACTCTTGCCAGACACCGAGGCATGGATCCTACTCTGGATGGCCAGTGGTCTGGATGGGCACCAGACCATGGCTCCCCTATGAATGGACACTTGTCTAGATGGACATAAGAGCCATGGATACCAGCTGGACACAGGTGTGGATGGACACCAGAACCATGGATCCCACAGTGGATTGACAGTGGTCAGGATGGACTCCCGAGCAATGGATGCCACTGTGGATGGACACAGGTAGAGATGCACACCAGAGTAATGGTGTCCGCTCTGGATGGACACTGGTCAGGATAGACACCAGAAACATGGCTTCCACTCTGGATGGACGCTTGCCTGAATAGACAAAAGAGCTATGGATCCCAGCTTGACACTGGTCTGGATGGACACCAGAGCCATAGATCCCACTCTGAATGCACACTACGCGTGATGGACACAAGAGCCATGCATCCCTCTGTGGATGGAACCTGGTTTGAATGGACAGCACGGCCACGGATCCAGATGGACACCAGAGCCGTGGATCGCACCTGGACAGTGGCCTGGATGGACACCAGTGCCATGGATCCCACTGTGGACGGACCCTAATAAGGATAGACATCAGCGCCTTGGATCCCAGCTTGACTGTGTTCTGGATGGAGAGCAGAGTCTTGGATTGGACTCTGGATGGATACTGCTCCAGATGGACACCAGAGCCATGGATCCCGCTGTGGGTGGATATTGGTCTGGATGGACTCCAGAGCCATGGATCCGTCTCTGGATGGACACTGTTCTGGATGGACACCAGAGCCATAGAAACAAATTGGAGCCTGCTCTGGATGGATACAAGGGCCATGGATTCCACTGTGGATGGACACTGGTGGCGATAGGAACCAGAGGCATGGATCTGACTCTAGATGGACACTGATCTATATGGACACTGGTCCGGATGGTGACCAGAGCAATTCCTCCCACCTTGTATTGACTCTTGCCAGACACTGAGGCATGGATCCCACTCTGGATGGCCAGTGGTCTGGATGGGCACCAGACCATGGCTCCGCTATGAATGGACACTGGTCTAGATGGACGCCAGAGCCATGGATTCCAGCTGGACACTGGTTGGGAACAACACCAGAGCAATGGATGCCACTGTGGATGGACACTGGTTTGGATGGACATAAGAGCCACGGATCCCAATCTGGATGGACGCTGCTGTGAATAGACCCCAGAGCCATGGATCCCACAGTGGATTGACAGTGGTCAGGATGGACACCAGAGCAATGGATGCCACTGTGGATGGACACAGGTAGAGATGCACACCAGAGTAATGGTGTCCGCTCTGGATGGACACTGGTCTGGATAGACAGCAGAACCCTGGCTTCCACTCTGGATGGACGCTTGCCTGAATAGACAAAAGAGCTATGGATCCCAGCTTGACACTGGTCTGGATGGACACCAGAGCCATGGATTTCAAATGAATACACACTACTCGTGATGGACACAAGAGCCATGCATCCCTCTGTGGATAGAGCCTGGTTTGAATGGACAGCACAGCCACACATCCAGATGGACACCAGAGCCGTGGATCACAACTGTACACTGGTCTGGATGGACGGCAGAGCCATGGATCCCACTGTGGATGGACCCTGGTACAGATGGACAGCATAGCCATGGATGCAAACTGGACACTGGTCCAGATGGATAATGCTCTGGATGGATGCCAGAGCCATGGATCCCTCTCTGGATGCACGGTCTTCTCGATGGACACAAGAGTCATGCATGCGTCTGTAGATGGAGCCTGGTATGAATGGACAGCACAGCCACGTATCCAGATGGATACTTGTCCAGATGGACAGCAGAGCTGTGGATCCCAAGTGGACACTGGTCTGCATGGACACCAGAGCCATGGATCCCACTGTGGATGGACACTGGTATGGATAGGCATCAGAGCCTTGGATCCCAGCTGGACCCTGTTCTGGATGGACAGCAGAGTCTTGGATTGGACTCTGGATTCGTGCTGCTCCAGATGGACACCAGAGCCATGGATCCCACTTTGGATGGATCCTGGTCTGGAAAGACTCCAGAGCCATGGATCCGTCTCTGGATGGACACTGTTCTGGATGGACACCAGAGCCATGGATCCAAATTGGAGCCTGGTCTGGATGGATACAAGGGCCATGGATTCCACTCTTGATGGACACTGGTGGAGATAGGAACCAGAGGCATGGATCCGACTCTAGATGGACACTGGTCGAGATGGACACTGGTCTAGATGGTGACCAGAGCAATTCCTCCCACCTTGTATTGACTCTTGCCAGACACCGAGGCATGGATCGCACTCTGGATGGCCAGTGGTCTGGGAGGGCAGCAGACCATGGCTCCCCAATAAAGGGACACTGGTCTAGATGGACGCCAGAGCCATGGTTTCCAGCTGGACACTGGTGTGGTTGGACACCAGAGCCATGGATGCCATTGTGGATGGACACTGGTCTGGATGGACACCAGCGCCATGGATACCACTCTGAATACACACTACTGGTGGTGGACACAAGAGCCATGCATCCCTCTGTGGATGGAGCCTGGTTTGAATGGACAGCACAGCCACGCATCCAGATGGACACCAGAGCCGTGGATCCAAATTGGAGCCTGGTCTGGATGGATACAAGGGCCATGGATTCCACTCTTGATGGACACTGGTGAAGATAGCAACCAGAGCCATGGATCCGACTCTAGATGGACACTGGTCCAGATGGTTACTAGAGCCATTCCTCCCACCTTGTATTGATAGTGGTGTGGCCAGACACCGAGCCTTGGATCCCACTTTGGATGGCCAGTGGTCTGGATGGGCACCAGACCATGGATCCCCTCTGAATGGACACTGGTCTAGGTAGACGCCAGAGCCATGGATTCCAGCTGGACACTGGTGTGGATGGACACCAGAGCCATGGATGCCACTGTGGATGGACACTGGTTTGGATGGACATAAGAGCCACGGATCCCAATCTGGATGGACGCTGCTGTGAATAGACACCAGAGCCATGGATCCCACAGTGGATTGACAGTGGTCAGGATGGACACTAGAGCAATGGATGCCACTGTGGATGGACACAGGTAGAGATGCACACCAGAGTAATGGTGTCCGCTCTGGATGGACACTGGTCTGGATAGACAGCAGAACCCTGGCTTCCACTCTGGATGGACGCTTGCCTGAATAGACAAAAGAGCTATGGATCCCAGCTTGACACTGGTCCTTATGGGCACCAGAGCAATGGATCCCACTCTGAATGTACCGTGGTACAGATGGACAGCATAGCCATGGATGTAAACTGGACACTGGTCCAGATGGATAATGGTCTGGATGGACGCCAAAACCATGGATACCACTCTGGATGCACGCTGTTCTTGATGGACACAGGAGTCATGCATGGGTCTGTAGATGGAGCCTGGTATGAATGGACAGCACAGCCACGCATCCAGATGGACACCAGAGCCGTGGATCCCAACTGTACACTGGTCTGGATGGACACCAGAGCCATGGATCCCACTGTGGATGGACCCTGGTACAGATGGACAGCATAGCCATGGATGCAAACTGGACACTGGTCCAGATGGAAAATGGACTGGATGGACACCAGTGCCATGGATCCCTCTCTGGATGCACCCTCTTCTCGATGGACACAAGAATCATGCATGCATCTGTAGATGGAGCCTGGTATGAATGGACAGCACAGCCACGTATCCAGATGGATACTTGTCCAGATGGACAGCAGAGCTGTGGATCCCAAGTGGACACTGATCTGGATGGACACCAGAGCCATGGATCCCACTGTGGATGGACACTGGTATGGATAGACATCAGAGCCTTGGATCCCAGCTGGACCCTGTTCTGGATGGAGAGCAGAGTCTTGGATTAAACTCTGGATAGATACTTTCCAGATGGACACCAGAGCCGTGGATCCCGACTAGATACTGGTCTGAATGGACACCAGTGCCATGGATCCCACTGTGGATGGACACTGGTATGGATTGACCTCAGAACCTTGGATCCCAGTTTTACTCTGTTCTGGATAGACTCCAGAGCCATGGATCCGTCTCAGGATGGACACTGTTCTGGATGGACACCAGAGCAATGAATCCAAATTGGAGCCTGCTCTGGATGGATACAAGGGCCATGGATTCCTCTCTTGATGGACACTGGTGGAGATAGCAACCAGAGGCATGGATCCGAATCTAGATGGACACTGGTCCTGAAGGACACTGGTCTATATGGTGACCAGAGCCATTCCTCCCACCTTGTATTGACTCTTGCCAGACACTGAGGCATGGATCCCACTCTGGATGGCCAGTGGTCTGGATGGGCACCAGACCATGGCTCCGCTATGAATGGACACTGGTCTAGATGGACGCCAGAGCCATGGATTCCAGCTGGACACTGGTTGGGAACAACACCAGAGCAATGGATGCCACTGTGGATGGACACTGGTTTGGATGGACATAAGAGCCACGGATCCCAATCTGGATGGACGCTGCTGTGAATAGACCCCAGAGCCATGGATCCCACAGTGGATTGACAGTGGTCAGCAGGATGGACACCAGAGCAATGGATGCCACTGTGGATGGACACAGGTAGAGATGCACACCAGAGTAATGGTGTCCGCTCTGGATGGACACTGGTCAGGATAGACAGCAGAACCCTGGCTTCCAGTCTGGATGGACGCTTGCCTGAATAGACAAAAGAGCTATGGATCCCAGCTTGACACTGGTCTGGATGGACACCAGAGCCATGGATTTCAAATGAATACACACTACTCGTGATGGACACAAGAGCCATGCATCCCTCTGTGGATAGAGCCTGGTTTGAATGGACAGCACAGCCACACATCCAGATGGACACCAGAGCCGTGGATCACAACTGTACACTGGTCTGGATGGACGGCAGAGCCATGGATCCCACTGTGGATGGACCCTGGTACAGATGGACAGCATAGCCATGGATGCAAACTGGACACTGGTCCAGATGGATAATGCTCTGGATGGATGCCAGAGCCATGGATCCCTCTCTGGATGCACGCTCTTCTCGATGGACACAAGAGTCATGCATGCGTCTGTAGATGGAGCCTGGTATGAATGGACAGCACAGCCACGTATCCAGATGGATACTTGTCCAGATGGACAGCAGAGCTGTGGATCCCAAGTGGACACTGGTCTGCATGGACACCAGAGCCATGGATCCCACTGTGGATGGACACTGGTATGGATAGGCATCAGAGCCTTGGATCCCAGCTGGACCCTGTTCTGGATGGACAGCAGAGTCTTGGATTGGACTCTGGATTCGTGCTGCTCCAGATGGACACCAGAGCCATGGATCCCACTTTGGATGGATCCTGGTCTGGAAAGACTCCAGAGCCATGGATCCGTCTCTGGATGGACACTGTTCTGGATGGACACCAGAGCCATGGATCCAAATTGGAGCCTGGTCTGGATGGATACAAGGGCCATGGATTCCACTCTTGATGGACACTGGTGGAGATAGGAACCAGAGGCATGGATCCGACTCTAGATGGACACTGGTCGAGATGGACACTGGTCTAGATGGTGACCAGAGCAATTCCTCCCACCTTGTATTGACTCTTGCCAGACACCGAGGCATGGATCGCACTCTGGATGGCCAGTGGTCTGGGAGGGCACCAGACCATGGCTCCCCAATAAATGGACACTGGTCTAGATGGACGCCAGAGCCATGGTTTCCAGCTGGACACTGGTGTGGTTGGACACCAGAGCCATGGATGCCATTTTGGATGGACACTGGTTTGGATGGACATAAGAGCCACGGATCCCAATCTGGATGGACGCTGCTGTGAATAGACACCAGAGGCATGGATCCCACAGTGGATTGACAGTGGTCAGGATGGACACCAGAGCAATGGATGCCACTGTGGATGGACACAGGTAGAGATGCACACCAGAGTAATGGTGTCCGCTCTGGATGGACACTGGTCTGGATAGACAGCAGAACCCTGGCTTCCAGTCTGGATGGACGCTTGCCTGAATAGACAAAAGAGCTATGGATCCCAGCTTGACACTGGTCTGGATGGACACCAGCGCCATGGATACCACTCTGAATACACACTACTGGTGGTGGACACAAGAGCCATGCATCCCTCTGTGGATGGAGCCTGGTTTGAATGGACAGCACAGCCACGCATCCAGATGGACACCAGAGCCGTGGATCCAAATTGGAGCCTGGTCTGGATGGATACAAGGGCCATGGATTCCACTCTTGATGGACACTGGTGAAGATAGCAACCAGAGCCATGGATCCGACTCTAGAGGGACACTGGTCCAGATGGTTACTAGAGCCATTCCTCCCACCTTGTATTGATAGTGGTGTGGCCAGACACCGAGCCTTGGATCCCACTTTGGATGGCCAGTGGTCTGGATGGGCACCAGACCATGGATCCCCTCTGAATGGACACTGGTCTAGGTAGACGCCAGAGCCATGGATTACAGCTGGACACTGGTGTGGATGGACACCAGAGCCATGGATGCCACTGTGGATGGACACTGGTTTGGATGGACATAAGAGCCACGGATCCCAATCTGGATGGACGCTGCTGTGAATAGACACCAGAGCCATGGATCCCACAGTGGATTGACAGTGGTCAGGATGGACACTAGAGCAATGGATGCCACTGTGGATGGACACAGGTAGAGATGCACACCAGAGTAATGGTGTCCGCTCTGGATGGACACTGGTCTGGATAGACAGCAGAACCCTGGCTTCCACTCTGGATGGACGCTTGCCTGAATAGACAAAAGAGCTATGGATCCCAGCTTGACACTGGTCCTTATGGGCACCAGAGCAATGGATCCCACTCTGAATGTACCGTGGTACAGATGGACAGCATAGCCATGGATGTAAACTGGACACTGGTCCAGATGGATAATGGTCTGGATGGACGCCAAAACCATGGATACCACTCTGGATGCACGCTGTTCTTGATGGACACAGGAGTCATGCATGGGTCTGTAGATGGAGCCTGGTATGAATGGACAGCACAGCCACGCATCCAGATGGACACCAGAGCCGTGGATCCCAACTGTACACTGGTCTGGATGGACACCAGAGCCATGGATCCCACTGTGGATGGACCCTGGTACAGATGGACAGCATAGCCATGGATGCAAACTGGACACTGGTCCAGATGGAAAATGGACTGGATGGACACCAGTGCCATGGATCCCTCTCTGGATGCACCCTCTTCTCGATGGACACAAGAATCATGCATGCATCTGTAGATGGAGCCTGGTATGAATGGACAGCACAGCCACGTATCCAGATGGATACTTGTCCAGATGGACAGCAGAGCTGTGGATCCCAAGTGGACACTGATCTGGATGGACACCAGAGCCATGGATCCCACTGTGGATGGACACTGGTATGGATAGACATCAGAGCCTTGGATCCCAGCTGGACCCTGTTCTGGATGGAGAGCAGAGTCTTGGATTAAACTCTGGATAGATACTTTCCAGATGGACACCAGAGCCGTGGATCCCGACTAGATACTGGTCTGAATGGACACCAGTGCCATGGATCCCACTGTGGATGGACACTGGTATGGATTGACCTCAGAACCTTGGATCCCAGTTTTACTCTGTTCTGGATAGACTCCAGAGCCATGGATCCGTCTCAGGATGGACACTGTTCTGGATGGACACCAGAGCAATGAATCCAAATTGGAGCCTGCTCTGGATGGATACAAGGGCCATGGATTCCTCTCTTGATGGACACTGGTGGAGATAGCAACCAGAGGCATGGATCCGAATCTAGATGGACACTGGTCCTGAAGGACACTGGTCTATATGGTGACCAGAGCCATTCCTCCCACCTTGTATTGACTCTTGCCAGACACTGAGGCATGGATCCTACTCTGGATGGCCAGTGGTCTGGATGGGCACCAGACCATGGATCCCCTATGAATGGACACTTGTCTAGATGGACATAAGAGCCATGGATTCCAGCTGGACACTGGTGTGGATGGACACCAGAACCATGGATCCCACAGTGGATTGACAGTGGTCAGGATGGACTCCAGAGCAATGGATGCCACTGTGGATGGACACAGGTAGAGATGCACACCAGAGTAATGGTGTCCGCTCTGGATGGACAGTGGTCAGGATAGACACCAGAAACCTGGCTTCCACTCTGGATGGACGCTTGCCTGAATAGACAAAAGAGCTATGGATCCCAGCTTGACACTGGTCTGGATGGACACCAGAGCCATGGATCCCACAAAGAATGTACACTACTCATGATGGACACAAGAGCCATGCATCCCTCTGTGGATGGAGCCTGGTTTGAATGGACGGCACAGCCACGCATCCAGATGGACAGCAGAGTCGTGGATCCCAACTGGACAGTGGTCTGGATGGACACCAGTGCCATCGATCCCACTGTGGATGGACACTGGTATGGATAGACATCAGAGCCTTGGATCCCAGTTGGACCCTGTTCTGGATGGACAGCAGAGTCTTGGATTGGACTCTGGATGGATGCTGCTCTAGATGGACACCAGAGCCATGGATCCCACTGTGGGTGGATCCTAGTCTGGATGGACTTCAGAGCCATGGATCCGTCTCTGGATGGACACTGTTCTGGATGGACACCAGAGCCGTAGATACAAATTGGAGCCTGGTCTGGATGGATACAAGGGCCATGGATTCCACTGTGGATGGACACTGGTGGCGATAGGAACCAGAGGCATGGATCCGACTCTAGATGGACACTGGTCTATATGGACACTGGTCCAGATGTTGACCAGAGCAATTCCTCCCACCTTGTATTGACTCTTGCCAGACACTGAGGCATGGATCCCACTCTGGATGGCCAGTGGTCTGGATGGGCACCAGACCATGGCTCCGCTATGAATGGACACTGGTCTAGATGGACGCCAGAGCCATGGATTCCATCTGGACACTGGTTGGGAACAACACCAGAGCAATGGATGCCACTGTGGATGGACACTGGTTTGGATGGACATAAGAGCTACGGATCCCAATCTGGATGGACGCTGCTGTGAATAGACCCCAGAGCCATGGATCCCACAGTGGATTGACAGTGGTCAGCAGGATGGACACCAGAGCAATGGATGCCACTGTGGATGGACACAGGTAGAGATGCACACCAGAGTAATGGTGTCCGCTCTGGATGGACACTGGTCAGGATAGACAGCAGAACCCTGGCTTCCACTCTGGATGGACGCTTGCCTGAATAGACAAAACAGCTATGGATCCCAGCTTGACACTGGTCTGGATGGACACCAGAGCCATGGATCTCAAATGAATACACACTACTCGTGATGGACACAAGAGCCATGCATCCCTCTGTGGATAGAGCCTGGTTTTAATGGACAGCACAGCCACACATCCAGATGGACACTAGAGCCGTGGATCACAACTGTACACTGGTCTGGATGGACAGCAGAGCCATGGATCCCACTGTGGATGGACCCTGGTACAGATGGACAGCATGGCCATGGATGCAAACTGGACACTGGTCCAGATGGATAATGCTCTGGATGGATGCCAGAGCCATGGATCCCTCTCTGGATGCACGCTCTTCTAGGTGGACACAAGAGTCATGCATGCGTCTGTAGATGGAGCCTGGTATGAATGGACAGCACAGCCACGTATCCAGATGGATACTTGTCCAGATGGACAGCAGAGCTGTGGATCCCAAGTGGACACTGGTCTGCATGGACACCAGAGCCATGGATCCCACTGTGGATGGACACTGGTATGGATAGGCATCAGAGCCTTGGATCCCAGCTGGACCCTGTTCTGGATGGACAGCAGAGTCTTGGATTGGACTCTGGATGGATTATGCTCCAGATGGACACCAGAGCCATGGATCCCACTTTGGATGGATCCTGGTCTGGAAAGACTCCAGAGCCATGGATCCGTCTCTGGATGGACACTGTTCTGGATGGACACCAGAGCCATGGATCCAAATTGGAGCCTGGTCTGGATGGATACAAGGGCCATGGATTCCACTCTTGATGGACACTGGTGGAGATAGGAACCAGAGGCATGGATCCGACTCTAGATGGACACTGGTCGAGATGGACACTGGTCTAGATGGTGACCAGAGCAATTCCTCCCACCTTGTATTGACTCTTGCCAGACACCGAGGCATGGATCGCACTCTGGATGGCCAGTGGTCTGGGAGGGCAGCAGACCATGGCTCCCCAATAAATGGACACTGGTCTAGATGGACGCCAGAGCCATGGTTTCCAGCTGGACACTGGTGTGGTTGGACACCAGAGCCATGGATGCCATTGTGGATGGACACTGGTTTGGATGGACATAAGAGCCACGGATCCCAATCTGGATGGACGCTGCTGTGAATAGACACCAGAGCCATGGATCCCACAGTGGATTGACAGTGGTCAGGATGGACACCAGAGCAATGGATGCCACTGTGGATGGACACAGGTAGAGATGCACACCAGAGTAATGGTGTCCGCTCTGGATGGACACTGGTCTGGATAGACAGCAGAACCCTGGCTTCCAGTCTGGATGGACGCTTGCCTGAATAGACAAAAGAGCTATGGATCCCAGCTTGACACTGGTCTGGATGGACACCAGCGCCATGGATACCACTCTGAATACACACTACTGGTGATGGACACAAGAGCCATGCATCCCTCTGTGGATGGAGCCTGGTTTGAATGGACAGCACAGCCACGCATCCAGATGGACACCAGAGCCGTGGATCACAACTGTACACTGGTCTGGATGGACACCAGAGCCATGGATCCCACTGTGGATGGACCCTGGTACAGATGGACAGCATAGCCATGGATGCAAACTGGACACTGGTCCAGATGGAAAATGGACTGGATGGACACCAGTGCCATGGATCCCACTCTGGATGCACCCTCTTCTCGATGGACACAAGAATCATGCATGCATCTGTAGATGGAGCCTGGTATGAATGGACAGCACAGCCACGTATCCAGATGGATACTTGTCCAGATGGACAGCAGAGCTGTGGATCCCAAGTGGACACTGATCTGGATGGACACCAGAGCCATGGATCCCACTGTGGATGGACACTGGTATGGATAGACATCAGAGCCTTGGATCCCAGCTGGACCCTGTTCTGGATGGAGAGCAGAGTCTTGGATTAAACTCTGGATAGATACTTGTCCAGATAGACACCAGAGCCGTGGATCCCAACTAGATACTGGTCTGGATGGACACCAGTGCCATGGATCCCACTGTGGATGGGCACTGGTATGGATAGACCTCAGAACCTTGGATCCCAGTTTTATTCTGTTCTGGATAGAATCCAGAGCCATGGATCCGTCTCAGGATGGACACTGTTCTGGATGGACACCAGAGCAATGAATCCAAATTGGAGCCTGCTCTGGATGGATACAAGGGCCATGGATTCCTCTCTTGATGGACACTGGTGGAGATAGCAACCAGAGGCATGGATCCGAATCTAGATGGACACTGGTCCTGAAGGACACTGGTCTATATGGTGACCAGGGCCATTCCTCCCACCTTGTATTGACTCTTGCCAGACACCGAGGCATGGATCCTACTCTGGATGGCCAGTGGTCTGGATGGGCACCAGACCATGGCTCCCCTATGAATGGACACTTGTCTAGATGGACATAAGAGCCATGGATACCAGCTGGACACAGGTGTGGATGGACACCAGAACCATGGATCCCACAGTGGATTGACAGTGGTCAGGATGGACTCCCGAGCAATGGATGCCACTGTGGATGGACACAGGTAGAGATGCACACCAGAGTAATGGTGTCCGCTCTGGATGGACACTGGTCAGGATAGACACCAGAAACATGGCTTCCACTCTGGATGGACGCTTGCCTGAATAGACAAAAGAGCTATGGATCCCAGCTTGACACTGGTCTGGATGGACACCAGAGCCATGGATCCCACAAAGAATGTACACTACTCATGATGGACACAAGAGCCATGCATCCCTCTGTGGATGGAGCCTGGTTTGAATGGACGGCACAGCCACGCATCCAGATGGACAGCAGAGTCGTGGATCCCAACTGGACAGTGGTCTGGATGGACACCAGTGCCATCGATCCCACTGTGGATGGACACTGGTATGGATAGACATCAGAGCCTTGGATCCCAGTTGGACCCTGTTCTGGATGGACAGCAGAGTCTTGGATTGGACTCTGGATGGATGCTGCTCTAGATGGACACCAGAGCCATGGATCCCACTGTGGGTGGATCCTAGTCTGGATGGACTTCAGAGCCATGGATCCGTCTCTGGATGGACACTGTTCTGGATGGACACCAGAGCCGTAGATACAAATTGGAGCCTGGTCTGGATGGATACAAGGGCCATGGATTCCACTGTGGATGGACACTGGTGGCGATAGGAACCAGAGGCATGGATCCGACTCTAGATGGACACTGGTCTATATGGACACTGGTCCAGATGTTGACCAGAGCAATTCCTCCCACCTTGTATTGACTCTTGCCAGACACTGAGGCATGGATCCCACTCTGGATGGCCAGTGGTCTGGATGGGCACCAGACCATGGCTCCGCTATGAATGGACACTGGTCTAGATGGACGCCAGAGCCATGGATTCCATCTGGACACTGGTTGGGAACAACACCAGAGCAATGGATGCCACTGTGGATGGACACTGGTTTGGATGGACATAAGAGCTACGGATCCCAATCTGGATGGACGCTGCTGTGAATAGACCCCAGAGCCATGGATCCCACAGTGGATTGACAGTGGTCAGCAGGATGGACACCAGAGCAATGGATGCCACTGTGGATGGACACAGGTAGAGATGCACACCAGAGTAATGGTGTCCGCTCTGGATGGACACTGGTCAGGATAGACAGCAGAACCCTGGCTTCCACTCTGGATGGACGCTTGCCTGAATAGACAAAACAGCTATGGATCCCAGCTTGACACTGGTCTGGATGGACACCAGAGCCATGGATCTCAAATGAATACACACTACTCGTGATGGACACAAGAGCCATGCATCCCTCTGTGGATAGAGCCTGGTTTTAATGGACAGCACAGCCACACATCCAGATGGACACTAGAGCCGTGGATCACAACTGTACACTGGTCTGGATGGACAGCAGAGCCATGGATCCCACTGTGGATGGACCCTGGTACAGATGGACAGCATGGCCATGGATGCAAACTGGACACTGGTCCAGATGGATAATGCTCTGGATGGATGCCAGAGCCATGGATCCCTCTCTGGATGCACGCTCTTCTAGGTGGACACAAGAGTCATGCATGCGTCTGTAGATGGAGCCTGGTATGAATGGACAGCACAGCCACGTATCCAGATGGATACTTGTCCAGATGGACAGCAGAGCTGTGGATCCCAAGTGGACACTGGTCTGCATGGACACCAGAGCCATGGATCCCACTGTGGATGGACACTGGTATGGATAGGCATCAGAGCCTTGGATCCCAGCTGGACCCTGTTCTGGATGGACAGCAGAGTCTTGGATTGGACTCTGGATGGATTATGCTCCAGATGGACACCAGAGCCATGGATCCCACTTTGGATGGATCCTGGTCTGGAAAGACTCCAGAGCCATGGATCCGTCTCTGGATGGACACTGTTCTGGATGGACACCAGAGCCATGGATCCAAATTGGAGCCTGGTCTGGATGGATACAAGGGCCATGGATTCCACTCTTGATGGACACTGGTGGAGATAGGAACCAGAGGCATGGATCCGACTCTAGATGGACACTGGTCGAGATGGACACTGGTCTAGATGGTGACCAGAGCAATTCCTCCCACCTTGTATTGACTCTTGCCAGACACCGAGGCATGGATCGCACTCTGGATGGCCAGTGGTCTGGGAGGGCAGCAGACCATGGCTCCCCAATAAATGGACACTGGTCTAGATGGACGCCAGAGCCATGGTTTCCAGCTGGACACTGGTGTGGTTGGACACCAGAGCCATGGATGCCATTGTGGATGGACACTGGTTTGGATGGACATAAGAGCCACGGATCCCAATCTGGATGGACGCTGCTGTGAATAGACACCAGAGCCATGGATCCCACAGTGGATTGACAGTGGTCAGGATGGACACCAGAGCAATGGATGCCACTGTGGATGGACACAGGTAGAGATGCACACCAGAGTAATGGTGTCCGCTCTGGATGGACACTGGTCTGGATAGACAGCAGAACCCTGGCTTCCAGTCTGGATGGACGCTTGCCTGAATAGACAAAAGAGCTATGGATCCCAGCTTGACACTGGTCTGGATGGACACCAGCGCCATGGATACCACTCTGAATACACACTACTGGTGATGGACACAAGAGCCATGCATCCCTCTGTGGATGGAGCCTGGTTTGAATGGACAGCACAGCCACGCATCCAGATGGACACCAGAGCCGTGGATCACAACTGTACACTGGTCTGGATGGACACCAGAGCCATGGATCCCACTGTGGATGGACCCTGGTACAGATGGACAGCATAGCCATGGATGCAAACTGGACACTGGTCCAGATGGAAAATGGACTGGATGGACACCAGTGCCATGGATCCCACTCTGGATGCACCCTCTTCTCGATGGACACAAGAATCATGCATGCATCTGTAGATGGAGCCTGGTATGAATGGACAGCACAGCCACGTATCCAGATGGATACTTGTCCAGATGGACAGCAGAGCTGTGGATCCCAAGTGGACACTGATCTGGATGGACACCAGAGCCATGGATCCCACTGTGGATGGACACTGGTATGGATAGACATCAGAGCCTTGGATCCCAGCTGGACCCTGTTCTGGATGGAGAGCAGAGTCTTGGATTAAACTCTGGATAGATACTTGTCCAGATAGACACCAGAGCCGTGGATCCCAACTAGATACTGGTCTGGATGGACACCAGTGCCATGGATCCCACTGTGGATGGGCACTGGTATGGATAGACCTCAGAACCTTGGATCCCAGTTTTATTCTGTTCTGGATAGAATCCAGAGCCATGGATCCGTCTCAGGATGGACACTGTTCTGGATGGACACCAGAGCAATGAATCCAAATTGGAGCCTGCTCTGGATGGATACAAGGGCCATGGATTCCTCTCTTGATGGACACTGGTGGAGATAGCAACCAGAGGCATGGATCCGAATCTAGATGGACACTGGTCCTGAAGGACACTGGTCTATATGGTGACCAGGGCCATTCCTCCCACCTTGTATTGACTCTTGCCAGACACCGAGGCATGGATCCTACTCTGGATGGCCAGTGGTCTGGATGGGCACCAGACCATGGCTCCCCTATGAATGGACACTTGTCTAGATGGACATAAGAGCCATGGATACCAGCTGGACACAGGTGTGGATGGACACCAGAACCATGGATCCCACAGTGGATTGACAGTGGTCAGGATGGACTCCCGAGCAATGGATGCCACTGTGGATGGACACAGGTAGAGATGCACACCAGAGTAATGGTGTCCGCTCTGGATGGACACTGGTCAGGATAGACACCAGAAACATGGCTTCCACTCTGGATGGACGCTTGCCTGAATAGACAAAAGAGCTATGGATCCCAGCTTGACACTGGTCTGGATGGACACCAGAGCCATAGATCCCACTCTGAATGCACACTACGCGTGATGGACACAAGAGCCATGCATCCCTCTGTGGATGGAACCTGGTTTGAATGGACAGCACGGCCACGGATCCAGATGGACACCAGAGCCGTGGATCGCACCTGGACAGTGGCCTGGATGGACACCAGTGCCATGGATCCCACTGTGGACGGACCCTAATAAGGATAGACATCAGCGCCTTGGATCCCAGCTTGACTGTGTTCTGGATGGAGAGCAGAGTCTTGGATTGGACTCTGGATGGATACTGCTCCAGATGGACACCAGAGCCATGGATCCCGCTGTGGGTGGATATTGGTCTGGATGGACTCCAGAGCCATGGATCCGTCTCTGGATGGACACTGTTCTGGATGGACACCAGAGCCATAGAAACAAATTGGAGCCTGCTCTGGATGGATACAAGGGCCATGGATTCCACTGTGGATGGACACTGGTGGCGATAGGAACCAGAGGCATGGATCTGACTCTAGATGGACACTGATCTATATGGACACTGGTCCGGATGGTGACCAGAGCAATTCCTCCCACCTTGTATTGACTCTTGCCAGACACTGAGGCATGGATCCCACTCTGGATGGCCAGTGGTCTGGATGGGCACCAGACCATGGCTCCGCTATGAATGGACACTGGTCTAGATGGACGCCAGAGCCATGGATTCCAGCTGGACACTGGTTGGGAACAACACCAGAGCAATGGATGCCACTGTGGATGGACACTGGTTTGGATGGACATAAGAGCCACGGATCCCAATCTGGATGGACGCTGCTGTGAATAGACCCCAGAGCCATGGATCCCACAGTGGATTGACAGTGGTCAGGATGGACACCAGAGCAATGGATGCCACTGTGGATGGACACAGGTAGAGATGCACACCAGAGTAATGGTGTCCGCTCTGGATGGACACTGGTCTGGATAGACAGCAGAACCCTGGCTTCCACTCTGGATGGACGCTTGCCTGAATAGACAAAAGAGCTATGGATCCCAGCTTGACACTGGTCTGGATGGACACCAGAGCCATGGATTTCAAATGAATACACACTACTCGTGATGGACACAAGAGCCATGCATCCCTCTGTGGATAGAGCCTGGTTTGAATGGACAGCACAGCCACACATCCAGATGGACACCAGAGCCGTGGATCACAACTGTACACTGGTCTGGATGGACGGCAGAGCCATGGATCCCACTGTGGATGGACCCTGGTACAGATGGACAGCATAGCCATGGATGCAAACTGGACACTGGTCCAGATGGATAATGCTCTGGATGGATGCCAGAGCCATGGATCCCTCTCTGGATGCACGGTCTTCTCGATGGACACAAGAGTCATGCATGCGTCTGTAGATGGAGCCTGGTATGAATGGACAGCACAGCCACGTATCCAGATGGATACTTGTCCAGATGGACAGCAGAGCTGTGGATCCCAAGTGGACACTGGTCTGCATGGACACCAGAGCCATGGATCCCACTGTGGATGGACACTGGTATGGATAGGCATCAGAGCCTTGGATCCCAGCTGGACCCTGTTCTGGATGGACAGCAGAGTCTTGGATTGGACTCTGGATTCGTGCTGCTCCAGATGGACACCAGAGCCATGGATCCCACTTTGGATGGATCCTGGTCTGGAAAGACTCCAGAGCCATGGATCCGTCTCTGGATGGACACTGTTCTGGATGGACACCAGAGCCATGGATCCAAATTGGAGCCTGGTCTGGATGGATACAAGGGCCATGGATTCCACTCTTGATGGACACTGGTGGAGATAGGAACCAGAGGCATGGATCCGACTCTAGATGGACACTGGTCGAGATGGACACTGGTCTAGATGGTGACCAGAGCAATTCCTCCCACCTTGTATTGACTCTTGCCAGACACCGAGGCATGGATCGCACTCTGGATGGCCAGTGGTCTGGGAGGGCAGCAGACCATGGCTCCCCAATAAAGGGACACTGGTCTAGATGGACGCCAGAGCCATGGTTTCCAGCTGGACACTGGTGTGGTTGGACACCAGAGCCATGGATGCCATTGTGGATGGACACTGGTCTGGATGGACACCAGCGCCATGGATACCACTCTGAATACACACTACTGGTGGTGGACACAAGAGCCATGCATCCCTCTGTGGATGGAGCCTGGTTTGAATGGACAGCACAGCCACGCATCCAGATGGACACCAGAGCCGTGGATCCAAATTGGAGCCTGGTCTGGATGGATACAAGGGCCATGGATTCCACTCTTGATGGACACTGGTGAAGATAGCAACCAGAGCCATGGATCCGACTCTAGATGGACACTGGTCCAGATGGTTACTAGAGCCATTCCTCCCACCTTGTATTGATAGTGGTGTGGCCAGACACCGAGCCTTGGATCCCACTTTGGATGGCCAGTGGTCTGGATGGGCACCAGACCATGGATCCCCTCTGAATGGACACTGGTCTAGGTAGACGCCAGAGCCATGGATTCCAGCTGGACACTGGTGTGGATGGACACCAGAGCCATGGATGCCACTGTGGATGGACACTGGTTTGGATGGACATAAGAGCCACGGATCCCAATCTGGATGGACGCTGCTGTGAATAGACACCAGAGCCATGGATCCCACAGTGGATTGACAGTGGTCAGGATGGACACTAGAGCAATGGATGCCACTGTGGATGGACACAGGTAGAGATGCACACCAGAGTAATGGTGTCCGCTCTGGATGGACACTGGTCTGGATAGACAGCAGAACCCTGGCTTCCACTCTGGATGGACGCTTGCCTGAATAGACAAAAGAGCTATGGATCCCAGCTTGACACTGGTCCTTATGGGCACCAGAGCAATGGATCCCACTCTGAATGTACCGTGGTACAGATGGACAGCATAGCCATGGATGTAAACTGGACACTGGTCCAGATGGATAATGGTCTGGATGGACGCCAAAACCATGGATACCACTCTGGATGCACGCTGTTCTTGATGGACACAGGAGTCATGCATGGGTCTGTAGATGGAGCCTGGTATGAATGGACAGCACAGCCACGCATCCAGATGGACACCAGAGCCGTGGATCCCAACTGTACACTGGTCTGGATGGACACCAGAGCCATGGATCCCACTGTGGATGGACCCTGGTACAGATGGACAGCATAGCCATGGATGCAAACTGGACACTGGTCCAGATGGAAAATGGACTGGATGGACACCAGTGCCATGGATCCCTCTCTGGATGCACCCTCTTCTCGATGGACACAAGAATCATGCATGCATCTGTAGATGGAGCCTGGTATGAATGGACAGCACAGCCACGTATCCAGATGGATACTTGTCCAGATGGACAGCAGAGCTGTGGATCCCAAGTGGACACTGATCTGGATGGACACCAGAGCCATGGATCCCACTGTGGATGGACACTGGTATGGATAGACATCAGAGCCTTGGATCCCAGCTGGACCCTGTTCTGGATGGAGAGCAGAGTCTTGGATTAAACTCTGGATAGATACTTTCCAGATGGACACCAGAGCCGTGGATCCCGACTAGATACTGGTCTGAATGGACACCAGTGCCATGGATCCCACTGTGGATGGACACTGGTATGGATTGACCTCAGAACCTTGGATCCCAGTTTTACTCTGTTCTGGATAGACTCCAGAGCCATGGATCCGTCTCAGGATGGACACTGTTCTGGATGGACACCAGAGCAATGAATCCAAATTGGAGCCTGCTCTGGATGGATACAAGGGCCATGGATTCCTCTCTTGATGGACACTGGTGGAGATAGCAACCAGAGGCATGGATCCGAATCTAGATGGACACTGGTCCTGAAGGACACTGGTCTATATGGTGACCAGAGCCATTCCTCCCACCTTGTATTGACTCTTGCCAGACACTGAGGCATGGATCCTACTCTGGATGGCCAGTGGTCTGGATGGGCACCAGACCATGGATCCCCTATGAATGGACACTTGTCTAGATGGACATAAGAGCCATGGATTCCAGCTGGACACTGGTGTGGATGGACACCAGAACCATGGATCCCACAGTGGATTGACAGTGGTCAGGATGGACTCCAGAGCAATGGATGCCACTGTGGATGGACACAGGTAGAGATGCACACCAGAGTAATGGTGTCCGCTCTGGATGGACAGTGGTCAGGATAGACACCAGAAACCTGGCTTCCACTCTGGATGGACGCTTGCCTGAATAGACAAAAGAGCTATGGATCCCAGCTTGACACTGGTCTGGATGGACACCAGAGCCATGGATCCCACAAAGAATGTACACTACTCATGATGGACACAAGAGCCATGCATCCCTCTGTGGATGGAGCCTGGTTTGAATGGACGGCACAGCCACGCATCCAGATGGACAGCAGAGTCGTGGATCCCAACTGGACAGTGGTCTGGATGGACACCAGTGCCATCGATCCCACTGTGGATGGACACTGGTATGGATAGACATCAGAGCCTTGGATCCCAGTTGGACCCTGTTCTGGATGGACAGCAGAGTCTTGGATTGGACTCTGGATGGATGCTGCTCTAGATGGACACCAGAGCCATGGATCCCACTGTGGGTGGATCCTAGTCTGGATGGACTTCAGAGCCATGGATCCGTCTCTGGATGGACACTGTTCTGGATGGACACCAGAGCCGTAGATACAAATTGGAGCCTGGTCTGGATGGATACAAGGGCCATGGATTCCACTGTGGATGGACACTGGTGGCGATAGGAACCAGAGGCATGGATCTGACTCTAGATGGACACTAGTCTATATGGACACTGGTCCAGATGGTGACCAGAGCAATTCCTCCCACCTTGTATTGACTCTTGCCAGACACTGAGGCATGGATCCCACTCTGGATGGCCAGTGGTCTGGATGGGCACCAGACCATGGCTCCGCTATGAATGGACACTGGTCTAGATGGACGCCAGAGCCATGGATTCCATCTGGACACTGGTTGGGAACAACACCAGAGCAATGGATGCCACTGTGGATGGACACTGGTTTGGATGGACATAAGAGCTACGGATCCCAATCTGGATGGACGCTGCTGTGAATAGACCCCAGAGCCATGGATCCCACAGTGGATTGACAGTGGTCAGCAGGATGGACACCAGAGCAATGGATGCCACTGTGGATGGACACAGGTAGAGATGCACACCAGAGTAATGGTGTCCGCTCTGGATGGACACTGGTCAGGATAGACAGCAGAACCCTGGCTTCCACTCTGGATGGACGCTTGCCTGAATAGACAAAAGAGCTATGGATCCCAGCTTGACACTGGTCTGGATGGACACCAGAGCCATGGATCTCAAATGAATACACACTACTCGTGATGGACACAAGAGCCATGCATCCCTCTGTGGATAGAGCCTGGTTTTAATGGACAGCACAGCCACACATCCAGATGGACACTAGAGCCGTGGATCACAACTGTACACTGGTCTGGATGGACAGCAGAGCCATGGATCCCACTGTGGATGGACCCTGGTACAGATGGACAGCATGGCCATGGATGCAAACTGGACACTGGTCCAGATGGATAATGCTCTGGATGGATGCCAGAGCCATGGATCCCTCTCTGGATGCACGCTCTTCTCGATGGACACAAGAGTCATGCATGCGTCTGTAGATGGAGCCTGGTATGAATGGACAGCACAGCCACGTATCCAGATGGATACTTGTCCAGATGGACAGCAGAGCTGTGGATCCCAAGTGGACACTGGTCTGCATGGACACCAGAGCCATGGATCCCACTGTGGATGGACACTGGTATGGATAGGCATCAGAGCCTTGGATCCCAGCTGGACCCTGTTCTGGATGGACAGCAGAGTCTTGGATTGGACTCTGGATGGATTATGCTCCAGATGGACACCAGAGCCATGGATCCCACTTTGGATGGATCCTGGTCTGGAAAGACTCCAGAGCCATGGATCCGTCTCTGGATGGACACTGTTCTGGATGGACACCAGAGCCATGGATCCAAATTGGAGCCTGGTCTGGATGGATACAAGGGCCATGGATTCCACTCTTGATGGACACTGGTGGAGATAGGAACCAGAGGCATGGATCCGACTCTAGATGGACACTGGTCGAGATGGACACTGGTCTAGATGGTGACCAGAGCAATTCCTCCCACCTTGTATTGACTCTTGCCAGACACCGAGGCATGGATCGCACTCTGGATGGCCAGTGGTCTGGGAGGGCAGCAGACCATGGCTCCCCAATAAAGGGACACTGGTCTAGATGGACGCCAGAGCCATGGTTTCCAGCTGGACACTGGTGTGGTTGGACACCAGAGCCATGGATGCCATTGTGGATGGACACTGGTTTGGATGGACATAAGAGCCACGGATCCCAATCTGGATGGACGCTGCTGTGAATAGACACCAGAGGCATGGATCCCACAGTGGATTGACAGTGGTCAGGATGGACACCAGAGCAATGGATGCCACTGTGGATGGACACAGGTAGAGATGCACACCAGAGTAATGGTGTCCGCTCTGGATGGACACTGGTCTGGATAGACAGCAGAACCCTGGCTTCCAGTCTGGATGGACGCTTGCCTGAATAGACAAAAGAGCTATGGATCCCAGCTTGACACTGGTCTGGATGGACACCAGAGCCATGGATCCCACAAAGAATGTACACTACTCATGATGGACACAAGAGCCATGCATCCCTCTGTGGATGGAGCCTGGTTTGAATGGACAGCACAGCCACGCATCCAGATGGACACCAGAGCCGTGGATCCAAATTGGAGCCTGGTCTGGATGGATACAAGGGCCATGGATTCCACTCTTGATGGACACTGGTGAAGATAGCAACCAGAGCCATGGATCCGACTCTAGATGGACACTGGTCCAGATGGTTACTAGAGCCATTCCTCCCACCTTGTATTGATAGTGGTGTGGCCAGACACCGAGCCTTGGATCCCACTTTGGATGGCCAGTGGTCTGGATGGGCACCAGACCATGGATCCCCTCTGAATGGACACTGGTCTAGGTAGACGCCAGAGCCATGGATTCCAGCTGGACACTGGTGTGGATGGACACCAGAGCCATGGATGCCACTGTGGATGGACACTGGTTTGGATGGACATAAGAGCCACGGATCCCAATCTGGATGGACGCTGCTGTGAATAGACACCAGAGCCATGGATCCCACAGTGGATTGACAGTGGTCAGGATGGACACTAGAGCAATGGATGCCACTGTGGATGGACACAGGTAGAGATGCACACCAGAGTAATGGTGTCCGCTCTGGATGGACACTGGTCTGGATAGACAGCAGAACCCTGGCTTCCACTCTGGATGGACGCTTGCCTGAATAGACAAAAGAGCTATGGATCCCAGCTTGACACTGGTCCTTATGGGCACCAGAGCAATGGATCCCACTCTGAATGTACCGTGGTACAGATGGACAGCATAGCCATGGATGTAAACTGGACACTGGTCCAGATGGATAATGGTCTGGATGGACGCCAAAACCATGGATACCACTCTGGATGCACGCTGTTCTTGATGGACACAGGAGTCATGCATGGGTCTGTAGATGGAGCCTGGTATGAATGGACAGCACAGCCACGCATCCAGATGGACACCAGAGCCGTGGATCCCAACTGTACACTGGTCTGGATGGACACCAGAGCCATGGATCCCACTGTGGATGGACCCTGGTACAGATGGACAGCATAGCCATGGATGCAAACTGGACACTGGTCCAGATGGAAAATGGACTGGATGGACACCAGTGCCATGGATCCCTCTCTGGATGCACCCTCTTCTCGATGGACACAAGAATCATGCATGCATCTGTAGATGGAGCCTGGTATGAATGGACAGCACAGCCACGTATCCAGATGGATACTTGTCCAGATGGACAGCAGAGCTGTGGATCCCAAGTGGACACTGATCTGGATGGACACCAGAGCCATGGATCCCACTGTGGATGGACACTGGTATGGATAGACATCAGAGCCTTGGATCCCAGCTGGACCCTGTTCTGGATGGAGAGCAGAGTCTTGGATTAAACTCTGGATAGATACTTTCCAGATGGACACCAGAGCCGTGGATCCCGACTAGATACTGGTCTGAATGGACACCAGTGCCATGGATCCCACTGTGGATGGACACTGGTATGGATTGACCTCAGAACCTTGGATCCCAGTTTTACTCTGTTCTGGATAGACTCCAGAGCCATGGATCCGTCTCAGGATGGACACTGTTCTGGATGGACACCAGAGCAATGAATCCAAATTGGAGCCTGCTCTGGATGGATACAAGGGCCATGGATTCCTCTCTTGATGGACACTGGTGGAGATAGCAACCAGAGGCATGGATCCGAATCTAGATGGACACTGGTCCTGAAGGACACTGGTCTATATGGTGACCAGAGCCATTCCTCCCACCTTGTATTGACTCTTGCCAGACACTGAGGCATGGATCCTACTCTGGATGGCCAGTGGTCTGGATGGGCACCAGACCATGGATCCCCTATGAATGGACACTTGTCTAGATGGACATAAGAGCCATGGATTCCAGCTGGACACTGGTGTGGATGGACACCAGAACCATGGATCCCACAGTGGATTGACAGTGGTCAGGATGGACTCCAGAGCAATGGATGCCACTGTGGATGGACACAGGTAGAGATGCACACCAGAGTAATGGTGTCCGCTCTGGATGGACAGTGGTCAGGATAGACACCAGAAACCTGGCTTCCACTCTGGATGGACGCTTGCCTGAATAGACAAAAGAGCTATGGATCCCAGCTTGACACTGGTCTGGATGGACACCAGAGCCATGGATCCCACAAAGAATGTACACTACTCATGATGGACACAAGAGCCATGCATCCCTCTGTGGATGGAGCCTGGTTTGAATGGACGGCACAGCCACGCATCCAGATGGACAGCAGAGTCGTGGATCCCAACTGGACAGTGGTCTGGATGGACACCAGTGCCATCGATCCCACTGTGGATGGACACTGGTATGGATAGACATCAGAGCCTTGGATCCCAGTTGGACCCTGTTCTGGATGGACAGCAGAGTCTTGGATTGGACTCTGGATGGATGCTGCTCTAGATGGACACCAGAGCCATGGGTCCCACTGTGGGTGGATCCTAGTCTGGATGGACTTCAGAGCCATGGATCCGTCTCTGGATGGACACTGTTCTGGATGGACACCAGAGCCGTAGATACAAATTGGAGCCTGGTCTGGATGGATACAAGGGCCATGGATTCCACTGTGGATGGACACTGGTGGCGATAGGAACCAGAGGCATGGATCTGACTCTAGATGGACACTAGTCTATATGGACACTGGTCCAGATGGTGACCAGAGCAATTCCTCCCACCTTGTATTGACTCTTGCCAGACACTGAGGCATGGATCCCACTCTGGATGGCCAGTGGTCTGGATGGGCACCAGACCATGGCTCCGCTATGAATGGACACTGGTCTAGATGGACGCCAGAGCCATGGATTCCATCTGGACACTGGTTGGGAACAACACCAGAGCAATGGATGCCACTGTGGATGGACACTGGTTTGGATGGACATAAGAGCTACGGATCCCAATCTGGATGGACGCTGCTGTGAATAGACCCCAGAGCCATGGATCCCACAGTGGATTGACAGTGGTCAGCAGGATGGACACCAGAGCAATGGATGCCACTGTGGATGGACACAGGTAGAGATGCACACCAGAGTAATGGTGTCCGCTCTGGATGGACACTGGTCAGGATAGACAGCAGAACCCTGGCTTCCACTCTGGATGGACGCTTGCCTGAATAGACAAAACAGCTATGGATCCCAGCTTGACACTGGTCTGGATGGACACCAGAGCCATGGATCTCAAATGAATACACACTACTCGTGATGGACACAAGAGCCATGCATCCCTCTGTGGATAGAGCCTGGTTTTAATGGACAGCACAGCCACACATCCAGATGGACACTAGAGCCGTGGATCACAACTGTACACTGGTCTGGATGGACAGCAGAGCCATGGATCCCACTGTGGATGGACCCTGGTACAGATGGACAGCATGGCCATGGATGCAAACTGGACACTGGTCCAGATGGATAATGCTCTGGATGGATGCCAGAGCCATGGATCCCTCTCTGGATGCACGCTCTTCTCGATGGACACAAGAGTCATGCATGCGTCTGTAGATGGAGCCTGGTATGAATGGACAGCACAGCCACGTATCCAGATGGATACTTGTCCAGATGGACAGCAGAGCTGTGGATCCCAAGTGGACACTGGTCTGCATGGACACCAGAGCCATGGATCCCACTGTGGATGGACACTGGTATGGATAGGCATCAGAGCCTTGGATCCCAGCTGGACCCTGTTCTGGATGGACAGCAGAGTCTTGGATTGGACTCTGGATGGATTATGCTCCAGATGGACACCAGAGCCATGGATCCCACTTTGGATGGATCCTGGTCTGGAAAGACTCCAGAGCCATGGATCCGTCTCTGGATGGACACTGTTCTGGATGGACACCAGAGCCATGGATCCAAATTGGAGCCTGGTCTGGATGGATACAAGGGCCATGGATTCCACTCTTGATGGACACTGGTGGAGATAGGAACCAGAGGCATGGATCCGACTCTAGATGGACACTGGTCGAGATGGACACTGGTCTAGATGGTGACCAGAGCAATTCCTCCCACCTTGTATTGACTCTTGCCAGACACCGAGGCATGGATCGCACTCTGGATGGCCAGTGGTCTGGGAGGGCACCAGACCATGGCTCCCCAATAAATGGACACTGGTCTAGATGGACGCCAGAGCCATGGTTTCCAGCTGGACACTGGTGTGGTTGGACACCAGAGCCATGGATGCCATTGTGGATGGACACTGGTTTGGATGGACATAAGAGCCACGGATCCCAATCTGGATGGACGCTGCTGTGAATAGACACCAGAGGCATGGATCCCACAGTGGATTGACAGTGGTCAGGATGGACACCAGAGCAATGGATGCCACTGTGGATGGACACAGGTAGAGATGCACACCAGAGTAATGGTGTCCGCTCTGGATGGACACTGGTCTGGATAGACAGCAGAACCCTGGCTTCCAGTCTGGATGGACGCTTGCCTGAATAGACAAAAGAGCTATGGATCCCAGCTTGACACTGGTCTGGATGGACACCAGCGCCATGGATACCACTCTGAATACACACTACTGGTGATGGACACAAGAGCCATGCATCCCTCTGTGGATGGAGCCTGGTTTGAATGGACAGCACAGCCACGCATCCAGATGGACACCAGAGCCGTGGATCACAACTGTACACTGTTCTGGATGGACGGCAGAGCCATGGATCCCACTGTGGATGGACCCTGGTACAGATGGACAGCATAGCCATGGATGCAAACTGGACACTGGTCCAGATGGAAAATGCACTGGATGGACACCAGTGCCATGGATCCCACTCTGGATGCACCCTCTTCTCGATGGACACAAGAATCATGCATGCATCTGTAGATGGAGCCTGGTATGAATGGACAGCACAGCCACGTATCCAGATGGATACTTGTCCGGATGGACAGCAGAGCTGTGGATCCCAAGTGGACACTGATCTGGATGGACACCAGAGCCATGGATCCCACTGTGGATGGACACTGGTATGGATAGACATCAGAGCCTTGGATCCCAGCTGGACCCTGTTCTGGATGGAGAGCAGAGTCTTGGATTAAACTCTGGATAGATACTTGTCCAGATAGACACCAGAGCCGTGGATCCCAACTAGATACTGGTCTGGATGGACACCAGTGCCATGGATCCCACTGTGGATGGGCACTGGTATGGATAGACCTCAGAACCTTGGATCCCAGTTTTACTCTGTTCTGGATAGACTCCAGAGCCATGGATCCGTCTCAGGATGGACACTGTTCTGGATGGACACCAGAGCAATGAATCCAAATTGGAGCCTGCTCTGGATGGATACAAGGGCCATGGATTCCTCTCTTGATGGACACTGGTGGAGATAGCAACCAGAGGCATGGATCCGAATCTAGATGGACACTGGTCCTGAAGGACACTGGTCTATATGGTGACCAGGGCCATTCCTCCCACCTTGTATTGACTCTTGCCAGACACCGAGGCATGGATCCTACTCTGGATGGCCAGTGGTCTGGATGGGCACCAGACCATGGCTCCCCTATGAATGGACACTTGTCTAGATGGACATAAGAGCCATGGATACCAGCTGGACACAGGTGTGGATGGACACCAGAACCATGGATCCCACAGTGGATTGACAGTGGTCAGGATGGACTCCCGAGCAATGGATGCCACTGTGGATGGACACAGGTAGAGATGCACACCAGAGTAATGGTGTCCGCTCTGGATGGACACTGGTCAGGATAGACACCGGAAACATGGCTTCCACTCTGGATGGACGCTTGCCTGAATAGACAAAAGAGCTATGGATCCCAGCTTGACACTGGTCTGGATGGACACCAGAGCCATAGATCCCACTCTGAATGCACACTACGCGTGATGGACACAAGAGCCATGCATCCCTCTGTGGATGGAACCTGGTTTGAATGGACAGCACGGCCACGGATCCAGATGGACACCAGAGCCGTGGATCGCACCTGGACAGTGGCCTGGATGGACACCAGTGCCATGGATCCCACTGTGGACGGACCCTAATAAGGATAGACATCAGCGCCTTGGATCCCAGCTTGACTGTGTTCTGGATGGAGAGCAGAGTCTTGGATTGGACTCTGGATGGATACTGCTCCAGATGGACACCAGAGCCATGGATCCCGCTGTGGGTGGATACTGGTCTGGATGGACTCCAGAGCCATGGATCCGTCTCTGGATGGACACTGTTCTGGATGGACACCAGAGCCATAGAAACAAATTGGAGCCTGGTCTGGATGGATACAAGGGCCATGGATTCCACTGTGGATGGACACTGGTGGCGATAGGAACCAGAGGCATGGATCTGACTCTAGATGGACACTGATCTATATGGACACTGGTCCGGATGGTGACCAGAGCAATTCCTCCCACCTTGTATTGACTCTTGCCAGACACTGAGGCATGGATCCCACTCTGGATGGCCAGTGGTCTGGATGGGCACCAGACCATGGCTCCGCTATGAATGGACACTGGTCTAGATGGACGCCAGAGCCATGGATTCCAGCTGGACACTGGTTGGGAACAACACCAGAGCAATGGATGCCACTGTGGATGGACACTGGTTTGGATGGACATAAGAGCCACGGATCCCAATCTGGATGGACGCTGCTGTGATTAGACCCCAGAGCCATGGATCCCACAGTGGATTGACAGTGGTCAGGATGGACACCAGAGCAATGGATGCCACTGTGGATGGACACAGGTAGAGATGCACACCAGAGTAATGGTGTCCGCTCTGGATGGACACTGGTCTGGATAGACAGCAGAACCCTGGCTTCCACTCTGGATGGACGCTTGCCTGAATAGACAAAAGAGCTATGGATCCCAGCTTGACACTGGTCTGGATGGACACCAGCGCCATGGATACCACTCTGAATACACACTACTGGTGAGGGACACAAGAGCCATGCATCCCTCTGTGGATGGAGCCTGGTTTGAATGGACAGCACAGCCACGCATCCAGATGGACACCAGAGCCGTGGATCCAAATTGGAGCCTGGTCTGGATGGATACAAGGGCCATGGATTCCACTCTTGATGGACACTGGTGAAGGTAGCAACCAGAGCCATGGATCCGACTCTAGATGGACACTGGTCCAGATGGACACCCGAGCCATTCCTCCCACCTTGTATTGATAGTGGTGTGGCCAGTCACCGAGCCTTGGATCCCACTTTGGATGGCCAGTGGTCTGGATGGGCACCAGACCATGGATCCCCTATGAATAGACACTGGTCTAGGTAGACGCCAGAGCCATGGATTCCAGCTGGACACTGGTGTGGATGGACACCAGAGCCATGGATGCCACTGTGGATGGACACTGGTTTGGATGGACATAAGAGCCACGGATCCCAATCTGGATGGACGCTGCTGTGAATAGGCCCCAGAGCCATGGATCCCACAGTGGATTGACAGTGGTCAGGATGGACACCAGAGCAATGGATGCCACTGTGGATGGACACAGGTAGAGATGCACACCAGAGTAATGGTGTCCGCTCTGGATGGACACTGGTCAGGATAGACAGCAGAACCCTGGCTTCCAGTCTGGATGGACGCTTGCCTGAATAGACAAAAGAGCTATGGATCCCAGCTTGACACTGGTCCGTATGGGCACCAGAGCAATGGATCCCACTCTGAATGGACCGTGGTACAGATGTACAGCATAGCCATGGATGTAAACTGGACACTGGTCCAGATGGATAATGGTCTGGATGGACGCCAAAACCATGGATACCACTCTGGATGCACGCTGTTCTTGATGGACACAGGAGTCATGCATGGGTCTGTAGATGGAGCCTGGGATGAATGGACAGCACAGCCACGTATCCAGATGGATACTTGTCCAGAGGACAGCAGAGCCGTGGATCCCAAGTGGACAATGGTCTGCATGGACACCGGTCTGCATGGACACCAGAGCCATGTATCCCACTGTGGATGGACACTGGTATGGATAGACATCAGAGCCTTGGATCCCAGCTGGACCCTGTTCTGGATGGACAGCAGAGGCTTGGATTGGACTCTGGATGGATACTGCTCCAGATGGACACCAGTGCCATGGATCCCTCTGTGGGTGGATCCTGGTCAGGATGGACTCCAGAGCCATAGATCCGTCTCTGGATGGACAGTGTTCTGGATGGACACCAGAGCCACAGATACAAATTGGAGCCTGGCCTGGATGGATACAAGAGCCATGGATTCCACTCTGGATGGATACTGCTCCAGATAGTACCAGAGTCATAGATCCGAATCCAGATGGAGACTGGTCCAGATGGACACTGGTCCGGATGGTGACCAGAGCCATTCCTCGCACCTTGTATTTATAGTGGCCTTGCCTGACTCCGAGGCATGCATCCCACTCTGGATGGCCAGTGGTCTGGATGGGCACCAGACCATGGATCCCAAATCAATGGACACTGGTCTAGATGGACGCCAGAGCCATGGATTCCAGCTGGACACTGGTGTGGATGGACACCAGAGCCATGGATGCCACTGTGGATGGACACTGGTTTGGATGGACATAAGAGCCACGGATCCCAATCTGAATGGACGCTGCTGTGAATAGACACCAGAGGCATGGATCCCACAGTGGATTGACAGTGGTCAGGATGGACACCAGAGCAATGGATGCCACTGTGGATGGACACAGGTAGGTAGAGATGCACACCAGAGTAATGGTGTCCGCTCTGGATGGACACTGGTCTGGATAGACAGCAGAACCCTGGCTTCCAGTCTGGATGGACGCTTGCCTGAATAGACAGAAGAGCTATGGATCCCAGCTTGACACTGGTCTGGATGGACAGCAGCGCCATGGATCCCACCCTTAATGAACACTACTCGTGATGGACACAAGAGCCATGCATCCCTCTGTGGATGGAGCCTGGTTTGAATGGACAGCACAGCCACATATCCAGATGGACAGCATAGTCGTGGATCCCAACTGGACAGTGGTCTGGATGGACACCAGTTCCATGGATCCCACTGTGGATGGACACTGGTACAGATGGACAGCATAGCCATGGATGCCAACTGGACACTGGTCCAGATGGATAATGCTCTGGATGGATGCCAGAGCCATGGATCCCTCTCTGGATGCACGCTCTTCTCGATGGACACAAAAGTCATGCATACGTCTGTAGATGGAGCCTGGTATGAATGGACAGCACAGCCACGTATCCAGAAGGATACTTGTCCAGATGGACAGCAGAGCCGTGGATCCCAAGTGTACACTGGTCTGCATGGACACCAGCGCCATGGATCCCACTGAGGATGGACACTGGTAAGGATAGACATCATAGTCTTGGATCCCAGCTTGACTATGTTCTGGATGGACACCAGCATCTTGGATTGGACTCTAGATTGATCCTTGTCCAGATGGACACCAGAGCCGAGGATCCCAACTCTACACTGGTCTGGATGGACACCAGCGCCATGGATCCCACTGTGGATGGGCCCTGGTACAGATGGACAGCATAGCCATCTATGCAAACAGGACACTTGTTCAGAGGGATAATGGTCTGGATGGACGCCAGTGCCATGGATGCCACACTGGATGCACGCTCTTCTTGATGGGCATAAGAGTCCTGCATCCGTCAGTAGATAGAGTCTGGAAGGAATGGACAGCACAGCCACGTATCCAGATGGATACTTGTCCAGATGGACAGCAGAGTCGTGGATCCCACAGTGGACACTGATCTAAATGGGCACCAGAGCCATGGATCCCACTCTGAATGCACACTACTCGTGATGGACACAAGAGCCATGCATCCCTCTGTGGATGGAGCCTGGTTTGAATGGACAGCACACCAACGCATCCAGATGGACACCAGAGCAGTGGATCTCACGTGGACACTGGTCGGGATGGACACCAGAGCCGTGGATCTCAATTGGACACTGGTCGGGATGGACACCAGAGCCATGGATCCAAATTGGAGCCTGGTCTGGATGGATACAAGGGCTATGGATTCCACTGTGGATGGACACTGGTGGAGATAGCAACCAGAGCCATCGATCCAACTCTAGATGGACACTGGTCCAGATGGTTACTAGAGCCATTCCTCCCACCTTGTATTGATAGTGGTCTGGCCAAACACCGAGTCTTGGATACCATTCTGGATGGCCAGTGCTCTGGATGGGCACCAGACCATGGACCACTATGAATGGACACTGGTCTAGATGGACTCCAGAGCCATGGATTCCAGCTTGACACTGGTGGGGATCAACACCAAAACAATGGATCCCACTGTGGATGGACACTGGATTGCATGGACATAAGAGCCACGGATCCCAATGTGGATGGACGCTGCTGTGAATAGACACCAGAGCCATGGATCCCACAGGGGTTTGACACTGGTCTGCATGGACACCAGAGCCATGGATCCCACTTTGGATGGATCCTGGTCTGGAAAGACTCCAGAGCCATGGATCCGTCTCTGGATGGACACTGTTCTGGATGGACACCAGAGCCATGGATCCCACAGTGGATTGACAGTGGTCAGGATGGACACCAGAGCAATGGATGCCATTGTGGATGGACGCAGGTAGAGATGCACACCAGAGTAATGGTGTCCGCTCTGGATGGACACTGGTCTGGATAGACAGCAGAACCCTGGCTTCCACTCTGGATGGACGCTTGCCTGAATAGACAAAAGAGCTATGGATCCCAGCTTGACACTGGTCTGGATGGACACCAGAGCCATGGATCTCAAATGAATACACACTACTCGTGATGGACACAAGAGCCATGCATCCCTCTGTGGATAGAGCCTGGTTTTAATGGACAGCACAGCCACACATCCAGATGGACACTAGAGCCGTGGATCACAACTGTACACTGGTCTGGATGGACAGCAGAGCCATGGATCCCACTGTGGATGGACCCTGGTACAGATGGACAGCATGGCCATGGATGCAAACTGGACACTGGTCCAGATGGATAATGCTCTGGATGGATGCCAGAGCCATGGATCCCTCTCTGGATGCACGCTCTTCTCGATGGACACAAGAGTCATGCATGCGTCTGTAGATGGAGCCTGGTATGAATGGACAGCACAGCCACGTATCCAGATGGATACTTGTCCAGATGGACAGCAGAGCTGTGGATCCCAAGTGGACACTGGTCTGCATGGACACCAGAGCCATGGATCCCACTGTGGATGGACACTGGTATGGATAGGCATCAGAGCCTTGGATCCCAGCTGGACCCTGTTCTGGATGGACAGCAGAGTCTTGGATTGGACTCTGGATGGATTATGCTCCAGATGGACACCAGAGCCATGGATCCCACTTTGGATGGATCCTGGTCTGGAAAGACTCCAGAGCCATGGATCCGTCTCTGGATGGACACTGTTCTGGATGGACACCAGAGCCATGGATCCAAATTGGAGCCTGGTCTGGATGGATACAAGGGCCATGGATTCCACTCTTGATGGACACTGGTGGAGATAGGAACCAGAGGCATGGATCCGACTCTAGATGGACACTGGTCGAGATGGACACTGGTCTAGATGGTGACCAGAGCAATTCCTCCCACCTTGTATTGACTCTTGCCAGACACCGAGGCATGGATCGCACTCTGGATGGCCAGTGGTCTGGGAGGGCACCAGACCATGGCTCCCCAATAAATGGACACTGGTCTAGATGGACGCCAGAGCCATGGTTTCCAGCTGGACACTGGTGTGGTTGGACACCAGAGCCATGGATGCCATTGTGGATGGACACTGGTTTGGATGGACATAAGAGCCACGGATCCCAATCTGGATGGACGCTGCTGTGAATAGACACCAGAGCCATGGATCCCACAGTGGATTGACAGTGGTCAGGATGGACACCAGAGCAATGGATGCCACTGTGGATGGACACAGGTAGAGATGCACACCAGAGTAATGGTGTCCGCTCTGGATGGACACTGGTCTGGATAGACAGCAGAACCCTGGCTTCCAGTCTGGATGGACGCTTGCCTGAATAGACAAAAGAGCTATGGATCCCAGCTTGACACTGGTCTGGATGGACACCAGCGCCATGGATACCACTCTGAATACACACTACTGGTGATGGACACAAGAGCCATGCATCCCTCTGTGGATGGAGCCTGGTTTGAATGGACAGCACAGCCACGCATCCAGATGGACACCAGAGCCGTGGATCACAACTGTACACTGTTCTGGATGGACGGCAGAGCCATGGATCCCACTGTGGATGGACCCTGGTACAGATGGACAGCATAGCCATGGATGCAAACTGGACACTGGTCCAGATGGAAAATGCACTGGATGGACACCAGTGCCATGGATCCCACTCTGGATGCACCCTCTTCTCGATGGACACAAGAATCATGCATGCATCTGTAGATGGAGCCTGGTATGAATGGACAGCACAGCCACGTATCCAGATGGATACTTGTCCGGATGGACAGCAGAGCTGTGGATCCCAAGTGGACACTGATCTGGATGGACACCAGAGCCATGGATCCCACTGTGGATGGACACTGGTATGGATAGACATCAGAGCCTTGGATCCCAGCTGGACCCTGTTCTGGATGGAGAGCAGAGTCTTGGATTAAACTCTGGATAGATACTTGTCCAGATAGACACCAGAGCCGTGGATCCCAACTAGATACTGGTCTGGATGGACACCAGTGCCATGGATCCCACTGTGGATGGGCACTGGTATGGATAGACCTCAGAACCTTGGATCCCAGTTTTACTCTGTTCTGGATAGACTCCAGAGCCATGGATCCGTCTCAGGATGGACACTGTTCTGGATGGACACCAGAGCAATGAATCCAAATTGGAGCCTGCTCTGGATGGATACAAGCGCCATGGATTCCTCTCTTGATGGACACTGGTGGAGATAGCAACCAGAGGCATGGATCCGAATCTAGATGGACACTGGTCCTGAAGGACACTGGTCTATATGGTGACCAGGGCCATTCCTCCCACCTTGTATTGACTCTTGCCAGACACCGAGGCATGGATCCTACTCTGGATGGCCAGTGGTCTGGATGGGCACCAGACCATGGCTCCCCTATGAATGGACACTTGTCTAGATGGACATAAGAGCCATGGATACCAGCTGGACACAGGTGTGGATGGACACCAGAACCATGGATCCCACAGTGGATTGACAGTGGTCAGGATGGACTCCCGAGCAATGGATGCCACTGTGGATGGACACAGGTAGAGATGCACACCAGAGTAATGGTGTCCGCTCTGGATGGACACTGGTCAGGATAGACACCGGAAACATGGCTTCCACTCTGGATGGACGCTTGCCTGAATAGACAAAAGAGCTATGGATCCCAGCTTGACACTGGTCTGGATGGACACCAGAGCCATAGATCCCACTCTGAATGCACACTACGCGTGATGGACACAAGAGCCATGCATCCCTCTGTGGATGGAACCTGGTTTGAATGGACAGCACGGCCACGGATCCAGATGGACACCAGAGCCGTGGATCGCACCTGGACAGTGGCCTGGATGGACACCAGTGCCATGGATCCCACTGTGGACGGACCCTAATAAGGATAGACATCAGCGCCTTGGATCCCAGCTTGACTGTGTTCTGGATGGAGAGCAGAGTCTTGGATTGGACTCTGGATGGATACTGCTCCAGATGGACACCAGAGCCATGGATCCCGCTGTGGGTGGATACTGGTCTGGATGGACTCCAGAGCCATGGATCCGTCTCTGGATGGACACTGTTCTGGATGGACACCAGAGCCATAGAAACAAATTGGAGCCTGGTCTGGATGGATACAAGGGCCATGGATTCCACTGTGGATGGACACTGGTGGCGATAGGAACCAGAGGCATGGATCTGACTCTAGATGGACACTGATCTATATGGACACTGGTCCGGATGGTGACCAGAGCAATTCCTCCCACCTTGTATTGACTCTTGCCAGACACTGAGGCATGGATCCCACTCTGGATGGCCAGTGGTCTGGATGGGCACCAGACCATGGCTCCGCTATGAATGGACACTGGTCTAGATGGACGCCAGAGCCATGGATTCCAGCTGGACACTGGTTGGGAACAACACCAGAGCAATGGATGCCACTGTGGATGGACACTGGTTTGGATGGACATAAGAGCCACGGATCCCAATCTGGATGGACGCTGCTGTGATTAGACCCCAGAGCCATGGATCCCACAGTGGATTGACAGTGGTCAGGATGGACACCAGAGCAATGGATGCCACTGTGGATGGACACAGGTAGAGATGCACACCAGAGTAATGGTGTCCGCTCTGGATGGACACTGGTCTGGATAGACAGCAGAACCCTGGCTTCCACTCTGGATGGACGCTTGCCTGAATAGACAAAAGAGCTATGGATCCCAGCTTGACACTGGTCTGGATGGACACCAGCGCCATGGATACCACTCTGAATACACACTACTGGTGAGGGACACAAGAGCCATGCATCCCTCTGTGGATGGAGCCTGGTTTGAATGGACAGCACAGCCACGCATCCAGATGGACACCAGAGCCGTGGATCCAAATTGGAGCCTGGTCTGGATGGATACAAGGGCCATGGATTCCACTCTTGATGGACACTGGTGAAGGTAGCAACCAGAGCCATGGATCCGACTCTAGATGGACACTGGTCCAGATGGACACCCGAGCCATTCCTCCCACCTTGTATTGATAGTGGTGTGGCCAGTCACCGAGCCTTGGATCCCACTTTGGATGGCCAGTGGTCTGGATGGGCACCAGACCATGGATCCCCTATGAATAGACACTGGTCTAGGTAGACGCCAGAGCCATGGATTCCAGCTGGACACTGGTGTGGATGGACACCAGAGCCATGGATGCCACTGTGGATGGACACTGGTTTGGATGGACATAAGAGCCACGGATCCCAATCTGGATGGACGCTGCTGTGAATAGGCCCCAGAGCCATGGATCCCACAGTGGATTGACAGTGGTCAGGATGGACACCAGAGCAATGGATGCCACTGTGGATGGACACAGGTAGAGATGCACACCAGAGTAATGGTGTCCGCTCTGGATGGACACTGGTCAGGATAGACAGCAGAACCCTGGCTTCCAGTCTGGATGGACGCTTGCCTGAATAGACAAAAGAGCTATGGATCCCAGCTTGACACTGGTCCGTATGGGCACCAGAGCAATGGATCCCACTCTGAATGGACCGTGGTACAGATGGACAGCATAGCCATGGATGTAAACTGGACACTGGTCCAGATGGATAATGGTCTGGATGGACGCCAAAACCATGGATACCACTCTGGATGCACGCTGTTCTTGATGGACACAGGAGTCATGCATGGGTCTGTAGATGGAGCCTGGGATGAATGGACAGCACAGCCACGTATCCAGATGGATACTTGTCCAGAGGACAGCAGAGCCGTGGATCCCAAGTGGACAATGGTCTGCATGGACACCGGTCTGCATGGACACCAGAGCCATGTATCCCACTGTGGATGGACACTGGTATGGATAGACATCAGAGCCTTGGATCCCAGCTGGACCCTGTTCTGGATGGACAGCAGAGGCTTGGATTGGACTCTGGATGGATACTGCTCCAGATGGACACCAGTGCCATGGATCCCTCTGTGGGTGGATCCTGGTCAGGATGGACTCCAGAGCCATAGATCCGTCTCTGGATGGACAGTGTTCTGGATGGACACCAGAGCCACAGATACAAATTGGAGCCTGGCCTGGATGGATACAAGAGCCATGGATTCCACTCTGGATGGATACTGCTCCAGATAGTACCAGAGTCATAGATCCGAATCCAGATGGAGACTGGTCCAGATGGACACTGGTCCGGATGGTGACCAGAGCCATTCCTCGCACCTTGTATTTATAGTGGCCTTGCCTGACTCCGAGGCATGCATCCCACTCTGGATGGCCAGTGGTCTGGATGGGCACCAGACCATGGATCCCAAATCAATGGACACTGGTCTAGATGGACGCCAGAGCCATGGATTCCAGCTGGACACTGGTGTGGATGGACACCAGAGCCATGGATGCCACTGTGGATGGACACTGGTTTGGATGGACATAAGAGCCACGGATCCCAATCTGAATGGACGCTGCTGTGAATAGACACCAGAGGCATGGATCCCACAGTGGATTGACAGTGGTCAGGATGGACACCAGAGCAATGGATGCCACTGTGGATGGACACAGGTAGGTAGAGATGCACACCAGAGTAATGGTGTCCGCTCTGGATGGACACTGGTCTGGATAGACAGCAGAACCCTGGCTTCCAGTCTGGATGGACGCTTGCCTGAATAGACAGAAGAGCTATGGATCCCAGCTTGACACTGGTCTGGATGGACAGCAGCGCCATGGATCCCACCCTTAATGAACACTACTCGTGATGGACACAAGAGCCATGCATCCCTCTGTGGATGGAGCCTGGTTTGAATGGACAGCACAGCCACATATCCAGATGGACAGCATAGTCGTGGATCCCAACTGGACAGTGGTCTGGATGGACACCAGTTCCATGGATCCCACTGTGGATGGACACTGGTACAGATGGACAGCATAGCCATGGATGCCAACTGGACACTGGTCCAGATGGATAATGCTCTGGATGGATGCCAGAGCCATGGATCCCTCTCTGGATGCACGCTCTTCTCGATGGACACAAAAGTCATGCATACGTCTGTAGATGGAGCCTGGTATGAATGGACAGCACAGCCACGTATCCAGAAGGATACTTGTCCAGATGGACAGCAGAGCCGTGGATCCCAAGTGTACACTGGTCTGCATGGACACCAGCGCCATGGATCCCACTGAGGATGGACACTGGTAAGGATAGACATCATAGTCTTGGATCCCAGCTTGACTATGTTCTGGATGGACACCAGCATCTTGGATTGGACTCTAGATTGATCCTTGTCCAGATGGACACCAGAGCCGAGGATCCCAACTCTACACTGGTCTGGATGGACACCAGCGCCATGGATCCCACTGTGGATGGGCCCTGGTACAGATGGACAGCATAGCCATCTATGCAAACAGGACACTTGTTCAGAGGGATAATGGTCTGGATGGACGCCAGTGCCATGGATGCCACACTGGATGCACGCTCTTCTTGATGGGCATAAGAGTCCTGCATCCGTCAGTAGATAGAGCCTGGAAGGAATGGACAGCACAGCCACGTATCCAGATGGATACTTGTCCAGATGGACAGCAGAGTCGTGGATCCCACAGTGGACACTGATCTAAATGGGCACCAGAGCCATGGATCCCACTCTGAATGCACACTACTCGTGATGGACACAAGAGCCATGCATCCCTCTGTGGATGGAGCCTGGTTTGAATGGACAGCACACCAACGCATCCAGATGGACACCAGAGCAGTGGATCTCACGTGGACACTGGTCGGGATGGACACCAGAGCCGTGGATCTCAATTGGACACTGGTCGGGATGGACACCAGAGCCATGGATCCAAATTGGAGCCTGGTCTGGATGGATACAAGGGCTATGGATTCCACTGTGGATGGACACTGGTGGAGATAGCAACCAGAGCCATCGATCCAACTCTAGATGGACACTGGTCCAGATGGTTACTAGAGCCATTCCTCCCACCTTGTATTGATAGTGGTCTGGCCAAACACCGAGTCTTGGATACCATTCTGGATGGCCAGTGCTCTGGATGGGCACCAGACCATGGACCACTATGAATGGACACTGGTCTAGATGGACTCCAGAGCCATGGATTCCAGCTTGACACTGGTGGGGATCAACACCAAAACAATGGATCCCACTGTGGATGGACACTGGATTGCATGGACATAAGAGCCACGGATCCCAATGTGGATGGACGCTGCTGTGAATAGACACCAGAGCCATGGATCCCACAGGGGTTTGACACTGGTCTGCATGGACACCAGAGCCATGGATCCCACTTTGGATGGATCCTGGTCTGGAAAGACTCCAGAGCCATGGATCCGTCTCTGGATGGACACTGTTCTGGATGGACACCAGAGCCATGGATCCCACAGTGGATTGACAGTGGTCAGGATGGACACCAGAGCAATGGATGCCATTGTGGATGGACGCAGGTAGAGATGCACACCAGAGTAATGGTGTCCGCTCTGGATGGACACTGGTCTGGATAGACAGCAGAACCCTGGCTTCCACTCTGGATGGACGCTTGCCTGAATAGACAAAAGAGCTATGGATCCCAGCTTGACACTGGTCTGGATGGACACCAGCGCCATGGATACCACTCTGAATACGCACTACTGGTGATGGACACAAGAGCCATGCATCCCTCTGTGGATGGAGCCTGGTTTGAATGGACAGCACAGCCACGCATCCAGATGGACACCAGAGCCGTAGATCCAAATTGGAGCCTGGTCTGGATGGATACAAGGGCCATGGATTCCACTCTTGATGGACACTGGTGAAGATAGCAACCAGAGCCATGGATCTGACTCTAGATGGACACTGGTCCAGATGGTTAGTAGAGCCATTCCTCCCACCTTGTGTTGATAGTGGTGTGGCCAGACACCGAGCCTTGGATCCCACTTTGGATGGCCAGTGGTCTGGATGGGCACCAGACCATGGATCCCCTCTGAATGGACACTGGTCTAGGTAGACGCCAGAGCCATGGATTCCAGCTGGACACTGGTGTGGATGGCCACCAGAGCCATGGATGCCACTGTGGATGGACACTGGTTTGGATGGACATAAGAGCCACGGATCCCAATCTGGATGGACGCTGCTGTGAATAGACACCAGAGACATGGATCCCACAGTGGATTGCCAGTTGTCAGCATGGACACCAGAGCAATGGATGCCACTGTGGATGGACACAGGTAGAGATGCACACCAGAGTAATGGTGTCCGCTCTGGATGGACACTGATCTGGATAGACAGGAGAACCCTGGCTTCCAGTCGGGATGGACGCTTGCCTGAATAGACAAAAGAGCTATGGATCCCAGCTTGACACTGGTCCGTATGGGCACCTGAGCAATGGATCCCACTCTGAATAGACCGTGGTACAGATGGACAGCATAGCCATGGATGCAAAGTGGACACTGCTCCAGATGGATAATGGTCTGGATGGACGCCAGAGCATGGATACCACTCTGGATGCACGCTGTTCTTGATGGACACAGGAGTCATGCATGGGTCTGTAGATGGAGCCTGGGATGAATGGAAAGCACAGCCACGCATCCAGATGGACACCAGAGCCGTGGATCCCAACTGTACACTGGTCTGGATGGACAGAAGGGCCATGGATCCCACTGTGGATGGACCCTGGTACAGATGGACTGCATAGCCATGGATGCAAACTGGACACTTGTCCAGATGGATAATGCTCTGGATGGACGCCAGTGCCATGGATCCCACTCTGGATGCACCCTCTTCTCGATGGACACAAGAATCATGCATGCGTCTGTAGATGGAGCATGGTATGAATGGACAGCACAGCCACGTATCCAGATGGATACTTGTCCAGATGGACAGCAGAGCTGTGGATCCCAAGTGGACACTGATCTGGATGGACACCAGAGCCATGGATACCACTGTGGATGGACACTGGTATGGATAGACATCAGAGCCTTGGATCCCAGCTGGACCCTGTTCTGGATGGAGAGCAGAGTCTTGGATTAAACTCTGGATAGATACTTGTCCAGATAGACACCAGAGCCGTGGATCCCAACTAGATACTGGTCTGGATGGACACCAGTGCCATGGATCCCACTGTGGATGGACACTGGTATGGATAGACCTCAGAACCTTGGATCCCAGTTTTACTCTGTTCTGGATAGACTCCAGAGCCATGGATCCGTCTCTGGATGGACACTGTTCTGGATGGACACCAGAGCAATGAATCCAAATTGGAGCCTGCTCTGGATGGATACAAGGGCCATGGATTCCTCTCTTGATGGACACTGGTGGAGATAGCAACCAGAGGCATGGATCCGAATCTAGATGGACACTGGTCCTGAAGGACACTGGTCTATATGGTGACCAGAGCCATTCCTCCCACCTTGTATTGACTCTTGCCAGACACCAAGGCATGGATCCTACTCTGGATGCCCAGTGGTCTGGATGGGCACCAGACCATTGCTCCCCTATGAATGGACACTTGTCTAGATGGACATAAGAGCCATGGATTCCAGCTGGACACTGGTGTGGATGGACACCAGAACCATGGATCCCACAGTGGATTGACAGTGGTCAGGATGGACTCCAGAGCAATGGATGCCACTGTGGATGGACACAGGTAGAGATGCACACCAGAGTAATGGTGTCCGCTCTGGATGGACACTGGTCAGGATAGACAGCAGAACTCTGGCTTCCAGTCTGGATGGACGCTTGCCTGAATAGACAAAAGAGCTATGGATCCCAGCTTGACACTGGTCTGGATGGACACCAGAGCCATGGATCCCACAAAGAATGTACACTACTCATGATGGACACAAGAGCCATGCATCCCTCTGTGGATGCAGCCTGGTTTGAATGGACAGCACAGCCTCGCATCCAGATGGACACCAGAGCCATGGATCCCACCTGGACAGTGGTCTGGATGGATACCAGTGCCATGGATCCCACTGTGGATTGCCCCTAATAAGGATAGACATCAGCGCCTTGGATCCCACCTTGACTGTGTTCGGGATGGAGAGCAGAGTCTTGGATTGGACTCTGGATGGATACTGCTCCAGATGGACACCAGAGCCATGGTTCCTGCTGTGGGTGGATACTGGTCTGGATGGACTCCAGAGCCATGGATTCATCTCTGGATGGACACTGTTCTGGATGGAAACCAGAGCCATAGATCCAAAATTGGAGCCTGGTCTGGATGGATACAAGGGCCATGGATTCCACTGTGGATGGATCCTGCTCCAGATAGCAACCAGTGTCATGGATCCGAATCCAGACTGAGATTGGTCCTGATGGACACTGGTCCAGATGGCGACCAGAGCCATTCCTCCCACTTTGTATTGAGTCTTGCCAGAACCCGAGGCATGGATCCCACTCTGGATGGCCAGTGGTCTGGATGGGCCCCAGACCATGGATCTCCTATGAATGGACACTGGTCTAGATGGAGCCCAGGGCCATGGATTCCAGCTGGACACTGGTGTGGATGGACACCAGAGCAATGGATGCCACTGTGGATGGACACAGGTAGAGATGCACACAAGAGTAATGGTGTCCGCTCTGGATGGACACTGGTCAGGATAGACACCAGAACCCTGGCTTCCACTCTGGATGGACGCTTGCCTGAATAGACAAAAGAGCTATGGATCCCAGCTTGACACTGGTCTGGATGGACACCAGAGCCATAGATCCCACTCTGAATGCACACTACGCGTGATGGACACAAGAGCCATGCATCCCTCTGTGGATGGAACCTGGTTTGAATGGACAGCACGGCCACGGATCCAGATGGACACCAGAGCCGTGGATCGCACCTGGACAGTGGCCTGGATGGACACCAGTGCCATGGATCCCACTGTGGACGGACCCTAATAAGGATAGACATCAGCGCCTTGGATCCCAGCTTGACTGTGTTCTGGATGGAGAGCAGAGTCTTGGATTGGACTCTGGATGGATACTGCTCCAGATGGACACCAGAGCCATGGATCCCGCTGTGGGTGGATACTGGTCTGGATGGACTCCAGAGCCATGTATCCGTCTCTGGATGGACACTGTTCTGGATGGACACCAGAGCCATGCATCCAAATTGGAGCCTGCTCTGGATGGATACAAGGGCCATGGATTCCACTCTTGATGGACACTGGTGGAGATAGCAACCAGAGTCATGGATCCGACTCAAGATGGACACTGGTCCTGAAGGACAGTGGTCTTGATGGTGACCAGAGCCATTCCTCCCACTTTGTATTGACTCTTGCCAGACACCGAGGCATGGATCCCACTCTGGATGGCCAGTGGTCTGGATGGACACCAGAGCCATGGATCCCACTCTGAATGAACACTACTAGTGATGGACACAAGAGCCATGCATCCCTCTGTGGATGGAGCCTGGTTTGAATGGACAGCACAGCCACGCATCCAGATGGACACCAGAGCCGTCGATCCCACCTCGAGAGTGGTCTGGATGGACACCAGTGCCATGGATCCCACTGTAGATGGTCACTGGTATGGAGAGACATCAGAGCCTTGTATCCCAGCTGGACCCTGTTCTTGATGGACAGCAGAGTCTTGGATTGGACTCTGGATGGATTCTGCTCCAGATGGACACCAGAGCCATGGATCCCACTGTGGGTGGATCCTGGTCTGGATGGACTCCAGAGCCATGGATCCGTCTCTGGATGGACACTGTTCTGGATGGACACCAGAGCCATAGATCCAAATTGGAGCCTGGTCTGGATGGATACAAGGGCCATGGATTCCACTCTGGATGGATACTGCTCCAGATAGCAACCAGAGTCATGGATCCGAATCCAGATGGAGACTGGTCCAGATGGACACTGGTCCAGATGGTCATTAGAGCCATTCCTCCCACCTTGTATTGATAGTGGTCTTGCCGGACACCGAGGCATGCATCCCACTCTGGATGGCCAGTGGTCTGGATGGGCACCAGACCATGGATCCCCTATGAATGGACACTGGTCAAGATGGACGCCAGAGCCATGGATTCCAGCTGGACACTGGTGTGGATGGACACCAGAGCGATGGATGCCACTGTGGATGGACACTGGTTTGGATGGACATAAGAGCCACGGATCCCAATCTGGATGGACGCTGCTGTGAATAGACACCAGAGGCATGGATCCCACAGTGGATTGACAGTGGTCAGGATGGACACCAGAGCAATGGATGCCACTGTGGATGGACACAGGTAGAGATGCACACCAGAGTAATGGTGTCTGCTCTGGATGGACACTGGTCTGGATAGACAGCAGAACCCTGGCTTCCACTCTGGATGGACGCTTGCCTGAATAGACAAAAGAGCTATGGATCCCAGCTTGACACTGGTCTGGATGGACACCAGAGCCATGAATCCCACTCTGAATGCACACTACTCGTGATGGACACAAGAGCCATGCATCCCTCTGTGGATGGAGCCTGGTTTGAATGGACAGCACAGCCATGCATCCAGATGGACACCAGAGCCGTGGATCCCAACTGGACAGTGGTCTCGATGGACACCAGTGCCATGGATCCCACTGTGGATGGACACTGGTATGGATAGACATCAGAGCCTTGGATCCCAGCTTGACTGTGTTCTGGATGGAGAGCAGAGTCTTGGATTGGACTCTGGATGGATACTGCTCCAGATGGACAGCAGAGTCTTGGATTGGACTCTGGATGGATACTGCTCCAGATGGAACGCAGAGCCATGGATCCCACTGTTGGTGGATACTGGTCTGGATGGACTCCAGAGCCATGGATCCGTCCCTGGATGGACACAGTTCTGGATGGACACCAGAGCCATAGATCCAAATTGGAGCCTGGTCTGGATGGATGCAAGGGCCATGGATTCCACTCTGGATGGATACCGCTCCAGTTAGCAACCAGAGTCATGGATCCGAATCCAGATGGAGACTGGTCCAGATGGACACTGGTCCGGATGGTGACCAGAGCCATTCCTCCCACCTTGTATTGATAGTGGTCTTGCCAGACCCCGAGGCATGCATCCCACTCTGGATGGCCAGTGGTCTGGATGGGCCCCAGACCATGGATCCCCTATGAATGGACACTGGTCTAGATGGACGCCAGAGCCATGGATTCCAGCTGGACACTGGTGTGGATGGACACCAGAGCCATGGATGCCACTATGGATGGACACTGGTTTGGATGGACATAAGAGCCACGGATCCCAATCTGGATGGACGCTGCTGTGAATAGACACCAGAGCCATGGATCCCACAGTGGATTGACAGTGGTCAGGATGGACACCAGAGCAATGGATGCCACTGTGGATGGACGCAGGTAGAGATGCACACCAGAGTAATGCTGTCCGCTCTGGATGGACACTGGTCTGGATAGACAGCAGAACCCTGGCTTCCACTCTGGATGGACGCTTGCCTGAATAGACAAAAGAGCTATGGATCCCAGCTTGACACTGGTCTGGATGGGCACCAGAGCCATGGATCCCACTCTGAATGCACACTACTCGTGATGGACACAAGAGCCATGCATCCCTCTGTGGATGGAGCCTGGTTTGAATGGACAGCACAGCCACGCATCCAGATGGACACCAGAGCTGTGGATTCCAACTGGACAGTGGTCTCGATGGACACCAGTGCCATGGATCCCACTGTGGATGGACACTGGTATGGATAGACATCAGCGCCTTGGATCCCAGCTTGACTGTGTTCTGGATGGAGAGCAGAGTCTTGGATTGGACTCTGGATGGATACTGCTCCAGATGGACAGCAGAGTCTTGGATTGGACTCTGGATGGATACTGCTCCAGATGGAACGCAGAGCCATGGATCCCACTGTTGGTGGATACTGGTCTGGATGGACTCCAGAGCCATGGATCCGTCCCTGGATGGACACAGTTCTGGATGGACACCAGAGCCATAGATCCAAATTGGAGCCTGTTCTGGATGGATGCAAGGGCCATGGATTCCACTCTGGATGGATACTGCTCCAGTTAGCAACCAGAGTCATGGATCCGAATCCAGATGGAGACTGGTCCAGCTGGACACTGGTGTGGATGGACACCAGAGCAATGGATGCCACTGTGGATGGACACAGGTAGAGATGCACACAAGAGTAATGGTGTCCGCTCTGGATGGACACTGGTCAGGATAGACACCAGAACCCTGGCTTCCACTCTGGATGGACGCTTGCCTGAATAGACAAAAGAGCTATGGATCCCAGCTTGACACTGGTCTGGATGGACACCAGAGCCATAGATCCCACTCTGAATGCACACTACGCGTGATGGACACAAGAGCCATGCATCCCTCTGTGGATGGAACCTGGTTTGAATGGACAGCACGGCCACGGATCCAGATGGACACCAGAGCCGTGGATCGCACCTGGACAGTGGCCTGGATGGACACCAGTGCCATGGATCCCACTGTGGACGGACCCTAATAAGGATAGACATCAGCGCCTTGGATCCCAGCTTGACTGTGTTCTGGATGGAGAGCAGAGTCTTGGATTGGACTCTGGATGGATACTGCTCCAGATGGACACCAGAGCCATGGATCCCGCTGTGGGTGGATACTGGTCTGGATGGACTCCAGAGCCATGTATCCGTCTCTGGATGGACACTGTTCTGGATGGACACCAGAGCCATGCATCCAAATTGGAGCCTGCTCTGGATGGATACAAGGGCCATGGATTCCACTCTTGATGGACACTGGTGGAGATAGCAACCAGAGGCATGGATCCGACTGAAGATGGACACTGGTCCTGAAGGACAGTGGTCTAGATGGTGACCAGAGCCATTCCTCCCACTTTGTATTGACTCTTGCCAGACACCGAGGCATGGATCCCACTCTGGATGGCCAGTGGTCTGGATGGGCCCCAGACCATGGATCCCCTATGAATGGACACTGGTCTAGATGGACGCCAGAGCCATGGATTCCAGCTTGACACTGGTCTGGATGGGCACCAGAGCCATGGATCCCACTCTGAATGCACACTACTCGTGATGGACACAAGAGCCATGCATCCCTCTGTGGATGGAGCCTGGTTTGAATGGACAGCACAGCCACGCATCCAGATGGACACCAGAGCCGTGGATCCCAACTGGACAGTGGTCTCGATGGACACCAGTGCCATGGATCCCACTGTGGATGGACACTGGTATGGATAGACATCAGAGCCTTGGATCCCAGCTTGACTGTGTTCTGGATGGAGAGCAGAGTCTTGGATTGGACTCTGGATGGATACTGCTCCAGATGGACAGCAGAGTCTTGGATTGGACTCTGGATGGATACTGCTCCAGATGGAACGCAGAGCCATGGATCCCACTGTTGGTGGATACTGGTCTGGATGGACTCCAGAGCCATGGATCCGTCCCTGGATGGACACAGTTCTGGATGGACACCAGAGCCATAGATCCAAATTGGAGCCTGGTCTGGATGGATGCAAGGGCCATGGATTCCACTCTGGATGGATACCGCTCCAGTTAGCAACCAGAGTCATGGATCCGAATCCAGATGGAGACTGGTCCAGATGGACACTGGTCCGGATGGTGACCAGAGCCATTCCTCCCACCTTGTATTGATAGTGGTCTTGCCAGACCCCGAGGCATGCATCCCACTCTGGATGGCCAGTGGTCTGGATGGGCCCCAGACCATGGATCCCCTATGAATGGACACTGGTCTAGATGGACGCCAGAGCCATGGATTCCAGCTGGACACTGGTGTGGATGGACACCAGAGCCATGGATGCCACTATGGATGGACACTGGTTTGGATGGACATAAGAGCCACGGATCCCAATCTGGATGGACGCTGCTGTGAATAGACACCAGAGCCATGGATCCCACAGTGGATTGACAGTGGTCAGGATGGACACCAGAGCAATGGATGCCACTGTGGATGGACGCAGGTAGAGATGCACACCAGAGTAATGGTGTCCGCTCTGGATGGACACTGGTCTGGATAGACAGCAGAACCCTGGCTTCCACTCTGGATGGACGCTTGCCTGAATAGACAAAAGAGCTATGGATCCCAGCTTGACACTGGTCTGGATGGGCACCAGAGCCATGGATCCCACTCTGAATGCACACTACTCGTGATGGACACAAGAGCCATGCATCCCTCTGTGGATGGAGCCTGGTTTGAATGGACAGCACAGCCACGCATCCAGATGGACACCAGAGCTGTGGATTCCAACTGGACAGTGGTCTCGATGGACACCAGTGCCATGGATCCCACTGTGGATGGACACTGGTATGGATAGACATCAGCGCCTTGGATCCCAGCTTGACTGTGTTCTGGATGGAGAGCAGAGTCTTGGATTGGACTCTGGATGGATACTGCTCCAGATGGACAGCAGAGTCTTGGATTGGACTCTGGATGGATACTGCTCCAGATGGAACGCAGAGCCATGGATCCCACTGTTGGTGGATACTGGTCTGGATGGACTCCAGAGCCATGGATCTGTCCCTGGATGGACACAGTTCTGGATGGACACCAGAGCCATAGATCCAAATTGGAGCCTGTTCTGGATGGATGCAAGGGCCATGGATTCCACTCTGGATGGATACTGCTCCAGTTAGCAACCAGAGTCATGGATCCGAATCCAGATGGAGACTGGTCCAGCTGGACACTGGTGTGGATGGACACCAGAGCAATGGATGCCACTGTGGATGGACACAGGTAGAGATGCACACAAGAGTAATGGTGTCCGCTCTGGATGGACACTGGTCAGGATAGACACCAGAACCCTGGCTTCCACTCTGGATGGACGCTTGCCTGAATAGACAAAAGAGCTATGGATCCCAGCTTGACACTGGTCTGGATGGACACCAGAGCCATAGATCCCACTCTGAATGCACACTACGCGTGATGGACACAAGAGCCATGCATCCCTCTGTGGATGGAACCTGGTTTGAATGGACAGCACGGCCACGGATCCAGATGGACACCAGAGCCGTGGATCGCACCTGGACAGTGGCCTGGATGGACACCAGTGCCATGGATCCCACTGTGGACGGACCCTAATAAGGATAGACATCAGCGCCTTGGATCCCAGCTTGACTGTGTTCTGGATGGAGAGCAGAGTCTTGGATTGGACTCTGGATGGATACTGCTCCAGATGGACACCAGAGCCATGGATCCCGCTGTGGGTGGATACTGGTCTGGATGGACTCCAGAGCCATGTATCCGTCTCTGGATGGACACTGTTCTGGATGGACACCAGAGCCATGCATCCAAATTGGAGCCTGCTCTGGATGGATACAAGGGCCATGGATTCCACTCTTGATGGACACTGGTGGAGATAGCAACCAGAGGCATGGATCCGACTGAAGATGGACACTGGTCCTGAAGGACAGTGGTCTAGATGGTGACCAGAGCCATTCCTCCCACTTTGTATTGACTCTTGCCAGACACCGAGGCATGGATCCCACTCTGGATGGCCAGTGGTCTGGATGGGCCCCAGACCATGGATCCCCTATGAATGGACACTGGTCTAGATGGACGCCAGAGCCATGGATTCCAGCTTGACACTGGTCTGGATGGGCACCAGAGCCATGGATCCCACTCTGAATGCACACTACTCGTGATGGACACAAGAGCCATGCATCTCTCTGTGGATGGAGCCTGGTTTGAATGGACAGCACAGCCACGCATCCAGATGGACACCAGAGCCGTGGATCCCAACTGGACAGTGGTCTCGATGGACACCAGTGCCATGGATCCCACTGTGGATGGACACTGGTATGGATAGACATCAGAGCCTTGGATCCCAGCTTGACTGTGTTCTGGATGGAGAGCAGAGTCTTGGATTGGACTCTGGATGGATACTGCTCCAGATGGACAGCAGAGTCTTGGATTGGACTCTGGATGGATACTGCTCCAGATGGAACGCAGAGCCATGGATCCCACTGTTGGTGGATACTGGTCTGGATGGACTCCAGAGCCATGGATCCGTCCCTGGATGGACACAGTTCTGGATGGACACCAGAGCCATAGATCCAAATTGGAGCCTGGTCTGGATGGATGCAAGGGCCATGGATTCCACTCTGGATGGATACCGCTCCAGTTAGCAACCAGAGTCATGGATCCGAATCCAGATGGAGACTGGTCCAGATGGACACTGGTCCGGATGGTGACCAGAGCCATTCCTCCCACCTTGTATTGATAGTGGTCTTGCCAGACCCCGAGGCATGCATCCCACTCTGGATGGCCAGTGGTCTGGATGGGCCCCAGACCATGGATCCCCTATGAATGGACACTGGTCTAGATGGACGCCAGAGCCATGGATTCCAGCTGGACACTGGTGTGGATGGACACCAGAGCCATGGATGCCACTATGGATGGACACTGGTTTGGATGGACATAAGAGCCACGGATCCCAATCTGGATGGACGCTGCTGTGAATAGACACCAGAGCCATGGATCCCACAGTGGATTGACAGTGGTCAGGATGGACACCAGAGCAATGGATGCCACTGTGGATGGACGCAGGTAGAGATGCACACCAGAGTAATGGTGTCCGCTCTGGATGGACACTGGTCTGGATAGACAGCAGAACCCTGGCTTCCACTCTGGATGGACGCTTGCCTGAATAGACAAAAGAGCTATGGATCCCAGCTTGACACTGGTCTGGATGGGCACCAGAGCCATGGATCCCACTCTGAATGCACACTACTCGTGATGGACACAAGACCCATGCATCCCTCTGTGGATGGAGCCTGGTTTGAATGGACAGCACAGCCACGCATCCAGATGGACACCAGAGCCGTGGATCCCAACTGTACACTGGTCTGGATGGGCACCAGAGCCATGGATCCCACTGTGGATGGACCCTGGTACAGATGGACAGCATAGCCATGGATGCAAACTGGACACTGGTCCAGATGGATAATGCTCTGGATGGATGCCAGAGCCATGGATCCCTCTCTGGATGCACGCTCTTCTCGAGGGACACAAGAGTCATGCATGCGTCTGTAGATTGAGCCTGGTATGAATGGACAGCACAGCCACATATCCAGATGGATACTTGTCCAGATGGACAGCAGAGCCGTGGATCCCAAGTGGACAGTGGTCTCCATGGACACCAGCGCCATGGATCCCACTGTGGATGGACACTGGTATGGATAGGCATCAGAGCCTTGGATCCCAGCTGGACCCTTTTCTGGATGGACAGCAGAGTCTTGGATTGGACTCTGGATGGATTCGGCTCCAGATGGACACCAGAGCCATGGATCCCACTGTGGGTGGATCCTGGTCTGGATGGACTCCAGAGCCATGGATCCGTCTCTGGAAGGACACTGTTCTGGACGGACACCATAGATCCGAAATTGAAGCCTGGACTGGCTGGATACAAGGGCCATGGATTCCACTGTGGATGGATACTGCTCCAGATAGCAACCAGTGTCATGGATCCGAATCCAGACTGAGATTGGTCCTGATGGACACTGGTCCAGATGGTGACCAGAGCCATTCCTCCCACTTTGTATTGAGTCTTGCCAGAACCCGAGGCATGGATCCCACTCTGGATGGCCAGTGATCTGGATGGGCCACAGACCATGGATCTCCTATGAAAGGACACTGGTCTAGATGGAGCCCAGAGCCATGGATTCCAGCTGGACACTGGTGTGGATGGACACCAGAGCAATGGATGCCACTGTGGATGGACACAGGTAGAGATGCACACCAGAGTAATGGTGTCTGCTCTGGATGGACACTGGTCAGGATAGACACCAGAACCCTGGCTTCCACTCTGGATGGACGCTTGCCTGAAAAGACAAAAGAGCAATGGATCCCAGCTTGACACTGGTCTGGATGGACACCAGAGCCATGGATCCCACTCTGAATGCACACTACTCGTGATGGACACAAGAGCCATGCATCCCTCTGTGGATGGAGCCTGGTTTGAATGGACAGCACAGCCACGCATCCAGATGGACACCAGAGCCGTGGATCCCAACTGGACAGTGGTCTCGATGGACACCAGTGCCATGGATCACACTGTGGATGGACACTGGTATGGATAGACATCAGAGCCTTGGATCCCAGCTTGACTGTGTTCTGGATGGAGAGCAGAGTCTTGGATTGGACTCTAGATGGATACTGCTCCAGATGGACACCAAAGCCATGGATCCCACTGTGGATGGATCTTGCTCTGGAGAGACTCCAGAGCCATGGATCCTTTCGTGGATTGGCACAGCTCTGGATGGACACCAGAGCTATAGATCCAAATTGGAGCCTGTTCTGGATGGATGCAAGGGCCATGGATTCCACTCTGGATGGATACTGCTCCAGTTAGCAACCAGAGTCATAGATCCGAATCCAGATGGAGACTGGTCCAGATGGACACTGGTCCGGATGGTGACCAGAGCCATTGCTCCCACCTTGTATTGATAGTGGTCTTGCCGGACACCGAGGCATGGATCCCACTCTGGATGGCCAGTGGTCTGGATGGGCCCCAGGCCATGGATCCCCTATGAATGGACACTGGTCTAGATGGACGCCAGAGCCATGGATTCCAGCTGGACACTGGTGTGGATGGACACCAGAGCCATGGATCCCACTGTGGATGGACACTGGTATGGATAGACATCAGAGCCTTGGATCCCAGCTTGACTGTGTTCTGGGTGGAGAGCAGAGTCTTGGATTGGACTCTAGATGGATACTGCTCCAGATGGACACCAGAGCCATGGATCCCACTTTGGATGGATCCCAGTCTGGATAGACTCCAGAACCATGGATCCATCTCTGGATGGATGCTGGTCTGGATGGACACCGAGCCATGGATCCAAATTGGAGCCTGGTCTGGATGGATACAAGGGCCATGGATTCCACCCTTGATGGACACTTGTGGAGATAGCAACCAGAGGCATGGATTCGACTCGAGATGGACACTGGTGCTGAAGGACAGTGGTCTAGATGGTGACCAGAGCCATTCCTCCCACCTTGTATTGACTCTTGCCAGACCCCGAGGCATGGATCCCACTCTGGATGGCCAGTGGTCTGGATGGGCACCAGACCATGGCTCCCCTATGAATGGACACTGGTCTTGACGGACGCCAGAGCCATGGATTCCAGCTGGACACTGCTGTGGATGGACACCAGAGCAATGGATGCCACTGTGGATGGATACTGGTTTGGATGGACATAAGAGCCACGGATCCCAATCTAGACGGACGCTGCTGTGAATAGACACCAGAGCCATGGATCCCACAGTGGATTGACAGTGGTCAGGATGGACACCCGAGCAATGGATGCCACTGTGGATGGACGCAGGTAGAGATGCACACCAGAGTAATGGTGTCCGCTCTGGATGGACACTGGTCAGGATAGACAGCAGAACCCTGGCTTCCACTCTGGATGGACGCTTGCCTGAATAGACAAAAGAGCTATGGATCCCAGCTTGACACTGGTCTGGATGGACACCAGAGCCATGGATCCCACTCTGAATGCACACTACTCGTGATGGACACAAGAGCCATGCATCCCTCTGTGGATGGAGCCTGGTTTGAATGGACAGCACAGCCACGCATCCAGACGGACACCAGAGCCGTGGATCCCAACTGCACAGTGGTCTGGATGGACACCAGAGCCATGGATCCCACTGTGGATGGACCTTGGTACAGATAGACAGCATAGCCATGGATGCAAAGTGGACACTGCTCCAGATGGATAATGATCTGGATGGACGCCAAAGCCATGGATCCCACTCTGGATGCACGCTGTTCTTGATGGACACAGGAGTCATGCATGGGTCTGTAGATGGAGCCTGGTATGAATGGACAGCACAGCCACGTATCCAGATGGATACTTGCCCAGATGGACAGCAGAGCTGTGGATCTCAAGTGGACAGTGGTCTGGATGGAAACCAGAGCGATGGATCCCACTGTGGATGGACACTGGTATGGATAGACCTCAGAGCCTTGGATCCCAGCTTTACTCTGTTCTAAATAGACTCCAGAGCCATGGATCCGTCTCTGGATGGATGCTGGTCTGGATGGACACCAGAGCCATGGATCCAAATTGGAGCCTGGTCTGGATGGATACAAGGGCCATGGATTCCACTCTTGATGGACACTTGTGGACATAGCAACCAGAGCCATGGATCCGACTCGTGATGGACACTGGTCCTGAAGGACAGTGGTCTAGATGGTGACCAGAGCCATTCCTCCCACCTTGTATTGACTCTTGCCAGACCCCGAGGCATGCATCCCACTCTGGATGGCCAGTGGTCTGGATGGGCACCAGACCATGGCTCCCCTATCAATGGACACTGGTCTAGATGGATGCCAGAGCCAATGACTCCAGCTGGACAATGGTGTGGATGGACACCAGAGCAATGGATGCCACTGTGGATGGATACGGGTTTGGATGGACATAAGAGCCACGGACCCCAATCTCGATGGACGCTGCTGTGAATAGACACCAGTGCCATGGATCCCACTGTGGATGGACACTGGTATGGATAGACATCAGAGCCTTGGATCCCAGCTTGACTGTGTTCTGGATGGAGAGCAGAGTCTTGGATTGGACTCTGGATGGATACTGCTCCAGATGGACAGCAGAGTCTTGGATTGGACTCTGGATGGATACTCCTCCAGATGGAACGCAGAGCCATGGATCCCACTGTTGGTGGATACTGGTCTGGATGGACTCCAGAGCCATGGATCCGTCCCTGGATGGACACAGTTCTGGATGGACACAAGAGCCATAGATCCAAATTGGAGCCTGGTCTGGATGGATGCAAGGGCCATGGATTCCACTCTGGATGGATACTGCTCCAGTTAGCAACCAGAGTCATGGATCCGAATCCAGATGGAGACTGGTCCAGATGGACACTGGTCCAGATGGTGACCAGAGCCATTCCTCCCACCTTGTATTGATAGTGGTCTTGCCGGACACCGAGGCATGGATCCCACTCTGGATGGCCAGTGGTCTGGATGGGCCCCAGACCATGGATCCCCTATGAATGGACACTGGTCTAGATGGACGCCAGAGCCATGGATTCCAGCTGGACACTGGTGTGGATGGACACCAGAGCAATGGATGCCACTGTGGATGGACACTGGTTTGGATGGACATAAGAGCCACGGATCCCAATCTGGATGGACGCTGCTGTGAATAGACCCCAGAGCCATGGATCCCACAGTGGATTGACAGTGGTCAGGATGGACACCAGAGCAATGGATGCCACTGTGGATGGACACAGGTAGGTAGAGATGCACACCAGAGTAATGGTGTCCACTCTGGATGGACACTGGTCTGGATAGACAGCAGAACCCTGGCTTCCACTCTGGATGGACGCTTGCCTGAATAGACAAAAGAGCTATGGATCCCAGCTTGACACTGGACTGGATGGACACCAGAGCCATGAATCCCACTCTGAATGCACACTACTCGTGATGGACAAAAGAGCCATGCATCCCACTCTGAATGCACACTACTCGTGATGGACACAAGAGCCATGCATCCCTCTGTGGATGGAGCCTGGTTTGAATGGACAGCACAGCCATGCATCCAGATGGACACCAGAGCCGTGGATCCCAACTGGACAGTGGTCTCGATGGACACCAGTGCCATGGATCCCACTGTGGATGGACACTGGTATGGATAGACATCAGAGCCTTGGATCCCAGCTTGACTGTGTTCTGGATGGAGAGCAGAGTCTTGGATTGGACTCTGGATGGATACTGCTCCAGATGGACAGCAGAGTCTTGGATTGGACTCTGGATGGATACTGCTCCAGATGGAACGCAGAGCCATGGATCCCACTGTTGGTGGATACTGGTCTGGATGGACTCCAGAGCCATGGATCCGTCTCTGGATGGACACAGTTCTGGATGGACACAAGAGCCATAAATCCAAATTGGAACCTATTCTGGATGGATGCAAGGGCCATGGATTCCACTCTGGATGGATACTGCTCCAGTTAGCAACCAGAGTCATAGATCCGAATCCAGATGGAGACTGGTCCAGATGGACACTGGTCCGGATGGTGACCAGAGCCATTCCTCCCACCTTGTATTGATAGTGGTCTTGCCAGACCCCGAGGCATGCATCCCACTCTGGATGGCCAGTGGTCTGGATGGGCCCCAGACCATGGATCCCCTATGAATGGACACTGGTCTAGATGGACGCCAGAGCCATGGATTCCAGCTGGACACTGGTGTGGATGGACACCAGAGCCATGGATGCCACTGTGGATGGACACTGGTTTGGATGGACATAAGAGCCACGGATCCCAATCTGGATGGACGCTGCTGTGAATAGACCCCAGAGCCATGGATCCCACAGTGGATTGACAGTGGTCAGGATGGACACCAGAGCAATGGATGCCACTGTGGATGGACGCAGGTAGAGATGCACACCAGAGTAATGGTGTCCGCTCTGGATGGACACTGGTCTGGATAGACAGCAGAACCCTGGCTTCCACTCTGGATGGACGCTTGCCTGAATAGACAAAAGAACTATGGATCCCAGCTTGACACTGGTCAGGATGGACACCAGAGCCATGAATCCCACTCTGAATGCACACTACTCGTGATGGACACAAGAGCCATGCATCCCTCTGTGGATGGAGCCTGGTTTGAATGGACAGCACAGCCACGCATCCAGATGGACACCAGAGCCGTGGATCCCAACTGGACAGTGGTCTCGATGGACACCAGTGCCATGGATCCCACTGTGGATGGACACTGGTATGGATAGACATCAGAGCCTTGGATCCCAGCTTGACTGTGTTCTGGATGGAGAGCAGAGTCTTGGATTGGACTCTGGATGGATACTGCTCCAGATGGACACCAGAGCCATGGATCCCACTTTGGATGGATCCCAGTCTGGATAGACTCCAGAGCCATGGATCCGTCTCTGGATGGATGCTGGTCTGGATGGACACCCGAGCCATGGATCCAAATTGGAGCCTGGTCTGGATGGATACAAGGGCCATGGATTCCACTCTGGATGGACACTTGTGGAGATAGCAACCTGAGGCATGGATTCGACTCGAGATGGACACTGGTCCTGAAGGACAGTGGTCTAGATGGTGACCAGAGCCATTCCTCCCACCTTGTATTGACTCTTGCCAGACCCCAAGGCATGGATCCCACTCTGGATGGCCAGTGGTCTGGATGGGCACCAGACCATGGATCCCCTATGAATGGACACTGGTCTTGACGGACGCCAGAGCCATGGATTCCAGCTGGACACTGGTGAGGATGGACACCTGAGCCATGGATGCCACTGTGGATGGATACTGGTTTGGATGGACATAAGAGCCACGGATCCCAATCTAGACGGACGCTGCTGTGAATAGACACCAGAGCCATGGATCCCACAGTGGATTGACAGTGGTCAGGATGGACACCAGAGCAATGGATGCCACTGTGGATGGACGCAGGTAGAGATGCACACCAGAGTAATGGTGTCCGCTCTGGATGGACACTGGTCTGGATAGACAGCAGAACCCTGGCTTCCACTCTGGATGGACGCTTGCCTGAATAGACAAAAGAGCTATGGATCCCAGCTTGACACTGGTCTGGATGGACACCAGAGGCATGAATCCCACTCTGAATGCACACTACTCGTGATGGACACAAGAGCCATGCATCCCTCTGTGGATGGAGCCTGGTTTGAATGGACAGCACAGCCACGCATCCAGATGGACACCAGAGCCGTGGATCCCAACTGGACAGTGGTCTCGATGGACACCAGTGCCATGGGTCCCACTGTGGATGGACACTGGTATGGATAGACATCAGAGCCTTGGATCCCAGCTTGACTGTGTTCTGGATGGAGAGCAGAGTCTTGGATTGGACTCTGGATGGATACTGCTCCAGATGGACAGCAGAGTCTTGGATTGGACTCTGGATGGATACTGCTCCAGATGGAACGCAGAGCCATGGATCCCACTGTTGGTGGATACTGGTCTGGATGGACTCCAGAGCCATGGATCCGTCCCTGGATGGACACAGTTCTGGATGGACACCAGAGCCATAGATCCAAATTGGAGCCTGGTCTGGATGGATGCAAGGGCCATGGATTCCACTCTGGATGGATACTGCTCCAGTTAGCAACCAGAGTCATGGATCCAAATCCAGATGTAGACTGGTCCAGATGGACACTGGTCCGTATGGTGACCAGAGCCATTCCTCCCACCTTGTATTGATAGTGGTCTTGCCAGACCCCGAGGCATGCATCCCACTCTGGATGGCCAGTGGTCTGGATGGGCCCCAGACCATGGATCCCCTATGAATGGACACTGGTCTAGATGGACGCCAGAGCCATGGATTCCAGCTGGACACTGGTGTGGATGGACACCAGAGCCATGGATGCCACTATGGATGGACACTGGTTTGGATGGACATAAGAGCCACGGATCCCAATCTGGATGGACGCTGCTGTGAATAGACACCAGAGCCATGGATCCCACAGTGGATTGACAGTGGTCAGGATGGACACCAGAGCAATGGATGCCACTGTGGATGGACGCAGGTAGAGATGCACACCAGAGTAATGGTGTCCGCTCTGGATGGACACTGGTCTGGATAGACAGCAGAACCCTGGCTTCCACTCTGGATGGACGCTTGCCTGAATAGACAAAAGAGCTATGGATCCCAGCTTGACACTGGTCTGGATGGACACCAGAGCCATGAATCCCACTGTGGATGGACACTGGTATGGATAGACATCAGAGCCTTGGATCCCAGCTTGACTGTGTTCTGGATGGAGAGCAGAGTCTTGGATTGGACTCTGGATGGATACTGCTCCAGATGGACAGCAGAGTCTTGGATTGGACTCTGGATGGATACTGCTCCAGATGGAACGCAGAGCCATGGATCCCACTGTTGGTGGATACTGGTCTGGATGGACTCCAGAGCCATGGATCCGTCCCTGGATGGACACAGTTCTGGATGGACACCAGAGCCATAGATCCAAATTGGAGCCTGGTCTGGATGGATGCAAGGGCCATGGATTCCACTCTGGATGGATACCGCTCCAGTTAGCAACCAGAGTCATGGATCCGAATCCAGATGGAGACTGGTCCAGATGGACACTGGTCCGGATGGTGACCAGAGCCATTCCTCCCACCTTGTATTGATAGTGGTCTTGCCAGACCCCGAGGCATGGATCCCACTCTGGATGGCCAGTGGTCTGGATGGGCCCCAGACCATGGATCCCCTATGAATGGACACTGGTCTAGATGGACGCCAGAGCCATGGATTCCAGCTGGACACTGGTGTGGATGGACACCAGAGCCATGGATGCCACTATGGATGGACACTGGTTTGGATGGACATAAGAGCCACGGATCCCAATCTGGATGGACGCTGCTGTGAATAGACACCAGAGCCATGGATCCCACAGTGGATTGACAGTGGTCAGGATGGACACCAGAGCAATGGATGCCACTGTGGATGGACGCAGGTAGAGATGCACACCAGAGTAATGGTGTCCGCTCTGGATGGACACTGGTCTGGATAGACAGCAGAACCCTGGCTTCCACTCTGGATGGACGCTTGCCTGAATAGACAAAAGAGCTATGGATCCCAGCTTGACACTGGTCTGGATGGGCACCAGAGCCATGGATCCCACTCTGAATGCACACTACTCGTGATGGACACAAGAGCCATGCATCCCTCTGTGGATGGAGCCTGGTTTGAATGGACAGCACAGCCACGCATCCAGATGGACACCAGAGCCGTGGATCCCAACTGTACACTGGTCTGGATGGGCACCAGAGCCATGGATCCCACTGTGGATGGACCCTGGTACAGATGGACAGCATAGCCATGGATGCAAACTGGACACTGGTCCAGATGGATAATGCTCTGGATGGATGCCAGAGCCATGGATCCCTCTCTGGATGCACGCTCTTCTCGAGGGACACAAGAGTCATGCATGCGTCTGTAGATTGAGCCTGGTATGAATGGACAGCACAGCCACATATCCAGATGGATACTTGTCCAGATGGACAGCAGAGCCGTGGATCCCAACTGGACAGTGGTCTCCATGGACACCAGCGCCATGGATCCCACTGTGGATGGACACTGGTATGGATAGACATCAGAGCCTTGGATCCCAGCTGGACCCTTTTCTGGATGGACAGCAGAGTCTTGGATTGGAGTCTGGATGGATTCTGCTCCAGATGGACACCAGAGCCATGGATCCCACTGTGGGTGGATCCTGGTCTGGATGGACTCCAGAGCCATGGATCCGTCTCTGGAAGGACACTGTTCTGGACGGACACCAGAGCCATAGATCCGAAATTGAAGCCTGGACTGGCTGGATACAAGGGCCATGGATTCCACTGTGGATGGATACTGCTCCAGATAGCAACCAGTGTCATGGATCCGAATCCAGACTGAGATTGGTCCTGATGGACACTGGTCCAGATGGTGACCAGAGCCATTCCTCCCACTTTGTATTGAGTCTTGCCAGAACCCGAGGCATGGATCCCACTCTGGATGGCCAGTGATCTGGATGGGCCACAGACCATGGATCTCCTATGAAAGGACACTGGTCTAGATGGAGCCCAGAGCCATGGATTCCAGCTGGACACTGGTGTGGATGGACACCAGAGCAATGGATGCCACTGTGGATGGACACAGGTAGAGATGCACACCAGAGTAATGGTGTCTGCTCTGGATGGACACTGGTCAGGATAGACACCAGAACCCTGGCTTCCACTCTGGATGGACGCTTGCCTGAAAAGACAAAAGAGCAATGGATCCCAGCTTGACACTGGTCTGGATGGACACCAGAGCCATGGATCCCACTCTGAATGCACACTACTCGTGATGGACACAAGAGCCATGAATCCCTCTGTGGATGGAGCCTGGTTTGAATGGACAGCACAGCCACGCATCCAGATGGACACCAGAGCCGTGGATCCCAACTGGACAGTGGTCTCGATGGACACCAGTGCCATGGATCACACTGTGGATGGACACTGGTATGGATAGACATCAGAGCCTTGGATCCCAGCTTGACTGTGTTCTGGATGGAGAGCAGAGTCTTGGATTGGACTCTAGATGGATACTGCTCCAGATGGACACCAAAGCCATGGATCCCACTGTGGATGGATCTTGCTCTGGAGAGACTCCAGAGCCATGGATCCTTTCGTGGATTGGCACAGCTCTGGATGGACACCAGAGCTATAGATCCAAATTGGAGCCTGTTCTGGATGGATGCAAGGGCCATGGATTCCACTCTGGATGGATACTGCTCCAGTTAGCAACCAGAGTCATAGATCCGAATCCAGATGGAGACTGGTCCAGATGGACACTGGTCCGGATGGTGACCAGAGCCATTCCTCCCACCTTGTATTGATAGTGGTCTTGCCAGACCCCGAGGCATGCATCCCACTCTGGATGGCCAGTGGTCTGGATGGGCCCCAGGCCATGGATCCCCTATGAATGGACACTGGTCTAGATGGACGCCAGAGCCATGGATTCCAGCTGGACACTGGTGTGGATGGACACCAGAGCCATGGATGCCACTGTGGATGGACACTGGTTTGGATGGACATAAGAGCCACGGATCCCAATCTGGATGGACGCTGCTGTGAATAGACCCCAGAGCCATGGATCCCACAGTGGATTGACAGTGGTCAGGATGGACACCAGAGCAATGGATGCCACTGTGGATGGACGCAGGTAGAGATGCACACCAGAGTAATGGTGTCCGCTCTGGATGGACACTGGTCTGGATAGACAGCAGAACCCTGGCTTCCACTCTGGATGGACGCTTGCCTGAATAGACAAAAGAACTATGGATCCCAGCTTGACACTGGTCTGGAAGGACACCAGAGCCATGGATCCCACTCTGAATGCACACTACTCGTGATGGACACAAGAGCCATGCATCCCTCTGTGGATGGAGCCTGGTTTGAAATGACAGCACAGCCACGCATCCAGATGGACACCAGAGCCGTGGATCCCAACTGGACAGTGGTCTCGATGGACACCAGGGCCATGGATCCCACTGTGGATGGACACTGGTATGGATAGACATCAGAGCCTTGGATCCCAGCTTGACTGTGTTCTGGGTGGAGAGCAGAGTCTTGGATTGGACTCTAGATGGATACTGCTCCAGATGGACACCAGAGCCATGGATCCCACTTTGGATGGATCCCAGTCTGGATAGACTCCAGAACCATGGATCCATCTCTGGATGGATGCTGGTCTGGATGGACACCGAGCCATGGATCCAAATTGGAGCCTGGTCTGGATGGATACAAGGGCCATGGATTCCACCCTTGATGGACACTTGTGGAGATAGCAACCAGAGGCATGGATTCGACTCGAGATGGACACTGGTGCTGAAGGACAGTGGTCTAGATGGTGACCAGAGCCATTCCTCCCACCTTGTATTGACTCTTGCCAGACCCCGAGGCATGGATCCCACTCTGGATGGCCAGTGGTCTGGATGGGCACCAGACCATGGCTCCCCTATGAATGGACACTGGTCTTGACGGACGCCAGAGCCATGGATTCCAGCTGGACACTGGTGTGGATGGACACCAGAGCAATGGATGCCACTGTGGATGGATACTGGTTTGGATGGACATAAGAGCCACGGATCCCAATCTAGACGGACGCTGCTGTGAATAGACACCAGAGCCATGGATCCCACAGTGGATTGACAGTGGTCAGGATGGACACCAGAGCAATGGATGCCACTGTGGATGGACGCAGGTAGAGATGCACACCAGAGTAATGGTGTCCGCTCTGGATGGACACTGGTCAGGATAGACAGCAGAACCCTGGCTTCCACTCTGGATGGACGCTTGCCTGAATAGACAAAAGAGCTATGGATCCCAGCTTGACACTGGTCTGGATGGACACCAGAGCCATGGATCCCACTCTGAATGCACACTACTCGTGATGGACACAAGAGCCATGCATCCCTCTGTGGATGGAGCCTGGTTTGAATGGACAGCACAGCCACGCATCCAGACGGACACCAGAGCCGTGGATCCCAACTGCACAGTGGTCTGGATGGACACCAGAGCCATGGATCCCACTGTGGATGGACCTTGGTACAGATAGACAGCATAGCCATGGATGCAAAGTGGACACTGCTCCAGATGGATAATGATCTGGATGGACGCCAAAGCCATGGATCCCACTCTGGATGCACGCTGTTCTTGATGGACACAGGAGTCATGCATGGGTCTGTAGATGGAGCCTGGTATGAATGGACAGCACAGCCACGTATCCAGATGGATACTTGCCCAGATGGACAGCAGAGCCGTGGATCTCAAGTGGACAGTGGTCTGGATGGAAACCAGAGCGATGGATCCCACTGTGGATGGACACTGGTATGGATAGACCTCAGAGCCTTGGATCCCAGCTTTACTCTGTTCTAAATAGACTCCAGAGCCATGGATCCGTCTCTGGATGGATGCTGGTCTGGATGGACACCAGAGCCATGGATCCAAATTGGAGCCTGGTCTGGATGGATACAAGGGCCATGGATTCCACTCTTGATGGACACTTGTGGACATAGCAACCAGAGCCATGGATCCGACTCGTGATGGACACTGGTCCTGAAGGACAGTGGTCTAGATGGTGACCAGAGCCATTCCTCCCACCTTGTATTGACTCTTGCCAGACCCCGAGGCATGCATCCCACTCTGGATGGCCAGTGGTCTGGATGGGCACCAGACCATGGCTCCCTTATCAATGGACACTGGTCTAGATGGATGCCAGAGCCAATGACTCCAGCTGGACTATGGTGTGGATGGACACCAGAGCAATGGATGCCACTGTGGATGGATACGGGTTTGGATGGACATAAGAGCCACGGATCCCAATCTCGATGGACGCTGCTGTGAATAGACACCAGTGCCATGGATCCCACTGTGGATGGACACTGGTATGGATAGACATCAGAGCCTTGGATCCCAGCTTGACTGTGTTCTGGATGGAGAGCAGAGTCTTGGATTGGACTCTGGATGGATACTGCTCCAGATGGACAGCAGAGTCTTGGATTGGACTCTGGATGGATACTGCTCCAGATGGAACGCAGAGCCATGGATCCCACTGTTGGTGGATACTGGTCTGGATGGACTCCAGAGCCATGGATCCGTCCCTGGATGGACACAGTTCTGGATGGACACAAGAGCCATAGATCCAAATTGGAGCCTGGTCTGGATGGATGCAAGGGCCATGGATTCCACTCTGGATGGATACTGCTCCAGTTAGCAACCAGAGTCATGGATCCGAATCCAGATGGAGACTGGTCCAGATGGACACTGGTCCAGATGGTGACCAGAGCCATTCCTCCCACCTTGTATTGATAGTGGTCTTGCCGGACACCGAGGCATGGATCCCACTCTGGATGGCCAGTGGTCTGGATGGGCCCCAGACCATGGATCCCCTATGAATGGACACTGGTCTAGATGGACGCCAGAGCCATGGATTCCAGCTGGACACTGGTGTGGATGGACACCAGAGCAATGGATGCCACTGTGGATGGACACTGGTTTGGATGGACATAAGAGCCACGGATCCCAATCTGGATGGACGCTGCTGTGAATAGACCCCAGAGCCATGGATCCCACAGTGGATTGACAGTGGTCAGGATGGACACCAGAGCAATGGATGCCACTGTGGATGGACACAGGAAGGTAGAGATGCACACCAGAGTAATGGTGTCCATTCTGGATGGACACTGGTCTGGATAGACAGCAGAACCCTGGCTTCCACTCTGGATGGACGCTTGCCTGAATAGACAAAAGAGCTATGGATCCCAGCTTGACACTGGTCTGGATGGGCACCAGAGCCATGGATCCCACTCTGAATGCACACTACTCGTGATGGACACAAGAGCCATGCATCCCTCTGTGGATGGAGCCTGGTTTGAATGGACAGCACAGCCACGCATCCAGATGGACACCAGAGCCGTGGATCCCAACTGGACAGTGGTCTCGATGGACACCAGTGCCATGGATCCCACTGTGGATGGACACTGGTATGGATAGACATCAGAGCCTTGGATCCCAGCTTGACTGTGTTCTGGATGGAGAGCAGAGTCTTGGATTGGTCTCTGGATGGATACTGCTCCAGATGGACAGCAGAGTCTTGGATTGGACTCTGGATGGATACTGCTCCTGATGGAACGCAGAGCCATGGATCCCACTCTTGGTGGATACTGGTCTGGATGGACTCCAGAGCCATGGATCCGTCTCTGGATGGACACAGTTCTGGATGGACACAAGAGCCATAGATCCAAATTGGAACCTGTTCTGGATGGATGCAAGGGCCATGGATTCCACTCTGGATGGATACCGCTCCAGTTAGCAACCAGAGTCATAGATCCGAATCCAGATGGAGACTGGTCCAGATGGACACTGGTCCGGATGGTGACCAGAGCCATTCCTCCCACCTTGTATTGATAGTGGTCTTGCCAGACCCCGAGGCATGCATCCCACTCTGGATGGCCAGTGGTCTGGATGGGCCCCAGGCCATGGATCCCCTATGAATGGACACTGGTCTAGATGGACGCCAGAGCCATGGATTCCAGCTGGACACTGGTGTGGATGGACACCAGAGCCATGGATGCCACTGTGGATGGACACTGGTTTGGATGGACATAAGAGCCACGGATCCCAATCTGGATGGACGCTGCTGTGAATAGACCCCAGAGCCATGGATCCCACAGTGGATTGACAGTGGTCAGGATGGACACCAGAGCAATGGATGCCACTGTGGATGGACGCAGGTAGAGATGCACACCAGAGTAATGGTGTCCGCTCTGGATGGACACTGGTCTGGATAGACAGCAGAACCCTGGCTTCCACTCTGGATGGACGCTTGCCTGAATAGACAAAAGAGCTATGGATCCCAGCTTGACACTGGACTGGATGGACACCAGAGCCATGAATCCCACTCTGAATGCACACTACTCGTGATGGACAAAAGAGCCATGCATCCCACTCTGAATGCACACTACTCGTGATGGACACAAGAGCCATGCATCCCTCTGTGGATGGAGCCTGGTTTGAATGGACAGCACAGCCATGCATCCAGATGGACACCAGAGCTGTGGATCCCAACTGGACAGTGGTCTCGATGGACACCAGTGCCATGGATCCCACTGTGGATGGACACTGGTATGGATAGACATCAGAGCCTTGGATCCCAGCTTGACTGTGTTCTGGATGGAGAGCAGAGTCTTGGATTGGACTCTGGATGGATACTGCTCCAGATGGACAGCAGAGTCTTGGATTGGACTCTGGATGGATACTGCTCCAGATGGAACGCAGAGCCATGGATCCCACTGTTGGTGGATACTGGTCTGGATGGACTCCAGAGCCATGGATCCGTCTCTGGATGGACACAGTTCTGAATGGACACAAGAGCCATAAATCCAAATTGGAACCTATTCTGGATGGATGCAAGGGCCATGGATTCCACTCTGGATGGATACTGCTCCAGTTAGCAACCAGAGTCATAGATCCGAATCCAGATGGAGACTGGTCCAGATGGACACTGGTCCGGATGGTGACCAGAGCCATTCCTCCCACCTTGTATTGATAGTGGTCTTGCCAGACCCCGAGGCATGCATCCCACTCTGGATGGCCAGTGGTCTGGATGGGCCCCAGACCATGGATCCCCTATGAATGGACACTGGTCTAGATGGACGCCAGAGCCATGGATTCCAGCTGGACACTGGTGTGGATGGACACCAGAGCCATGGATGCCACTGTGGATGGACACTGGTTTGGATGGACATAAGAGCCACGGATCCCAATCTGGATGGACGCTGCTGTGAAGAGACCCCAGAGCCATGGATCCCACAGTGGATTGACAGTGGTCAGGATGGACACCAGAGCAATGGATGCCACTGTGGATGGACGCAGGTAGAGATGCACACCAGAGTAATGGTGTCCGCTCTGGATGGACACTGGTCTGGATAGACAGCAGAACCCTGGCTTCCACTCTGGATGGACGCTTGCCTGAATAGACAAAAGAGCTATGGATCCCAGCTTGACACTGGTCTGGATGGACACCAGAGCCATGAATCCCACTGTGGATGGACACTGGTATGGATAGACATCAGAGCCTTGGATCCCAGCTTGACTGTGTTCTGGATGGAGAGCAGAGTCTTGGATTGGACTCTGGATGGATACTGCTCCAGATGGACAGCAGAGTCTTGGATTGGACTCTGGATGGATACTGCTCCAGATGGAACGCAGAACCATGGATCCCACTGTTGGTGGATACTGGTCTGGATGGACTCCAGAGCCATGGATCCGTCTCTGGATGGACACAGTTCTGGATGGACACAAGAGCCATAGATCCAAATTGGAACCTGTTCTGGATGGATGCAAGGGCCATGGATTCCACTCTGGATGGATACTGCTCCAGTTAGCAACCAGAGTCATGGATCCGAATCCAGATGGAGAGTGGTCCAGATGGACACTGGTCCGGATGGTGACCAGAGGCATTCCTCCCACCTTGTATTGATAGTGGTCTTGCCAGACCCCGAGGCATGCATCCCACTCTGGATGGCCAGTGGTCTGGATGGGCCCCAGACCATGGATCCCCTATGAATGGACACTGGTCTAGATGGACGCCAGAGCCATGGATTCCAGCTGGACACTGGTGTGGATGGACACCAGAGCCATGGATGCCACTGTGGATGGACACTGGTTTGGATGGACATAAGAGCCACGGATCCCAATCTGGATGGACGCTGCTGTGAATAGACCCCAGAGCCATGGATCCCACAGTGGATTGACAGTGGTCAGGATGGACACCAGAGCAATGGATGCCACTGTGGATGGACGCAGGTAGAGATGCACACCAGAGTAATGGTGTCCGCTCTGGATGGACACTGGTCTGGATAGACAGCAGAACCCTGGCTTCCACTCTGGATGGACGCTTGCCTGAATAGACAAAAGAGCTATGGATCCCAGCTTGACACTGGTCTGGATGGACACCAGAGCCATGAATCCCACTCTGAATGCACACTACTCGTGATGGACACAAGAGCCATGCATCCCTCTGTGGATGGAGCCTGGTTTGAATGGACAGCACAGCCACGCATCCAGATGGACACCAGAGCCGTGGATCCCAACTGGACAGTGGTCTCGATGGACACCAGTGCCATGGATCCCACTGTGGATGGACACTGGTATGGATAGACATCAGAGCCTTGGATCCCAGCTTGACTGTGTTCTGGATGGAGAGCAGAGTCTTGGATTGGACTCTGGATGGATACTGCTCCAGATGGAACGCAGAGCCATGGATCCCACTCTTGGTGGATACTGGTCTGGATGGACTCCAGAGCCATGGATCCGTCTCTGGATGGACACAGTTCTGGATGGACACAAGAGCCATAGATCCAAATTGGAACCTGTTCTGGATGGATGCAAGGGCCATGGATTCCACTCTGGATGGATACTGCTCCAGTTAGCAACCAGAGTCATGGATCCGAATCCAGATGGAGAGTGGTCCAGATGGACACTGGTCCGGATGGTGACCAGAGCCATTCCTCCCACCTTGTATTGATAGTGGTCTTGCCAGACCCCGAGGCATGCATCCCACTCTGGATGGCCAGTGGTCTGGATGGGCCCCAGACCATGGATCCCCTATGAATGGACACTGGTCTAGATGGACGCCAGAGCCATGGATTCCAGCTGGACACTGGTGTGGATGGACACCAGAGCCATGGATGCCACTGTGGATGGACACTGGTTTGGATGGACATAAGAGCCACGGATCCCAATCTGGATGGACGCTGCTGTGAATAGACCCCAGAGCCATGGATCCCACAGTGGATTGACAGTGGTCAGGATGGACACCAGAGCAATGGATGCCACTGTGAAAGGACGCAGGTAGAGATGCACACCAGAGTAATGGTGTCCGCTCTGGATGGACACTGGTATGGATAGACATCAGAGCCTTGGATCCCAGCTTGACTGTGTTCTGGATGGAGAGCAGAGTCTTGGATTGGACTCTGGATGGATACTGCTCCAGATGGACAGCAGAGTCTTGGATTGGACTCTGGATGGATACTGCTCCTGATGGAACGCAGAGCCATGGATCCCACTCTTGGTGGATACTGGTCTGGATGGACTCCAGAGCCATGGATCCGTCTCTGGATGGACACAGTTCTGGATGGACACAAGAGCCATAGATCCAAATTGGAACCTGTTCTGGATGGATGCAAGGGCCATGGATTCCACTCTGGATGGATACTGCTCCAGTTAGCAACCAGAGTCATAGATCCGAATCCAGATGGAGACTGGTCCAGATGGACACTGGTCCGGATGGTGACCAGAGCCATTCCTCCCACCTTGTATTGATAGTGGTCTTGCCAGACCCCGAGGCATGCATCCCACTCTGGATGGCCAGTGGTCTGGATGGGCCCCAGACCATGGATCCCCTATGAATGGACACTGGTCTAGATGGACGCCAGAGCCATGGATTCCAGCTGGACACTGGTGTGGATGGACACCAGAGCCATGGATGCCACTGTGGATGGACACTGGTTTGGATGGACATAAGAGCCACGGATCCCAATCTGGATGGACGCTGCTGTGAAGAGACACCAGAGCCATGGATCCCACAGTGGATTGACAGTGGTCAGGATGGACACCAGAGCAATGGATGCCACTGTGGATGGACGCAGGTAGAGATGCACACCAGAGTAATGGTGTCCGCTCTGGATGGACACTGGTCTGGATAGACAGCAGAACCCTGGCTTCCACTCTGGATGGACGCTTGCCTGAATAGACAAAAGAGCTATGGATCCCAGCTTGACACTGGTCTGGATGGACACCAGAGCCATGAATCCCACTCTGAATGCACACTAATCGTGATGGACACAAGAGCCATGCATCCCTCTGTGGATGGAGCCTGGTTTGAATGGACAGCACAGCCACGCATCCAGATGGACACCAGAGCCGTGGATCCCAACTGGACAGTGGTCTCGATGGACACCAGTGCCATGGATCCCACTGTGGATGGACACTGGTATGGATAGACATCAGAGCCTTGGATCCCAGCTTGACTGTGTTCTGGATGGAGAGCAGAGTCTTGGATTGGACTCTGGATGGATACTGCTCCAGATGGACAGCAGAGTCTTGGATTGGACTCTAGATGGATACTACTCCAGATGGAACGCAGAGCCATGGATCCCACTGTTGGTGGATACTGGTCTGGATGGACTCCAGAGCCATGGATCCGTCCCTGGATGGACACAGTTCTGGATGGACACCAGAGCCATAGATCCAAATTGGAGCCTGGTCTGGATGGATGCAAGGGCCATGGATTCCACTCTGGATGGATACTGCTCCAGTTAGCAACCAGAGTCATGGATCCGAATCCAGATGGAGACTGGTCCAGGTGGACACTGGTCCAGATGGTGACCAGAGCCATTCCTCCCACCTTGTATTGATAGTGGTCTTGCCAGACCCCGAGGCATGCATCCCACTCTGGATGGCCAGTGGTCTGGATGGGCCCCAGACCATGGATCCCCTATGAATGGACACTGGTCTAGATGGATGCAGAGCCATGGATTCCAGCTGGACACTGGTGTGGATGGACACCAGAGCCATGGATGCCACTGTGGATGGACACTGGTTTGGATGGACATAAGAGCCACGGATCCCAATCTGGATGGACGCTGCTGTGAAGAGACACCAGAGCCATGGATCCCACAGTGGATTGACAGTGGTCAGGATGGACACCAGAGCAATGGATGCCACTGTGGATGGACGCAGGTAGAGATGCACACCAGAGTAATGGTGTCCGCTCTGGATGGACACTGGTCTGGATAGACAGCAGAACCCTGGCTTCCACTCTGGATGGACGCTTGCCTGAATAGACAAAAGAGCTATGGATCCCAGCTTGACACTGGTCTGGATGGACACCAGAGCCATGAATCCCACTCTGAATGCACACTACTCGTGATGGACACAAGAGCCATGCATCCCTCTGTGGATGGAGCCTGGTTTGAATGGACAGCACAGCCACGCATCCAGATGGACACCAGAGCCGTGGATCCCAACTGGACAGTGGTCTCGATGGACACCAGTGCCATGGATCCCACTGTGGATGGACACTGGTATGGATAGACATCAGCGCCTTGGATCCCAGCTTGACTGTGTTCTGGATGGAGAGCAGAGTCTTGGATTGGACTCTGGATGGATACTGCTCCAGATGGACACCAGAGCCATGGATCCCACTTTGGATGGATCCCAGTCTGGATAGACTCCAGAGCCATGGATCCGTCTCTGGATGGATGCTGGTCTGGATGGACACCCGAGCCATGGATCCAAATTGGAGCCTGGTCTGGATGGATACAAGGGCCATGGATTCCACTCTGGATGGACACTTGTGGAGATAGCAACCTGAGGCATGGATTCGACTCGAGATGGACACTGGTCCTGAAGGACAGTGGTCTAGATGGTGACCAGAGCCATTCCTCCCACCTTGTATTGACTCTTGCCAGACCCCAAGGCATGGATCCCACTCTGGATGGCCAGTGGTCTGGATGGGCACCAGACCATGGATCCCCTATGAATGGACACTGGTCTTGACGGACGCCAGAGCCATGGATTCCAGCTGGACACTGGTGAGGATGGACACCTGAGCCATGGATGCCACTGTGGATGGATACTGGTTTGGATGGACATAAGAGCCACGGATCCTAATCTAGACGGACGCTGCTGTGAATAGACACCAGAGCCATGGATCCCACAGTGGATTGACAGTGGTCAGGATGGACACCAGAGCAATGGATGCCACTGTGGATGGACGCAGGTAGAGATGCACACCAGAGTAATGGTGTCCGCTCTGGATGGACACTGGTCTGGATAGACAGCAGAACCCTGGCTTCCACTCTGGATGGACGCTTGCCTGAATAGACAAAAGAGCTATGGATCCCAGCTTGACACTGGTCTGGATGGACACCAGAGCCATGAATCCCACTCTGAATGCACACTACTCGTGATGGACACAAGAGCCATGCATCCCTCTGTGGATGGAGCCTGGTTTGAATGGACAGCACAGCCACGCATCCAGATGGACACCAGAGCCGTGGATCCCAACTGGACAGTGGTCTCGATGGACACCAGTGCCATGGGTCCCACTGTGGATGGACACTGGTATGGATAGACATCAGAGCCTTGGATCCCAGCTTGACTGTGTTCTGGATGGAGAGCAGAGTCTTGGATTGGACTCTGGATGGATACTGCTCCAGATGGACAGCAGAGTCTTGGATTGGACTCTGGATGGATACTGCTCCAGATGGAACGCAGAGCCATGGATCCCACTGTTGGTGGATACTGGTCTGGATGGACTCCAGAGCCATGGATCCGTCCCTGGATGGACACAGTTCTGGATGGACACCAGAGCCATAGATCCAAATTGGAGCCTGGTCTGGATGGATGCAAGGGCCATGGATTCCACTCTGGATGGATACTGCTCCAGTTAGCAACCAGAGTCATGGATCCGAATCCAGATGTAGACTGGTCCAGATGGACACTGGTCCGTATGGTGACCAGAGCCATTCCTCCCACCTTGTATTGATAGTGGTCTTGCCAGACCCCGAGGCATGCATCCCACTCTGGATGGCCAGTGGTCTGGATGGGCCCCAGACCATGGATCCCCTATGAATGGACACTGGTCTAGATGGACGCCAGAGCCATGGATTCCAGCTGGACACTGGTGTGGATGGACACCAGAGCCATGGATGCCACTATGGATGGACACTGGTTTGGATGGACATAAGAGCCACGGATCCCAATCTGGATGGACGCTGCTGTGAATAGACACCAGAGCCATGGATCCCACAGTGGATTGACAGTGGTCAGGATGGACACCAGAGCAATGGATGCCACTGTGGATGGACGCAGGTAGAGATGCACACCAGAGTAATGGTGTCCGCTCTGGATGGACACTGGTCTGGATAGACAGCAGAACCCTGGCTTCCACTCTGGATGGACGCTTGCCTGAATAGACAAAAGAGCTATGGATCCCAGCTTGACACTGGTCTGGATGGACACCAGAGCCATGAATCCCACTCTGAATGCACACTACTCGTGATGGACACAAGAGCCATGCATCCCTCTGTGGATGGAGCCTGGTTTGAATGGACAGCACAGCCACGCATCCAGATGGACACCAGAGCCGTGGATCCCAACTGGACAGTGGTCTCGATGGACACCAGTGCCATGGATCCCACTGTGGATGGACACTGGTATGGATAGACATCAGAGCCTTGGATCCCAGCTTGACTGTGTTCTGGATGGAGAGCAGAGTCTTGGATTGGACTCTGGATGGATACTGCTCCAGATGGAACGCAGAGCCATGGATCCCACTGTTGGTGGATACTGGTCTGGATGGACTCCAGAGCCATGGATCCGTCTCTGGATGGACACAGTTCTGTATGGACACAAGAGCCATAGATCCAAATTGGAACCTCTTCTGGATGGATGCAAGGGCCATGGATTCCACTCTGGATGGATACTGCTCCAGTTAGCAACCAGAGTCATGGATTTGAATCCAGATGGAGAGTGGTCCAGATGGACACTGGTCCGGATGGTGACCAGAGCCATTCCTCCCACCTTGTATTGATAGTGGTCTTGCCAGACCCCGAGGCATGCATCCCACTCTGGATGGCCAGTGGTCTGGATGGGCCCCAGACCATGGATCCCCTATGAATGGACACTGGTCTAGATGGATGCCAGAGCCATGGATTCCAGCTGGACACTGGTGTGGATGGACACCAGAGCCATGGATGCCACTGTGGATGGACACTGGTTTGGATGGACATAAGAGCCACGGATCCCAATCTGGATGGACGCTGCTGTGAATAGACCCCAGAGCCATGGATCCCACAGTGGATTGACAGTGGTCAGGATGGACACCAGAGCAATGGATGCCACTGTGGATGGACGCAGGTAGAGATGCACACCAGAGTAATGGTGTCCGCTCTGGATGGACACTGGTATGGATAGACATCAGAGCCTTGGATCCCAGCTTGACTGTGTTCTGGATGGAGAGCAGAGTCTTGGATTGGACTCTGGATGGATACTGCTCCAGATGGACAGCAGAGTCTTGGATTGGACTCTGGATGGATACTGCTCCAGATGGAACGCAGAGCCATGGATCCCACTCTTGGTGGATACTGGTCTGGATGGACTCCAGAGCCATGGATCCGTCTCTGGATGGACACAGTTCTGGATGGACACAAGAGCCATAGATCCAAATTGGAACCTGTTCTGGATGGATGCAAGGGCCATGGATTCCACTCTGGATGGATACTGCTCCAGTTAGCAACCAGAGTCATAGATCCGAATCCAGATGGAGACTGGTCCAGATGGACACTGGTCCAGATGGTGACCAGAGCCATTCCTCCCACCTTGTATTGATAGTGGTCTTGCCAGACCCCGAGGCATGCATCCCACTCTGGATGGCCAGTGGTCTGGATGGGCCCCAGACCATGGATCCCCTATGAATGGACACTGGTCTAGATGGACGCCAGAGCCATGGATTCCAGCTGGACACTGGTGTGGATGGACACCAGAGAAATGGATGCCACTGTGGATGGACACTGGTTTGGATGGACATAAGAGCCACGGATCCCAATCTGGATGGACGCTGCTGTGAAGAGACCCCAGAGCCATGGATCCCACAGTGGATTGAGAGTGGTCAGGATGGACACCAGAGCAACGGATGCCACTGTGGATGGACGCAGGTAGAGATGCACACCAGAGTAATGGTGTCCGCTCTGGATGGACACTGGTCTGGATAGACAGCAGAACCCTGGCTTCCACTCTGGATGGACGCTTGCCTGAATAGACAAAAGAGCTATGGATCCCAGCTTGACACTGGTCTGGATGGACACCAGAGCCATGAATCCCACTCTGAATGCACACTACTCGTGATGGACACAAGAGCCATGCATCCCTCTGTGGATGGAGCCTGGTTTGAATGGACAGCACAGCCACACATCCAGATGGACACCAGAGCCGTGGATCCCAACTGGACAGTGGTCTCGATGGACACCAGTGCCATGGATCCCACTGTGGATGGACACTGGTATGGATAGACATCAGAGCCTTGGATCCCAGCTTGACTGTGTTCTGGATGGAGAGCAGAGTCTTGGATTGGACTCTGGATGGATACTGCTCCAGATGGAACGCAGAGCCATGGATCCCACTGTTGGTGGATACTGGTCTGGATGGACTCCAGAGCCATGGATCCGTCTCTGGATGGACACAGTTCTGGATGGACACAAGAGCCATAGATCCAAATTGGAACCTGTTCTGGATGGATGCAAGGGCCATGGATTCCACTCTGGATGGATACTGCTCCAGTTAGCAACCAGAGTCATGGATCCGAATCCAGATGGAGAGTGGTCCAGATGGACACTGGTCCGGATGGTGACCAGAGCCATTCCTCCCACCTTGTATTGATAGTGGTCTTGCCAGACCCCGAGGCATGCATCCCACTCTGGATGGCCAGTGGTCTGGATGGGCCCCAGACCATGGATCCCCTATGAATGGACACTGGTCTAGATGGACGCCAGAGCCATGGATTCCAGCTGGACACTGGTGTGGATGGACACCAGAGCCATGGATGCCACTGTGGATGGACACTGGTTTGGATGGACATAAGAGCCACGGATCCCAATCTGGATGGACGCTGCTGTGAATAGACCCCAGAGCCATGGATCCCACAGTGGATTGACAGTGGTCAGGATGGACACCAGAGCAATGGATGCCACTGTGGATGGACGCAGGTAGAGATGCACACCAGAGTAATGGTGTCCGCTCTGGATGGACACTGGTATGGATAGACATCAGAGCCTTGGATCCCAGCTTGACTGTGTTCTGGATGGAGAGCAGAGTCTTGGATTGGACTCTGGATGGATACTGCTCCAGATGGACAGCAGAGTCTTGGATTGGACTCTGGATGGATACTGCTCCTGATGGAACGCAGAGCCATGGATCCCACTGTTGGTGGATACTGGTCTGGATGGACTCCAGAGCCATGGATCCGTCTCTGGATGGACACAGTTCTGGATGGACACAAGAGCCATAGATCCAAATTGGAACCTGTTCTGGATGGATGCAAGGGCCATGGATTCCACTCTGGATGGATACTGCTCCAGTTAGCAACCAGAGTCATAGATCCGAATCCAGATGGAGACTGGTCCAGATGGACACTGGTCCGGATGGTGACCAGAGCCATTCCTCCCACCTTGTATTGATAGTGGTCTTGCCAGACCCCGAGGCATGCATCCCACTCTGGATGGCCAGTGGTCTGGATGGGCCCCAGACCATGGATCCCCTATGAATGGACACTGGTCTAGATGGACGCCAGAGCCATGGATTCCAGCTGGACACTGGTGTGGATGGACACCAGAGCCATGGATGCCACTGTGGATGGACACTGGTTTGGATGGACATAAGAGCCACGGATCCCAATCTGGATGGACGCTGCTGTGAAGAGACACCAGAGCCATGGATCCCACAGTGGATTGACAGTGGTCAGGATGGACACCAGAGCAATGGATGCCACTGTGGATGGACGCAGGTAGAGATGCACACCAGAGTAATGGTGTCCGCTCTGGATGGACACTGGTCTGGATAGACAGCAGAACCCTGGCTTCCACTCTGGATGGACGCTTGCCTGAATAGACAAAAGAGCTATGGATCCCAGCTTGACACTGGTCTGGATGGACACCAGAGCCATGAATCCCACTCTGAATGCACACTAATCGTGATGGACACAAGAGCCATGCATCCCTCTGTGGATGGAGCCTGGTTTGAATGGACAGCACAGCCACGCATCCAGATGGACACCAGAGCCGTGGATCCCAACTGGACAGTGGTCTCGATGGACACCAGTGCCATGGATCCCACTGTGGATGGACACTGGTATGGATAGACATCAGAGCCTTGGATCCCAGCTTGACTGTGTTCTGGATGGAGAGCAGAGTCTTGGATTGGACTCTGGATGGATACTGCTCCAGATGGACAGCAGAGTCTTGGATTGGACTCTAGATGGATACTACTGCAGATGGAACGCAGAGCCATGGATCCCACTGTTGGTGGATACTGGTCTGGATGGACTCCAGAGCCATGGATCCGTCCCTGGATGGACACAGTTCTGGATGGACACCAGAGCCATAGATCCAAATTGGAGCCTGGTCTGGATGGATGCAAGGGCCATGGATTCCACTCTGGATGGATACTGCTCCAGTTAGCAACCAGAGTCATGGATCCGAATCCAGATGGAGACTGGTCCAGGTGGACACTGGTCCAGATGGTGACCAGAGCCATTCCTCCCACCTTGTATTGATAGTGGTCTTGCCAGACCCCGAGGCATGGATCCCACTCTGGATGGCCAGTGGTCTGGATGGGCCCCAGACCATGGATCCCCTATGAATGGACACTGGTCTAGATGGATGCCAGAGCCATGGATTCCAGCTGGACACTGGTCTGGATGGACACCAGAGCCATGGATGCCACTGTGGATGGACACTGGTTTGGATGGACATAAGAGCCACGGATCCCAATCTGGATGGACGCTGCTGTGAAGAGACCCCAGAGCCATGGATCTCACAGTGGATTGACAGTGGTCAGGATGGACACCAGAGCAATGGATGCCACTGTGGATGGACGCAGGTAGAGATGCACACCAGAGTAATGGTGTCCGCTCTGGATGGACACTGGTCTGGATAGACAGCAGAACCCTGGCTTCCACTCTGGATGGACGCTTGCCTGAATAGACAAAAGAGCTATGGATCCCAGCTTGACACTGGTCTGGATGGACACCAGAGCCATGAATCCCACTCTGAATGCACACTACTCGTGATGGACACAAGAGCCATGCATCCCTCTGTGGATGGAGCCTGGTTTGAATGGACAGCACAGCCACGCATCCAGATGGACACCAGAGCCGTGGATCCCAACTGGACAGTGGTCTCGATGGACACCAGTGCCATGGATCCCACTGTGGATGGACACTGGTATGGATAGACATCAGCGCCTTGGATCCCAGCTTGACTGTGTTCTGGATGGAGAGCAGAGTCTTGGATTGGACTCTGGATGGATACTGCTCCAGATGGACACCAGAGCCATGGATCCCACTTTGGATGGATCCCAGTCTGGATAGACTCCAGAGCCATGGATCCGTCTCTGGATGGATGCTGGTCTGGATGGACACCCGAGCCATGGATCCAAATTGGAGCCTGGTCTGGATGGATACAAGGGCCATGGATTCCACTCTGGATGGACACTTGTGGAGATAGCAACCTGAGGCATGGATTCGACTCGAGATGGACACTGGTCCTGAAGGACAGTGGTCTAGATGGTGACCAGAGCCATTCCTCCCACCTTGTATTGACTCTTGCCAGACCCCAAGGCATGGATCCCACTCTGGATGGCCAGTGGTCTGGATGGGCACCAGACCATGGATCCCCTATGAATGGACACTGGTCTTGACGGACGCCAGAGCCATGGATTCCAGCTGGACACTGGTGTGGATGGACACCTGAGCCATGGATGCCACTGTGGATGGATACTGGTTTGGATGGACATAAGAGCCACGGATCCCAATCTAGACGGACGCTGCTGTGAATAGACACCAGAGCCATGGATCCCACAGTGGATTGACAGTGGTCAGGATGGACACCAGAGCAATGGATGCCACTGTGGATGGACGCAGGTAGAGATGCACACCAGAGTAATGGTGTCCGCTCTGGATGGACACTGGTCTGGATAGACAGCAGAACCCTGGCTTCCACTCTGGATGGACGCTTGCCTGAATAGACAAAAGAGCTATGGATCCCAGCTTGACACTGGTCTGGATGGACACCAGAGCCATGGATCCCACTCTGAATGCACACTACTCGTGATGGACACAAGAGCCATGCATCCCTCTGTGGATGGAGCCTGGTTTGAATGGACAGCACAGCCACGCATCCAGACGGACACCAGAGCCGTGGATCCCAACTGCACAGTGGTCTGGATGGACACCAGAGCCATGGATCCCACTGTGGATGGACCCTGGTACAGATAGACAGCATAGCCATGGATGCAAAGTGGACACTGCTCCAGATGGATAATGATCTGGATGGACGCCAAAGCCATGGATCCCACTCTGGATGCACGCTGTTCTTGATGGACACAGGAGTCATGCATGGGTCTGTAGATGGAGCCTGGTATGAATGGACAGCACAGCCACGTATCCAAAAGGATACTTGTCCAGATGGACAGCAGAGCCGTGGATCTCAAGTGGACAGTGGTCTGGATGGAAACCAGAGCAATGGATCCCACTGTGGATGGACACTGGTATGGATAGACCTCAGAGCCTTGGATCCCAGCTTTACTCTGTTCTAAATAGACTCCAGAGCCATGGATCCGTCTCTGGATGGACACAGTTCTGGATGGACACAAGAGCCATAGATCCAAATTGGAACCTGTTCTGGATGGATGCAAGGGCCATGGATTCCACTCTGGATGGATACTGCTCCAGTTAGCAATCAGAGTCATAGATCCGAATCCAGATGGAGACTGGTCCAGATGGACACTGGTCCGGATGGTGACCAGAGCCATTCCTCCCACCTTGTATTGATAGTGGTCTTGCCAGACCCCGAGGCATGCATCCCACTCTGGATGGCCAGTGGTCTGGATGGGCCCCAGACCATGGATCCCCTATGAATGGACACTGGTCTAGATGGACGCCAGAGCCATGGATTCCAGCTGGACACTGGTGTGGATGGACACCAGAGCCATGGATGCCACTGTGGATGGACACTGGTTTGGATGGACATAAGAGCCACGGATCCCAATCTGGATGGACGCTGCTGTGAAGAGACCCCAGAGCCATGGATCCCACAGTGGATTGACAGTGGTCAGGATGGACACCAGAGCAATGGATGCCACTGTGGATGGACGCAGGTAGAGATGCACACCAGAGTAATGGTGTCCGCTCTGGATGGACACTGGTCTGGATAGACAGCAGAACCCTGGCTTCCACTCTGGATGGACGCTTGCCTGAATAGACAAAAGAGCTATGGATCCCAGCTTGACACTGGTCTGGATGGACACCAGAGCCATGAATCCCACTCTGAATGCACACTAATCGTGATGGACACAAGAGCCATGCATCCCTCTGTGGATGGAGCCTGGTTTGAATGGACAGCACAGCCACGCATCCAGATGGACACCAGAGCCGTGGATCCCAACTGGACAGTGGTCTCGATGGACACCAGTGCCATGGATCCCACTGTGGATGGACACTTGTATGGATAGACATCAGAGCCTTGGATCCCAGCTTGACTGTGTTCTGGATGGAGAGCAGAGTCTTGGATTGGACTCTGGATGGATACTGCTCCAGATGGACAGCAGAGTCTTGGATTGGACTCTAGATGGATACTACTGCAGATGGAACGCAGAGCCATGGATCCCACTGTTGGTGGATACTGGTCTGGATGGACTCCAGAGCCATGGATCCGTCCCTGGATGGACACAGTTCTGGATGGACACCAGAGCCATAGATCCAAATTGGAGCCTGGTCTGGATGGATGCAAGGGCCATGGATTCCACTCTGGATGGATACCGCTCCAGTTAGCAACCAGAGTCATGGATCTGAATCCAGATGGAGACTGGTCCAGGTGGACACTGGTCCAGATGGTGACCAGAGCCATTCCTCCCACCTTGTATTGATAGTGGTCTTGCCAGACCCCGAGGCATGCATCCCACTCTGGATGGCCAGTGGTCTGGATGGGCCCCAGACCATGGATCCCCTATGAATGGACACTGGTCTAGATGGATGCCAGAGCCATGGATTCCAGCTGGACACTGGTGTGGATGGACACCAGAGCCATGGATGCCACTGTGGATGGACACTGGTTTGGATGGACATAAGAGCCACGGATCCCAATCTGGATGGATGCTGCTGTGAAGAGACCCCAGAGCCATGGATCCCACAGTGGATTGACAGTGGTCAGGATGGACACCAGAGCAATGGATGCCACTGTGGATGGACGCAGGTAGAGATGCACACCAGAGTAATGGTGTCCGCTCTGGATGGACACTGGTCTGGATAGACAGCAGAACCCTGGCTTCCACTCTGGATGGACGCTTGCCTGAATAGACAAAAGAGCTATGGATCCCAGCTTGACACTGGTCTGGATGGACACCAGAGCCATGAATCCCACTCTGAATGCACACTACTCGTGATGGACACAAGAGCCATGCATCCCTCTGTGGATGGAGCCTGGTTTGAATGGACAGCACAGCCACGCATCCAGATGGACACCAGAGCCGTGGATCCCAACTGGACAGTGGTCTCGATGGACACCAGTGCCATGGATCCCACTGTGGATGGACACTGGTATGGATAGACATCAGAGCCTTGGATCCCAGCTTGACTGTGTTCTGGATGGAGAGCAGAGTCTTGGATTGGACTCTGGATGGATACTGCTCCAGATGGACAGCAGAGTCTTGGATTGGACTCTAGATGGATACTACTCCAGATGGAACGCAGAGCCATGGATCCCACTGTTGGTGGATACTGGTCTGGATGGACTCCAGAGCCATGGATCCGTCCCTGGATGGACACAGTTCTGGATGGACACCAGAGCCATAGATCCAAATTGGAGCCTGGTCTGGATGGATGCAAGGGCCATGGATTCCACTCTGGATGGATACTGCTCCAGTTAGCAACCAGAGTCATGGATCTGAATCCAGATGGAGACTGGTCCAGGTGGACACTGGTCCAGATGGTGACCAGAGCCATTCCTCCCACCTTGTATTGATAGTGGTCTTGCCAGACCCCGAGGCATGGATCCCACTCTGGATGGCCAGTGGTCTGGATGGGCCCCAGACCATGGATCCCCTATGAATGGACACTGGTCTAGATGGATGCCAGAGCCATGGATTCCAGCTGGACACTGGTGTGGATGGACACCAGAGCCATGGATGCCACTGTGGATGGACACTGGTTTGGATGGACATAAGAGCCACGGATCCCAATCTGGATGGACGCTGCTGTGAATAGACCCCAGAGCCATGGATCCCACAGTGGATTGACAGTGGTCAGGATGGACACCAGAGCAATGGATGCCACTGTGGATGGACGCAGGTAGAGATGCACACCAGAGTAATGGTGTCCGCTCTGGATGGACACTGGTCTGGATAGACAGCAGAACCCTGGCTTCCACTCTGGATGGACGCTTGCCTGAATAGACAAAAGAGCTATGGATCCCAGCTTGACACTGGTCTGGATGGACACCAGAGCCATGAATCCCACTCTGAATGCACACTACTCGTGATGGACACAAGAGCCATGCATCCCTCTGTGGATGGAGCCTGGTTTGAATGGACAGCACAGCCACGCATCCAGATGGACACCAGAGCCGTGGATCCCAACTGGACAGTGGTCTCGATGGACACCAGTGCCATGGATCCCACTGTGGATGGACACTGGTATGGATAGACATCAGAGCCTTGGATCCCAGCTTGACTGTGTTCTGGATGGAGAGCAGAGTCTTGGATTGGACTCTGGATGGATACTGCTCCAGATGGACACCAGAGCCATGGATCCCACTTTGGATGGATCCCAGTCTGGATAGACTCCAGAGCCATGGATCCGTCTCTGGATGGATGCTGGTCTGGATGGACACCCGAGCCATGGATCCAAATTGGAGCCTGGTCTGGATGGATACAGGGGCCATGGATTCCACTCTGGATGGACACTTGTGGAGATAGCAACCTGAGGCATGGATTCGACTCGAGATGGACACTGGTCCTTAAGGACAGTGGTCTAGATGGTGACCAGAGCCATTCCTCCCACCTTGTATTGACTCTTGCCAGACCCCGAGGCATGCATCCCACTCTGGATGGCCAGTGGTCTGGATGGGCACCAGACCATGGATCCCCTATGAATGGACACTGGTCTTGACGGACGCCAGAGCCATGGATTCCAGCTGGACACTGGTGTGGATGGACACCTGAGCCATGGATGCCACTGTGGATGGATACTGGTTTGGATGGACATAAGAGCCACGGATCCCAATCTAGACGGACGCTGCTGTGAATAGACACCAGAGCCATGGATCCCACAGTGGATTGACAGTGGTCAGGATGGACACCAGAGCAATGGATGCCACTGTGGATGGACGCAGGTAGAGATGCACACCAGAGTAATGGTGTCCGCTCTGGATGGACACTGGTCTGGATAGACAGCAGAACCCTGGCTTCCACTCTGGATGGACGCTTGCCTGAATAGACAAAAGAGCTATGGATCCCAGCTTGACACTGGTCTGGATGGACACCAGAGCCATGGATCCCACTCTGAATGCACACTACTCGTGATGGACACAAGAGCCATGCATCCCTCTGTGGATGGAGCCTGGTTTGAATGGACAGCACAGCCACGCATCCAGACGGACACCTGAGCCGTGGATCCCAACTGCACAGTGGTCTGGATGGACACCAGAGCCATGGATCCCACTGTGGATGGACCCTGGTACAGATAGACAGCATAGCCATGGATGCAAAGTGGACACTGCTCCAGATGGATAATGATCTGGATGGACGCCAAAGCCATGGATCCCACTCTGGATGCACGCTGTTCTTGATGGACACAGGAGTCATGCATGGGTCTGTAGATGGAGCCTGGTATGAATGGACAGCACAGCCACGTATCCAAAAGGATACTTGTCCAGATGGACAGCAGAGCCGTGGATCTCAAGTGGACAGTGGTCTGGATGGAAACCAGAGCAATGGATCCCACTGTGGATGGACACTGGTATGGATAGACCTCAGAGCCTTGGATCCCAGCTTTACTCTGTTCTAAATAGACTCCAGAGCCATGGATCCGTCTCTGGATGGATGCTGGTCTGGATGGACACCAGAGCCATGGATCCAAATTGGAGCCTGGTCTGGATGGATACAAGGGCCATGGATTCCACTCTTGATGGACACTTGTGGAGATAGCAACCAGAGGCATGGATCCGACTCGAGATGGACACTGGTCCTGAAGGACAGTGGTCTAGATGGTGACCAGAGCCATTCCTCCCACCTTGTATTGACTCTTGCCAGACACCGAGGCATGGATCCCACTCTGGATGGCCAGTGGTCTGGATGGGCACCAGACCATGGCTCCCCTATCAATGGACACTGGTCTAGATGGATGCCAGAGCCAATGACTCCAGCTGGACACTGGTGTGGATGGACACCAGAGCAATGGATGCCACTGTGGATGGATATGGGTTTGGATGGACATAAGAGCCACGGATCCCAATCTAGATGGACGCTGCTGTGAATAGACACCAGTGCCATGGATCCCACTGTGGATGGACACTGGTATGGATAGACATCAGAGCCTTGGATCCCAGCTTGACTGTGTTCTGGATGGACAGCAGAGTCTTGGATTGGACTCTGGATGGATACTGCTCCAGATGGACAGCAGAGTCCTGGATTGGACTCTGGATGGATACTGCTCCAGATGGAACGCAGAGCCATGGATCCCACTCTTGGTGGATACAGGTCTGGATGGACTCCAGAGCCATGGATCCGTCCCTGGATGGACACAGTTCTGGATGGACACCAGAGCCATAGATCCAAATTGGAGCCTGGTCTGGATGGATGCAAGGGCCATGGATTCCACTCTGGATGGATACTGCTCCAGTTAGCAACCAGCGTCATGGATCCGAATCCAGATGGAGACTGGTCCAGGTGGACACTGGTCCAGATGGTGACCAGAGCCATTCCTCCCACCTTGTATTGATAGTGGTCTTGCCAGACCCCGAGGCATGGATCCCACTCTGGATGGCCAGTGGTCTGGATGGGCCCCAGACCATGGATCCCCTATGAATGGACACTGGTCTAGATGGACGCCAGAGCCATGGATTCCAGCTGGACACTGGTGTGGATGGACACCAGAGCCATGGATGCCACTGTGGATGGACACTGGTTTGGATGGACATAAGAGCCACGGATCCCAATCTGGATGGACGCTGCTGTGAATAGACCCCAGAGCCATGGATCCCACAGTGGATTGACAGTGGTCAGGATGGACACCAGAGCAATGGATGCCACTGTGGATGGACGCAGGTAGAGATGCACACCAGAGTAATGGTGTCCGCTCTGGATGGACACTGGTCTGGATAGACAGCAGAACCCTGGCTTCCACTCTGGATGGACGCTTGCCTGAATAGACAAAAGAGCTATGGATCCCAGCTTGACACTGGTCTGGATGGACACCAGAGCCATGGATCCCACTCTGAATGCACACTACTCGTGATGGACACAAGAGCCATGCATCCCTCTGTGGATGGAGCCTGGTTTGAATGGACAGCACAGCCACGCATCCAGATGGACACCAGAGCCGTGGATCCCAACTGGACAGTGGTCTCGATGGACACCAGTGCCATGGATCCCACTGTGGATGGACACTGGTATGGATAGACATCAGAGCCTTGGATCCCAGCTTGACTGTGTTCTGGATGGAGAGCAGAGTCTTGGATTGGACTCTGGATGGATACTGCTCCAGATGGACAGCAGAGTCTTGGATTGGACTCTGGATGGATACTGCTCCTGATGGAACGCAGAGCCATGGATCCCACTGTTGGTGGATACTGGTCTGGATGGACTCCAGAGCCATGGATCCGTCTCTGGATGGACACAGTTCTGGATGGACACAAGAGCCATAGATCCAAATTGGAACCTGTTCTGGATGGATGCAAGGGCCATGGATTCCACTCTGGATGGATACTGCTCCAGTTAGCAACCAGAGTCATGGATCCGAATCCAGATGGAGAGTGGTCCAGATGGACACTGGTCCGGATGGTGACCAGAGCCATTCCTCCCACCTTGTATTGATAGTGGTCTTGCCAGACCCCGAGGCATGCATCCCACTCTGGATGGCCAGTGGTCTGGATGGGCCCCAGACCATGGATCCCCTATGAATGGACACTGGTCTAGATGGACGCCAGAGCCATGGATTGCAGCTGGACACTGGTGTGGATGGACACCAGAGCCATGGATGCCACTGTGGATGGACACTGGTTTGGATGGACATAAGAGCCACGGATCCCAATCTGGATGGACGCTGCTGTGAATAGACCCCAGAGCCATGGATCCCACAGTGGATTGACAGTGGTCAGGATGGACACCAGAGCAATGGATGCCACTGTGGATGGACGCAGGTAGAGATGCACACCAGAGTAATGGTGTCCGCTCTGGATGGACACTGGTCTGGATAGACAGCAGAACCCTGGCTTCCACTCTGGATGGACGCTTGCCTGAATAGACAAAAGAGCTATGGATCCCAGCTTGACACTGGTCTGGATGGACACCAGAGCCATGAATCCCACTCTGAATGCACACTACTCGTGATGGACACAAGAGCCATGCATCCCTCTGTGGATGGAGCCTGGTTTGAATGGACAGCACAGCCACGCATCCAGATGGACACCAGAGCCGTGGATCCCAACTGGACAGTGGTCTCGATGGACACCAGAGCAATGGATCACACTGTGGATGGACACTGGTATGGATAGACATCAGAGCCTTGGATCCCAGCTTGACTGTGTTCTGGATGGACAGCAGAGTCTTGGATTGGACTCTGGATGGATACTGCTCCAGATGGACAGCAGAGTCTTGGATTGGACTCTGGATGGATACTGCTCCAGATGGAACGCAGAGCCATGGATCCCACTGTTGGTGGATACTGGTCTGGATGGACTCCAGAGCCATGGATCCGTCCCTGGATGGACACAGTTCTGGATGGACACAAGAGCCATAGATCCAAATTGGAGCCTGGTCTGGATGGATGCAAGGGCCATGGATTCCACTCTGGATGGATACTGCTCCAGTTAGCAACCAGAGTCATGGATCCGAATCCAGATGGAGACTGGTCCAGGTGGACACTGGTCCAGATGGTGACCAGAGCCATTCCTCCCACCTTGTATTGATAGTGGTCTTGCCTGACCCCGAGGCATGGATCCCACTCTGGATGGCCAGTGGTCTGGATGGGCCCCAGACCATGGATCCCCTATGAATGGACACTGGTCTAGATGGACGCCAGAGCCATGGATTCCAGCTGGACACTGGTGTGGATGGACACCAGAGCCATGGATGCCACTGTGGATGGACACTGGTTTGGATGGACATAAGAGCCACGGATCCCAATCTGGATGGACGCTGCTGTGAATAGACCCCAGAGCCATGGATCCCACAGTGGATTGACAGTGGTCAGGATGGACACCAGAGCAATGGATGCCACTGTGGATGGACGCAGGTAGAGATGCACACCAGAGTAATGGTGTCCGCTCTGGATGGACACTGGTCTGGATAGACAGCAGAACCCTGGCTTCCACTCTGGATGGACGCTTGCCTGAATAGACAAAAGAGCTATGGATCCCAGCTTGACACTGGTCTGGATGGACACCAGAGCCATGAATCCCACTCTGAATGCACACTACTCGTGATGGACACAAGAGCCATGCATCCCTCTGTGGATAGAGCCTGGTTTGAATGGACAGCACAGCCACGCATCCAGATGGACACCAGAGCCGTGGATCCCAACTGGACAGTGGTCTCGATGGACACCAGTGCCATGGATCCCACTGTGGATGGACACTGGTATGGATAGACATCAGAGCCTTGGATCCCAGCTTGACTGTGTTCTGGATGGAGAGCAGAGTCTTGGATTGGACTCTGGATGGATACTGCTCCAGATGGACACCAGAGCCATGGATCCCACTTTGGATGGATCCCAGTCTGGATAGACTCCAGAGCCATGGATCCGTCTCTGGATGGATGCTGGTCTGGATGGACACCCGAGCCATGGATCCAAATTGGAGCCTGGTCTGGATGGATACAGGGGCCATGGATTCCACTCTGGATGGACACTTGTGGAGATAGCAACCTGAGGCATGGATTCGACTCGAGATGGACACTGGTCCTTAAGGACAGTGGTCTAGATGGTGACCAGAGCCATTCCTCCCACCTTGTATTGACTCTTGCCAGACCCCAAGGCATGGATCCCACTCTGGATGGCCAGTGGTCTGGATGGGCACCAGACCATGGATCCCCTATGAATGGACACTGGTCTTGACGGACGCCAGAGCCATGGATTCCAGCTGGACACTGGTGTGGATGGACACCTGAGCCATGGATGCCACTGTGGATGGATACTGGTTTGGATGGACATAAGAGCCACGGATCCCAATCTAGACGGACGCTGCTGTGAATAGACACCAGAGCCATGGATCCCACAGTGGATTGACAGTGGTCAGGATGGACACCAGAGCAATGGATGCCACTGTGGATGGACGCAGGTAGAGATGCACACCAGAGTAATGGTGTCCGCTCTGGATGGACACTGGTCTGGATAGACAGCAGAACCCTGGCTTCCACTCTGGATGGACGCTTGCCTGAATAGACAAAAGAGCTATGGATCCCAGCTTGACACTGGTCTGGATGGACACCAGAGCCATGGATCCCACTCTGAATGCACACTACTCGTGATGGACACAAGAGCCATGCATCCCTCTGTGGATGGAGCCTGGTTTGAATGGACAGCACAGCCACGCATCCAGACGGACACCAGAGCCGTGGATCCCAACTGCACAGTGGTCTGGATGGACACCAGAGCCATGGATCCCACTGTGGATGGACCCTGGTACAGATAGACAGCATAGCCATGGATGCAAAGTGGACACTGCTCCAGATGGATAATGATCTGGATGGACGCCAAAGCCATGGATCCCACTCTGGATGCACGCTGTTCTTGATGGACACAGGAGTCATGCATGGGTCTGTAGATGGAGCCTGGTATGAATGGACAGCACAGCCACGTATCCAAAAGGATACTTGTCCAGATGGACAGCAGAGCCGTGGATCTCAAGTGGACAGTGGTCTGGATGGAAACCAGAGCAATGGATCCCACTGTGGATGGACACTGGTATGGATAGACCTCAGAGCCTTGGATCCCAGCTTTACTCTGTTCTAAATAGACTCCAGAGCCATGGATCCGTCTCTGGATGGATGCTGGTCTGGATGGACACCAGAGCCATGGATCCAAATTGGAGCCTGGTCTGGATGGATACAAGGGCCATGGATTCCACTCTTGATGGACACTTGTGGAGATAGCAACCAGAGGCATGGATCCGACTCGAGATGGACACTGGTCCTGAAGGACAGTGGTCTAGATGGTGACCAGAGCCATTCCTCCCACCTTGTATTGACTCTTGCCAGACACCGAGGCATGGATCCCACTCTGGATGGCCAGTGGTCTGGATGGGCACCAGACCATGGCTCCCCTATCAATGGACACTGGTCTAGATGGATGCCAGAGCCAATGACTCCAGGTGGACACTGGTGTGGATGGACACCAGAGCAATGGATGCCACTGTGGATGGATATGGGTTTGGATGGACATAAGAGCCACAGATCCCAATCTAGATGGACGCTGCTGTGAATAGACACCAGTGCCATGGATCCCACTGTGGATGGACACTGGTATGGATAGACATCAGAGCCTTGGATCCCAGCTTGACTGTGTTCTGGATGGACAGCAGAGTCTTGGATTGGACTCTGGATGGATACTGCTCCAGATGGACAGCAGAGTCCTGGATTGGACTCTGGATGGATACTGCTCCAGATGGAACGCAGAGCCATGGATCCCACTCTTGGTGGATACTGGTCTGGATGGACTCCAGAGCCATGGATCCGTCCCTGGATGGACACAGTTCTGGATGGACACCAGAGCCATAGATCCAAATTGGAGCCTGGTCTGGATGGATGCAAGGGCCATGGATTCCACTCTGGATGGATACTGCTCCAGTTAGCAACCAGCGTCATGGATCCGAATCCAGATGGAGACTGGTCCAGGTTGACACTGGTCCAGATGGTGACCAGAGCCATTCCTCCCACCTTGTATTGATAGTGGTCTTGCCAGACCCCGAGGCATGCATCCCACTCTGGATGGCCAGTGGTCTGGATGGGCCCCAGACCATGGATCCCCTATGAATGGACACTGGTCTAGATGGACGCCAGAGCCATGGATTCCAGCTGGACACTGGTGTGGATGGACACCAGAGCCATGGATGCCACTGTGGATGGACACTGGTTTGGATGGACATAAGAGCCACGGATCCCAATCTGGATGGACGCTGCTGTGAATAGACACCAGAGCCATGGATCCCACAGTGGTCAGGATGGACACCAGAGCAATGGATGCCACTGTGGATGGACGCAGGTAGAGATGCACACCAGAGTAATGGTGTCCGCCCTGGATGGACACTGGTCTGGATAGACACCAGAACCCTGGCTTCCACTCTGGATGGACGCTTGCCTGAATAGACAAAAGAGCTATGGATCCCAGCTTGACACTGGTCTGGATGGACACCAGAGCCATGAATCCCACTCTGAATGCACACTACTCGTGATGGACACAAGAGCCATGCATCCCTCTGTGGATGGAGCCTGGTTTGAATGGACAGCACAGCCACGCATCCAGATGGACACCAGAGCCGTGGATCCCAACTGGACAGTGGTCTCGATGGACACCAGTGCCATGGATCCCACTGTGGATGGACACTGGTATGGATAGACATCAGAGCCTTGGATCCCAGCTTGACTGTGTTCTGGATGGAGAGCAGAGTCTTGGATTGGACTCTGGATGGATACTGCTCCAGATGGACAGCAGAGTCTTGGATTGGACTCTGGATGGATACTGCTCCAGATGGAACGCAGAGCCATGGATCCCACTGTTGGTGGATACTGGTCTGGATGGACTCCAGAGCCATGGATCCGTCTCTGGATGGACACAGTTCTGGATGGACACAAGAGCCATAGATCCAAATTGGAACCTGTTCTGGATGGATGCAAGGGCCATGGATTCCACTCTGGATGGATACTGCTCCAGTTAGCAACCAGAGTCATAGATCCGAATCCAGATGGAGACTGGTCCAGATGGACACTGGTCCGGATGGTGACCAGAGCCATTCCTCCCACCTTGTATTGATAGTGGTCTTGCCAGACCCCGAGGCATGCATCCCACTCTGGATGGCCAGTGGTCTGGATGGGCCCCAGACCATGGATCCCCTATGAATGGACACTGGTCTAGATGGACGCCAGAGCCATGGATTGCAGCTGGACACTGGTGTGGATGGACACCAGAGCCATGGATGCCAATGTGGATGGACACTGGTTTGGATGGACATAAGAGCCACGGATCCCAATCTGGATGGACGCTGCTGTGAATAGACCCCAGAGCCATGGATCCCACAGTGGATTGACAGTGGTCAGGATGGACACCAGAGCAATGGATGCCACTGTGGATGGACGCAGGTAGAGATGCACACCAGAGTAATGGTGTCCGCTCTGGATGGACACTGGTCTGGATAGACACCACAACCCTGGCTTCCACTCTGGATGGACGCTTGCCTGAATAGACAAAAGAGCTATGGATCCCAGCTTGACACTGGTCTGGATGGACACCAGAGCCATGAATCCCACTCTGAATGCACACTACTCGTGATGGACACAAGAGCCATGCATCCCTCTGTGGATGGAGCCTGGTTTGAATGGACAGCACAGCCACGCATCCAGATGGACACCAGAGCCGTGGATCCCAACTGGACAGTGGTCTCGATGGACACCAGTGCCATGGATCCCACTGTGGATGGACACTGGTATGGATAGACATCAGAGCCTTGGATCCCAGCTTGACTGTGTTCTGGATGGAGAGCAGAGTCTTGGATTGGACTCTGGATGGATACTGCTCCAGATGGACAGCAGAGTCTTGGATTGGACTCTGGATGGATACTGCTCCAGATGGAACGCAGAGCCATGGATCCCACTGTTGGTGGATACTGGTCTGGATGGACTCCAGAGCCATGGATCCGTCTCTGGATGGACACAGTTCTGGATGGACACAAGAGCCATAGATCCAAATTGGAACCTGTTCTGGATGGATGCAAGGGCCATGGATTCCACTCTGGATGGATACTGCTCCAGTTAGCAACCAGAGTCATAGATCCGAATCCAGATGGAGACTGGTCCAGATGGACACTGGTCCGGATGGTGACCAGAGCCATTCCTCCCACCTTGTATTGATAGTGGTCTTGCCAGACCCCGAGGCATGCATCCCACTCTGGATGGCCAGTGGTCTGGATGGGCCCCAGACCATGGATCCCCGATGAATGGACACTGGTCTAGATGGACGCCAGAGCCATGGATTCCAGCTGGACACTGGTGTGGATGGACACCAGAGCCATGGATGCCACTGTGGATGGACACTGGTTTGGATGGACATAAGAGCCACGGATCCCAATCTGGATGGACGCTGCTGTGAATAGACACCAGAGCCATGGATCCCACAGTGGATTGACAGTGGTCAGGATGGACACCAGAGCAATGGATGCCACTGTGGATGGACGCAGGTAGAGATGCACACCAGAGTAATGGTGTCCGCTCTGGATGGACACTGGTCTGGATAGACAGCAGAACCCTGGCTTCCACTCTGGATGGACGCTTGCCTGAATAGACAAAAGAGCTATGGATCCCAGCTTGACACTGGTCTGGATGGACACCAGAGCCATGAATCCCACTCTGAATGCACACTACTCGTGATGGACACAAGAGCCATGCATCCCTCTGTGGATGGAGCCTGGTTTGAATGGACAGCACAGCCACGCATCCAGATGGACACCAGAGCCGTGGATCCCAACTGGACAGTGGTCTCGATGGACACCAGTGCCATGGATCCCACTGTGGATGGACACTGGTATGGATAGACATCAGAGCCTTGGATCCCAGCTTGACTGTGTTCTGGATGGAGAGCAGAGTCTTGGATTGGACTCTGGATGGATACTGCTCCAGATGGACAGCAGAGTCTTGGATTGGACTCTGGATGGATACTGCTCCAGATGGAACGCAGAGCCATGGATCCCACTGTTGGTGGATACTGGTCTGGATGGACTCCAGAGCCATGGATCCGTCTCTGGATGGACACAGTTCTGGATGGACACAAGAGCCATAGATCCAAATTGGAACCTGTTCTGGATGGATGCAAGGGCCATGGATTCCACTCTGGATGGATACTGCTCCAGTTAGCAACCAGAGTCATAGATCCGAATCCAGATGGAGACTGGTCCAGATGGACACTGGTCCGGATGATGACCAGAGCCATTCCTCCCACCTTGTATTGATAGTGGTCTTGCCAGACCCCGAGGCATGCATCCCACTCTGGATGGCCAGTGGTCTGGATGGGCCCCAGACCATGGATCCCCTATGAATGGACACTGGTCTAGATGGACGCCAGAGCCATGGATTCCAGCTGGACACTGGTGTGGATGGACACCAGAGCCATGGATGCCACTGTGGATGGACACTGGTTTGGATGGACATAAGAGCCACGGATCCCAATCTGGATGGACGCTGCTGTGAATAGACACCAGAGCCATGGATCCCACAGTGGATTGACAGTGGTCAGGATGGACACCAGGGCAATGGATGCCACTGTGGATGGACGCAGGTAGAGATGCACACCAGAGTAATGGTGTCCGCTCTGGACGGACACTGGTATTGATAGACATCAGAGCCTTGGATCCCAGCTTGACTGTGTTCTGGATGGAGAGCAGAGTCTTGGATTGGACTCTGGATGGATACTGCTCCAGATGGACAGCAGAGTCTTGGATTGGACTCTGGATGGATACTGCTCCAGATGGAACGCAGAGCCATGGATCCCACTGTTGGTGGATACTGGTCTGGATGGACTCCAGAGCCATGGATCCGTCTCTGGATGGACACAGTTCTGGATGGACACAAGAGCCATAGATCCAAATTGGAACCTGTTCTGGATGGATGCAAGGGCCATGGATTCCACTCTGGATGGATACTGCTCCAGTTAGCAACCAGAGTCATAGATCCGAATCCAGATGGAGACTGGTCCAGATGGACACTGGTCCGGATGGTGACCAGAGCCATTCCTCCCACCTTGTATTGATAGTGGTCTTGCCAGACCCCGAGGCATGCATCCCACTCTGGATGGCCAGTGGTCTGGATGGGCCCCAGACCATGGATCCCCTATGAATGGACACTGGTCTAGATGGACGCCAGAGCCATGGATTCCAGCTGGACACTGGTGTGGATGGACACCAGAGCCATGGATGCCACTGTGGATGGACACTGGTTTGGATGGACATAAGAGCCACAGATCCCAATCTGGATGGACGCTGCTGTGAATAGACCCCAGAGCCATGGATCCCACAGTGGATTGACAGTGGTCAGGATGGACACCAGAGCAATGGATGCCACTGTGGATGGACGCAGGTAGAGATGCACACCAGAGTAATGGTGTCCGCTCTGGATGGACACTGGTCTGGATAGACACCAGAACCCTGGCTTCCACTCTGGATGGACGCTTGCCTGAATAGACAAAAGAGCTATGGATCCCAGCTTGACACTGGTCTGGATGGACACCAGAGCCATGAATCCCACTCTGAATGCACACTACTCGTGATGGACACAAGAGCCATGCATCCCTCTGTGGATGGAGCCTGGTTTGAATGGACAGCACAGCAACGCATCCAGATGGACACCAGAGCCGTGGATCCCAACTGGACAGTGGTCTCGATGGACACCAGTGCCATGGATCCCACTGTGGATGGACACTGGTATGGATAGACATCAGAGCCTTGGATCCCAGCTTGACTGTGTTCTGGATGGAGAGCAGAGTCTTGGATTGGACTCTGGATGGATACTGCTCCAGATGGACAGCAGAGTCTTGGATTGGACTCTGGATGGATACTGCTCCAGATGGAACGCAGAGCCATGGATCCCACTGTTGGTGGATACTGGTCTGGATGGACTCCAGAGCCATGGATCCGTCTCTGGATGGACACAGTTCTGGATGGACACAAGAGCCATAGATCCAAATTGGAACCTGGTCTGGATGGATGCAAGGGCCATGGATTCCACTCTGGATGGATACTGCTCCAGTTAGCAACCAGAGTCATGGATCCGAATCCAGATGGAGACTGGTCCAGGTGGACACTGGTCCAGATGGTGACCAGAGCCATTCCTCCCACCTTGTATTGATAGTGGTCTTCCCAGACCCCGAGGCATGCATCCCACTCTGGATGGCCAGTGGTCTGGATGGGCCCCAGACCATGGATCCCCTATGAATGGACACTGGTCTAGATGGACGCCAGAGCCATGGATTGCAGCTGGACACTGGTGTGGATGGACACCAGAGCCATGGATGCCACTGTGGATGGACACTGGTTTGGATGGACATAAGAGCCACGGATCCCAATCTGGATGGACGCTGCTGTGAATAGACCCCAGAGTCATAGATCCCACAGTGGATTGACAGTGGTCAGGATGGACACCAGAGCAATGGATGCCACTGTGGATGGACGCAGGTAGAGATGCACACCAGAGTAATGGTGTCCGCCCTGGATGGACACTGGTCTGGATAGACACCAGAACCCTGGCTTCCACTCTGGATGGACGCTTGCCTGAATAGACAAAAGAGCTATGGATCCCAGCTTGACACTGGTCTGGATGGACACCAGAGCCATGAATCCCACTCTGAATGCACACTACTCGTGATGGACACAAGAGCCATGCATCCCTCTGTGGATGGAGCCTGGTTTGAATGGACAGCACAGCCACGCATCCAGATGGACACCAGAGCCGTGGATCCCAACTGGACAGTGGTCTCGATGGACACCAGTGCCATGGATCCCACTGTGGATGGACACTGGTATGGATAGACATCAGAGCCTTGGATCCCAGCTTGACTGTGTTCTGGATGGAGAGCAGAGTCTTGGATTGGACTCTGGATGGATACTGCTCCAGATGGAGAGCAGAGTCTTGGATTGGACTCTGGATGGATACTGCTCCAGATGGAACGCAGAGCCATGGATCCCACTGTTGGTGGATACTGGTCTGGATGGACTCCAGAGCCATGGATCCGTCTCTGGATGGACACAGTTCTGGATGGACACAAGAGCCATAGATCCAAATTGGAACCTGTTCTGGATGGATGCAAGGGCCATGGATTCCACTCTGGATGGATACTGCTCCAGTTAGCAACCAGAGTCATAGATCCGAATCCAGATGGAGACTGGTCCAGATGGACACTGGTCCGGATGGTGACCAGAGCCATTCCTCCCACCTTGTATTGATAGTGGTCTTGCCAGACCCCGAGGCATGCATCCCACTCTGGATGGCCAGTGGTCTGGATGGGCCCCAGACCATGGATCCCCGATGAATGGACACTGGTCTAGATGGACGCCAGAGCCATGGATTCCAGCTGGACACTGGTGTGGATGGACACCAGAGCCATGGATGCCACTGTGGATGGACACTGGTTTGGATGGACATAAGAGCCACGGATCCCAATCTGGATGGACGCTGCTGTGAATAGACACCAGAGCCATGGATCCCAAAGTGGATTGACAGTGGTCAGGATGGACACCAGGGCAATGGATGCCACTGTGGATGGACGCAGGTAGAGATGCACACCAGAGTAATGGTGTCCGCTCTGGATGGACACTGGTATGGATAGACATCAGAGCCTTGGATCCCAGCTTGACTGTGTTCTGGATGGAGAGCAGAGTCTTGGATTGGACTCTGGATGGATACTGCTCCAGATGGACAGCAGAGTCTTGGATTGGACTCTGGATGGATACTGCTCCAGATGGAACGCAGAGCCATGGATCCCACTCTTGGTGGATACTGGTCTGGATGGACTCCAGAGCCATGGATCCGTCTCTGGATGGACACAGTTCTGGATAGACACAAGAGCCATAGATCCAAATTGGAACCTGTTCTGGATGGATGCAAGGGCCATGGATTCCACTCTGGATGGATACTGCTCCAGTTAGCAACCAGAGTCATAGATCCGAATCCAGATGGAGACTGGTCCAGATGGACACTGGTCCGGATGGTGACCAGAGCCATTCCTCCCACCTTGTATTGATAGTGGTCTTGCCAGACCCCGAGGCATGCATCCCACTCTGGATGGCCAGTGGTCTGGATGGGCCCCAGACCATGGATCCCCTATGAATGGACACTGGTCTAGATGGACGCCAGAGCCATGGATTCCAGCTGGACACTGGTGTGGATGGACACCAGAGCCATGGATGCCACTGTGGATGGACACTGGTTTGGATGGACATAAGAGCCACGGATCCCAATCTGGATGGACGCTGCTGTGAATAGACCCCAGAGCCATGGATCCCACAGTGGATTGACAGTGGTCAGGATGGACACCAGAGCAATGGATGCCACTGTGGATGGACGCAGGTAGAGATGCACACCAGAGTAATGGTGTCCGCTCTGGATGGACACTGGTCTGGATAGACAGCAGAACCCTGGCTTCCACTCTGGATGGACGCTTGCCTGAATAGACAAAAGAGCTATGGATCCCAGCTTGACACTGGTCTGGATGGACACCAGAGCCATGAATCCCACTCTGAATGCACACTACTCGTGATGGACACAAGAGCCATGCATCCCTCTGTGGATGGAGCCTGGTTTGAATGGACAGCACAGCCACGCATCCAGATGGACACCAGAGCCGTGGATCCCAACTGGACAGTGGTCTCGATGGACACCAGTGCCATGGATCCCACTGTGGATGGACACTGGTATGGATAGACATCAGAGCCTTGGATCCCAGCTTGACTGTGTTCTGGATGGAGAGCAGAGTCTTGGATTGGACTCTGGATGGATACTGCTCCAGATGGACAGCAGAGTCTTGGATTGGACTCTGGATGGATACTGCTCCAGATGGAACGCAGAGCCATGGATCCCACTGTTGGTGGATACTGGTCTGGATGGACTCCAGAGCCATGGATCCGTCTCTGGATGGACACAGTTCTGGATGGACACAAGAGCCATAGATCCAAATTGGAACCTGTTCTGGATGGATGCAAGGGCCATGGATTCCACTCTGGATGGATACTGCTCCAGTTAGCAACCAGAGTCATAGATCCGAATCCAGATGGAGACTGGTCCAGATGGACACTGGTCCGGATGGTGACCAGAGCCATTCCTCCCACCTTGTATTGATAGTGGTCTTGCCAGACCCCGAGGCATGGATCCCACTCTGGATGGCCAGTGGTCTGGATGGGCCCCAGACCATGGATCCCCTATGAATGGACACTGGTCTAGATGGACGCCAGAGCCATGGATTCCAGCTGGACACTGGTGTGGATGGACACCAGAGCCATGGATGCCACTGTGGATGGACACTGGTTTGGATGGACATAAGAGCCACAGATCCCAATCTGGATGGACGCTGCTGTGAATAGACCCCAGAGCCATGGATCCCACAGTGGATTGACAGTGGTCAGGATGGACACCAGAGCAATGGATGCCACTGTGGATGGACGCAGGTAGAGATGCACAGCAGAGTAATGGTGTCCGCTCTGGATGGACACTGGTCTGGATAGACAGCAGAACCCTGGCTTCCACTCTGGATGGACGCTTGCCTGAATAGACAAAAGAGCTATGGATCCCAGCTTGACACTGGTCTGGATGGACACCAGAGCCATGAATCCCACTCTGAATGCACACTACTCGTGATGGACACAAGAGCCATGCATCCCTCTGTGGATGGAGCCTGGTTTGAATGGACAGCACAGCAACGCATCCAGATGGACACCAGAGCCGTGGATCCCAACTGGACAGTGGTCTCGATGGACACCAGTGCCATGGATCCCACTGTGGATGGACACTGGTATGGATAGACATCAGAGCCTTGGATCCCAGCTTGACTGTGTTCTGGATGGAGAGCAGAGTCTTGGATTGGACTCTGGATGGATACTGCTCCAGATGGACAGCAGAGTCTTGGATTGGACTCTGGATGGATACTGCTCCAGATGGAACGCAGAGCCATGGATCCCACTGTTGGTGGATACTGGTCTGGATGGACTCCAGAGCCATGGATCCGTCTCTGGATGGACACAGTTCTGGATGGACACAAGAGCCATAGATCCAAATTGGAACCTGGTCTGGATGGATGCAAGGGCCATGGATTCCACTCTGGATGGATACTGCTCCAGTTAGCAACCAGAGTCATGGATCCGAATCCAGATGGAGACTGGTCCAGGTGGACACTGGTCCAGATGGTGACCAGAGCCATTCCTCCCACCTTGTATTGATAGTGGTCTTCCCAGACCCCGAGGCATGCATCCCACTCTGGATGGCCAGTGGTCTGGATGGGCCCCAGACCATGGATCCCCTATGAATGGACACTGGTCTAGATGGACGCCAGAGCCATGGATTGCAGCTGGACACTGGTGTGGATGGACACCAGAGCCATGGATGCCACTGTGGATGGACACTGGTTTGGATGGACATAAGAGCCACGGATCCCAATCTGGATGGACGCTGCTGTGAATAGACCCCAGAGTCATAGATCCCACAGTGGATTGACAGTGGTCAGGATGGACACCAGAGCAATGGATGCCACTGTGGATGGACGCAGGTAGAGATGCACACCAGAGTAATGGTGTCCGCCCTGGATGGACACTGGTCTGGATAGACAGCAGAACCCTGGCTTCCACTCTGGATGGACGCTTGCCTGAATAGACAAAAGAGCTATGGATCCCAGCTTGACACTGGTCTGGATGGACACCAGAGCCATGAATCCCACTCTGAATGCACACTACTCGTGATGGACACAAGAGCCATGCATCCCTCTGTGGATGGAGCCTGGTTTGAATGGACAGCACAGCCACGCATCCAGATGGACACCAGAGCCGTGGATCCCAACTGGACAGTGGTCTCGATGGACACCAGTGCCATGGATCCCACTGTGGATGGACACTGGTATGGATAGACATCAGAGCCTTGGATCCCAGCTTGACTGTGTTCTGGATGGAGAGCAGAGTCTTGGATTGGACTCTGGATGGATACTGCTCCAGATGGAGAGCAGAGTCTTGGATTGGACTCTGGATGGATACTGCTCCAGATGGAACGCAGAGCCATGGATCCCACTGTTGGTGGATACTGGTCTGGATGGACTCCAGAGCCATGGATCCGTCTCTGGATGGACACAGTTCTGGATGGACACAAGAGCCATAGATCCAAATTGGAACCTGTTCTGGATGGATGCAAGGGCCATGGATTCCACTCTGGATGGATACTGCTCCAGTTAGCAACCAGAGTCATAGATCCGAATCCAGATGGAGACTGGTCCAGATGGACACTGGTCCGGATGGTGACCAGAGCCATTCCTCCCACCTTGTATTGATAGTGGTCTTGCCAGACCCCGAGGCATGCATCCCACTCTGGATGGCCAGTGGTCTGGATGGGCCCCAGACCATGGATCCCCGATGAATGGACACTGGTCTAGATGGACGCCAGAGCCATGGATTCCAGCTGGACACTGGTGTGGATGGACACCAGAGCCATGGATGCCACTGTGGATGGACACTGGTTTGGATGGACATAAGAGCCACGGATCCCAATCTGGATGGACGCTGCTGTGAATAGACACCAGAGCCATGGATCCCACAGTGGATTGACAGTGGTCAGGATGGACACCAGGGCAATGGATGCCACTGTGGATGGACGCAGGTAGAGATGCACACCAGAGTAATGGTGTCCGCTCTGGATGGACACTGGTATGGATAGACATCAGAGCCTTGGATCCCAGCTTGACTGTGTTCTGGATGGAGAGCAGAGTCTTGGATTGGACTCTGGATGGATACTGCTCCAGATGGACAGCAGAGTCTTGGATTGGACTCTGGATGGATACTGCTCCAGATGGAACGCAGAGCCATGGATCCCACTCTTGGTGGATACTGGTCTGGATGGACTCCAGAGCCATGGATCCGTCTCTGGATGGACACAGTTCTGGATAGACACAAGAGCCATAGATCCAAATTGGAACCTGTTCTGGATGGATGCAAGGGCCATGGATTCCACTCTGGATGGATACTGCTCCAGTTAGCAACCAGAGTCATAGATCCGAATCCAGATGGAGACTGGTCCAGATGGACACTGGTCCGGATGGTGACCAGAGCCATTCCTCCCACCTTGTATTGATAGTGGTCTTGCCAGACCCCGAGGCATGCATCCCACTCTGGATGGCCAGTGGTCTGGATGGGCCCCAGACCATGGATCCCCTATGAATGGACACTGGTCTAGATGGACGCCAGAGCCATGGATTCCAGCTGGACACTGGTGTGGATGGACACCAGAGCCATGGATGCCACTGTGGATGGACACTGGTTTGGATGGACATAAGAGCCACGGATCCCAATCTGGATGGACGCTGCTGTGAATAGACCCCAGAGCCATGGATCCCACAGTGGATTGACAGTGGTCAGGATGGACACCAGAGCAATGGATGCCACTGTGGATGGACGCAGGTAGAGATGCACACCAGAGTAATGGTGTCCGCTCTGGATGGACACTGGTCTGGATAGACAGCAGAACCCTGGCTTCCACTCTGGATGGACGCTTGCCTGAATAGACAAAAGAGCTATGGATCCCAGCTTGACACTGGTCTGGATGGACACCAGAGCCATGAATCCCACTCTGAATGCACACTACTCGTGATGGACACAAGAGCCATGCATCCCTCTGTGGATGGAGCCTGGTTTGAATGGACAGCACAGCCACGCATCCAGATGGACACCAGAGCCGTGGATCCCAACTGGACAGTGGTCTCGATGGACACCAGTGCCATGGATCCCACTGTGGATGGACACTGGTATGGATAGACATCAGAGCCTTGGATCCCAGCTTGACTGTGTTCTGGATGGAGAGCAGAGTCTTGGATTGGACTCTGGATGGATACTGCTCCAGATGGACAGCAGAGTCTTGGATTGGACTCTGGATGGATACTGCTCCAGATGGAACGCAGAGCCATGGATCCCACTGTTGGTGGATACTGGTCTGGATGGACTCCAGAGCCATGGATCCGTCTCTGGATGGACACAGTTCTGGATGGACACAAGAGCCATAGATCCAAATTGGAACCTGTTCTGGATGGATGCAAGGGCCATGGATTCCACTCTGGATGGATACTGCTCCAGTTAGCAACCAGAGTCATAGATCCGAATCCAGATGGAGACTGGTCCAGATGGACACTGGTCCGGATGGTGACCAGAGCCATTCCTCCCACCTTGTATTGATAGTGGTCTTGCCAGACCCCGAGGCATGGATCCCACTCTGGATGGCCAGTGGTCTGGATGGGCCCCAGACCATGGATCCCCTATGAATGGACACTGGTCTAGATGGACGCCAGAGCCATGGATTCCAGCTGGACACTGGTGTGGATGGACACCAGAGCCATGGATGCCACTGTGGATGGACACTGGTTTGGATGGACATAAGAGCCACAGATCCCAATCTGGATGGACGCTGCTGTGAATAGACCCCAGAGCCATGGATCCCACAGTGGATTGACAGTGGTCAGGATGGACACCAGAGCAATGGATGCCACTGTGGATGGACGCAGGTAGAGATGCACACCAGAGTAATGGTGTCCGCTCTGGATGGACACTGGTCTGGATAGACACCAGAACCCTGGCTTCCACTCTGGATGGACGCTTGCCTGAATAGACAAAAGAGCTATGGATCCCAGCTTGACACTGGTCTGGATGGACACCAGAGCCATGAATCCCACTCTGAATGCACACTACTCGTGATGGACACAAGAGCCATGCATCCCTCTGTGGATGGAGCCTGGTTTGAATGGACAGCACAGCAACGCATCCAGATGGACACCAGAGCCGTGGATCCCAACTGGACAGTGGTCTCGATGGACACCAGTGCCATGGATCCCACTGTGGATGGACACTGGTATGGATAGACATCAGAGCCTTGGATCCCAGCTTGACTGTGTTCTGGATGGAGAGCAGAGTCTTGGATTGGACTCTGGATGGATACTGCTCCAGATGGACAGCAGAGTCTTGGATTGGACTCTGGATGGATACTGCTCCAGATGGAACGCAGAGCCATGGATCCCACTGTTGGTGGATACTGGTCTGGATGGACTCCAGAGCCATGGATCCGTCTCTGGATGGACACAGTTCTGGATGGACACAAGAGCCATAGATCCAAATTGGAACCTGGTCTGGATGGATGCAAGGGCCATGGATTCCACTCTGGATGGATACTGCTCCAGTTAGCAACCAGAGTCATGGATCCGAATCCAGATGGAGACTGGTCCAGGTGGACACTGGTCCAGATGGTGACCAGAGCCATTCCTCCCACCTTGTATTGATAGTGGTCTTCCCAGACCCCGAGGCATGCATCCCACTCTGGATGGCCAGTGGTCTGGATGGGCCCCAGACCATGGATCCCCTATGAATGGACACTGGTCTAGATGGACGCCAGAGCCATGGATTGCAGCTGGACACTGGTGTGGATGGACACCAGAGCCATGGATGCCACTGTGGATGGACACTGGTTTGGATGGACATAAGAGCCACGGATCCCAATCTGGATGGACGCTGCTGTGAATAGACCCCAGAGTCATAGATCCCACAGTGGATTGACAGTGGTCAGGATGGACACCAGAGCAATGGATGCCACTGTGGATGGACGCAGGTAGAGATGCACACCAGAGTAATGGTGTCCGCCCTGGATGGACACTGGTCTGGATAGACACCAGAACCCTGGCTTCCACTCTGGATGGACGCTTGCCTGAATAGACAAAAGAGCTATGGATCCCAGCTTGACACTGGTCTGGATGGACACCAGAGCCATGAATCCCACTCTGAATGCACACTACTCGTGATGGACACAAGAGCCATGCATCCCTCTGTGGATGGAGCCTGGTTTGAATGGACAGCACAGCCACGCATCCAGATGGACACCAGAGCCGTGGATCCCAACTGGACAGTGGTCTCGATGGACACCAGTGCCATGGATCCCACTGTGGATGGACACTGGTATGGATAGACATCAGAGCCTTGGATCCCAGCTTGACTGTGTTCTGGATGGAGAGCAGAGTCTTGGATTGGACTCTGGATGGATACTGCTCCAGATGGACAGCAGAGTCTTGGATTGGACTCTGGATGGATACTGCTCCAGATGGAACGCAGAGCCATGGATCCCACTGTTGGTGGATACTGGTCTGGATGGACTCCAGAGCCATGGATCCGTCTCTGGATGGACACAGTTCTGGATGGACACAAGAGCCATAGATCCAAATTGGAACCTGTTCTGGATGGATGCAAGGGCCATGGATTCCACTCTGGATGGATACTGCTCCAGTTAGCAACCAGAGTCATAGATCCGAATCCAGATGGAGACTGGTCCAGATGGACACTGGTCCGGATGGTGACCAGAGCCATTCCTCCCACCTTGTATTGATAGTGGTCTTGCCAGACCCCGAGGCATGCATCCCACTCTGGATGGCCAGTGGTCTGGATGGGCCCCAGACCATGGATCCCCGATGAATGGACACTGGTCTAGATGGACGCCAGAGCCATGGATTCCAGCTGGACACTGGTGTGGATGGACACCAGAGCCATGGATGCCACTGTGGATGGACACTGGTTTGGATGGACATAAGAGCCACGGATCCCAATCTGGATGGACGCTGCTGTGAATAGACACCAGAGCCATGGATCCCACAGTGGATTGACAGTGGTCAGGATGGACACCAGGGCAATGGATGCCACTGTGGATGGACGCAGGTAGAGATGCACACCAGAGTAATGGTGTCCGCTCTGGATGGACACTGGTATGGATAGACATCAGAGCCTTGGATCCCAGCTTGACTGTGTTCTGGATGGAGAGCAGAGTCTTGGATTGGACTCTGGATGGATACTGCTCCAGATGGACAGCAGAGTCTTGGATTGGACTCTGGATGGATACTGCTCCAGATGGAACGCAGAGCCATGGATCCCACTCTTGGTGGATACTGGTCTGGATGGACTCCAGAGCCATGGATCCGTCTCTGGATGGACACAGTTCTGGATGGACACAAGAGCCATAGATCCAAATTGGAACCTGTTCTGGATGGATGCAAGGGCCATGGATTCCACTCTGGATGGATACTGCTCCAGTTAGCAACCAGAGTCATAGATCCGAATCCAGATGGAGACTGGTCCAGATGGACACTGGTCCGGATGGTGACCAGAGCCATTCCTCCCACCTTGTATTGATAGTGGTCTTGCCAGACCCCGAGGCATGCATCCCACTCTGGATGGCCAGTGGTCTGGATGGGCCCCAGACCATGGATCCCCTATGAATGGACACTGGTCTAGATGGACGCCAGAGCCATGGATTCCAGCTGGACACTGGTGTGGATGGACACCAGAGCCATGGATGCCACTGTGGATGGACACTGGTTTGGATGGACATAAGAGCCACGGATCCCAATCTGGATGGACGCTGCTGTGAATAGACCCCAGAGCCATGGATCCCACAGTGGATTGACAGTGGTCAGGATGGACACCAGAGCAATGGATGCCACTGTGGATGGACGCAGGTAGAGATGCACACCAGAGTAATGGTGTCCGCTCTGGATGGACACTGGTCTGGATAGACAGCAGAACCCTGGCTTCCACTCTGGATGGACGCTTGCCTGAATAGACAAAAGAGCTATGGATCCCAGCTTGACACTGGTCTGGATGGACACCAGAGCCATGAATCCCACTCTGAATGCACACTACTCGTGATGGACACAAGAGCCATGCATCCCTCTGTGGATGGAGCCTGGTTTGAATGGACAGCACAGCCATGCATCCAGATGGACACCAGAGCCGTGGATCCCAACTGGACAGTGGTCTCGATGGACACCAGTGCCATGGATCCCACTGTGGATGGACACTGGTATGGATAGACATCAGAGCCTTGGATCCCAGCTTGACTGTGTTCTGGATGGAGAGCAGAGTCTTGGATTGGACTCTGGATGGATACTGCTCCAGATGGACAGCAGAGTCTTGGATTGGACTCTGGATGGATACTGCTCCAGATGGAACGCAGAGCCATGGATCCCACTGTTGGTGGATACTGGTCTGGATGGACTCCAGAGCCATGGATCCGTCTCTGGATGGACACAGTTCTGGATGGACACAAGAGCCATAGATCCAAATTGGAACCTGTTCTGGATGGATGCAAGGGCCATGGATTCCACTCTGGATGGATACTGCTCCAGTTAGCAACCAGAGTCATAGATCCGAATCCAGATGGAGACTGGTCCAGATGGACACTGGTCCGGATGGTGACCAGAGCCATTCCTCCCACCTTGTATTGATAGTGGTCTTGCCAGACCCCGAGGCATGCATCCCACTCTGGATGGCCAGTGGTCTGGATGGGCCCCAGACCATGGATCCCCTATGAATGGACACTGGTCTAGATGGACGCCAGAGCCATGGATTCCAGCTGGACACTGGTGTGGATGGACACCAGAGCCATGGATGCCACTGTGGATGGACACTGGTTTGGATGGACATAAGAGCCACGGATCCCAATCTGGATGGACGCTGCTGTGAATAGACACCAGAGCCATGGATCCCACAGTGGATTGACAGTGGTCAGGATGGACACCAGGGCAATGGATGCCACTGTGGATGGACGCAGGTAGAGATGCACACCAGAGTAATGGTGTCCGCTCTGGATGGACACTATATGGATAGACATCAGAGCCTTGGATCCCAGCTTGACTGTGTTCTGGATGGAGAGCAGAGTCTTGGATTGGACTCTGGATGGATACTGCTCCAGATGGACAGCAGAGTCTTGGATTGGACTCTGGATGGATACTGCTCCAGATGGAACGCAGAGCCATGGATCCCACTGTTGGTGGATACTGGTCTGGATGGACTCCAGAGCCATGGATCCGTCTCTGGATGGACACAGTTCTGGATGGACACAAGAGCCATAGATCCAAATTGGAACCTGTTCTGGATGGATGCAAGGGCCATGGATTCCACTCTGGATGGATACTGCTCCAGTTAGCAACCAGAGTCATAGATCCGAATCCAGATGGAGACTGGTCCAGATGGACACTGGTCCGGATGGTGACCAGAGCCATTCCTCCCACCTTGTATTGATAGTGGTCTTGCCAGACCCCGAGGCATGCATCCCACTCTGGATGGCCAGTGGTCTGGATGGGCCCCAGACCATGGATCCCCTATGAATGGACACTGGTCTAGATGGACGCCAGAGCCATGGATTCCAGCTGGACACTGGTGTGGATGGACACCAGAGCCATGGATGCCACTGTGGATGGACACTGGTTTGGATGGACATAAGAGCCACGGATCCCAATCTGGATGGACGCTGCTGTGAATAGACACCAGAGCCATGGATCCCACAGTGGATTGACAGTGGTCAGGATGGACACCAGGGCAATGGATGCCACTGTGGATGGACGCAGGTAGAGATGCACACCAGAGTAATGGTGTCCGCTCTGGATGGACACTGGTATGGATAGACATCAGAGCCTTGGATCCCAGCTTGACTGTGTTCTGGATGGAGAGCAGAGTCTTGGATTGGACTCTGGATGGATACTGCTCCAGATGGACAGCAGAGTCTTGGATTGGACTCTGGATGGATACTGCTCCAGATGGAACGCAGAGCCATGGATCCCACTCTTGGTGGATACTGGTCTGGATGGACTCCAGAGCCATGGATCCGTCTCTGGATGGACACAGTTCTGGATGGACACAAGAGCCATAGATCCAAATTGGAACCTGTTCTGGATGGATGCAAGGGCCATGGATTCCACTCTGGATGGATACTGCTCCAGTTAGCAACCAGAGTCATAGATCCGAATCCAGATGGAGACTGGTCCAGATGGACACTGGTCCGGATGGTGACCAGAGCCATTCCTCCCACCTTGTATTGATAGTGGTCTTGCCAGACCCCGAGGCATGCATCCCACTCTGGATGGCCAGTGGTCTGGATGGGCCCCAGACCATGGATCCCCTATGAATGGACACTGGTCTAGATGGACGCCAGAGCCATGGATTCCAGCTGGACACTGGTGTGGATGGACACCAGAGCCATGGATGCCACTGTGGATGGACACTGGTTTGGATGGACATAAGAGCCACGGATCCCAATCTGGATGGACGCTGCTGTGAATAGACCCCAGAGCCATGGATCCCACAGTGGATTGACAGTGGTCAGGATGGACACCAGAGCAATGGATGCCACTGTGGATGGACGCAGGTAGAGATGCACACCAGAGTAATGGTGTCCGCTCTGGATGGACACTGGTCTGGATAGACAGCAGAACCCTGGCTTCCACTCTGGATGGACGCTTGCCTGAATAGACAAAAGAGCTATGGATCCCAGCTTGACACTGGTCTGGATGGACACCAGAGCCATGAATCCCACTCTGAATGCACACTACTCGTGATGGACACAAGAGCCATGCATCCCTCTGTGGATGGAGCCTGGTTTGAATGGACAGCACAGCCATGCATCCAGATGGACACCAGAGCCGTGGATCCCAACTGGACAGTGGTCTCGATGGACACCAGTGCCATGGATCCCACTGTGGATGGACACTGGTATGGATAGACATCAGAGCCTTGGATCCCAGCTTGACTGTGTTCTGGATGGAGAGCAGAGTCTTGGATTGGACTCTGGATGGATACTGCTCCAGATGGACAGCAGAGTCTTGGATTGGACTCTGGATGGATACTGCTCCAGATGGAACGCAGAGCCATGGATCCCACTGTTGGTGGATACTGGTCTGGATGGACTCCAGAGCCATGGATCCGTCTCTGGATGGACACAGTTCTGGATGGACACAAGAGCCATAGATCCAAATTGGAACCTGTTCTGGATGGATGCAAGGGCCATGGATTCCACTCTGGATGGATACTGCTCCAGTTAGCAACCAGAGTCATAGATCCGAATCCAGATGGAGACTGGTCCAGATGGACACTGGTCCGGATGGTGACCAGAGCCATTCCTCCCACCTTGTATTGATAGTGGTCTTGCCAGACCCCGAGGCATGCATCCCACTCTGGATGGCCAGTGGTCTGGATGGGCCCCAGACCATGGATCCCCTATGAATGGACACTGGTCTAGATGGACGCCAGAGCCATGGATTCCAGCTGGACACTGGTGTGGATGGACACCAGAGCCATGGATGCCACTGTGGATGGACACTGGTTTGGATGGACATAAGAGCCACGGATCCCAATCTGGATGGACGCTGCTGTGAATAGACACCAGAGCCATGGATCCCACAGTGGATTGACAGTGGTCAGGATGGACACCAGGGCAATGGATGCCACTGTGGATGGACGCAGGTAGAGATGCACACCAGAGTAATGGTGTCCGCTCTGGATGGACACTGGTATGGATAGACATCAGAGCCTTGGATCCCAGCTTGACTGTGTTCTGGATGGAGAGCAGAGTCTTGGATTGGACTCTGGATGGATACTGCTCCAGATGGACAGCAGAGTCTTGGATTGGACTCTGGATGGATACTGCTCCAGATGGAACGCAGAGCCATGGATCCCACTGTTGGTGGATACTGGTCTGGATGGACTCCAGAGCCATGGATCCGTCTCTGGATGGACACAGTTCTGGATGGACACAAGAGCCATAGATCCAAATTGGAACCTGTTCTGGATGGATGCAAGGGCCATGGATTCCACTCTGGATGGATACTGCTCCAGTTAGCAACCAGAGTCATAGATCCGAATCCAGATGGAGACTGGTCCAGATGGACACTGGTCCGGATGGTGACCAGAGCCATTCCTCCCACCTTGTATTGATAGTGGTCTTGCCAGACCCCGAGGCATGCATCCCACTCTGGATGGCCAGTGGTCTGGATGGGCCCCAGACCATGGATCCCCGATGAATGGACACTGGTCTAGATGGACGCCAGAGCCATGGATTCCAGCTGGACACTGGTGTGGATGGACACCAGAGCCATGGATGCCACTGTGGATGGACACTGGTTTGGATGGACATAAGAGCCACGGATCCCAATCTGGATGGACGCTGCTGTGAATAGACACCAGAGCCATGGATCCCACAGTGGATTGACAGTGGTCAGGATGGACACCAGGGCAATGGATGCCACTGTGGATGGACGCAGGTAGAGATGCACACCAGAGTAATGGTGTCCGCTCTGGATGGACACTGGTATGGATAGACATCAGAGCCTTGGATCCCAGCTTGACTGTGTTCTGGATGGAGAGCAGAGTCTTGGATTGGACTCTGGATGGATACTGCTCCAGATGGACAGCAGAGTCTTGGATTGGACTCTGGATGGATACTGCTCCAGATGGAACGCAGAGCCATGGATCCCACTCTTGGTGGATACTGGTCTGGATGGACTCCAGAGCCATGGATCCGTCTCTGGATGGACACAGTTCTGGATGGACACAAGAGCCATAGATCCAAATTGGAACCTGTTCTGGATGGATGCAAGGGCCATGGATTCCACTCTGGATGGATACTGCTCCAGTTAGCAACCAGAGTCATAGATCCGAATCCAGATGGAGACTGGTCCAGATGGACACTGGTCCGGATGGTGACCAGAGCCATTCCTCCCACCTTGTATTGATAGTGGTCTTGCCAGACCCCGAGGCATGCATCCCACTCTGGATGGCCAGTGGTCTGGATGGGCCCCAGACCATGGATCCCCTATGAATGGACACTGGTCTAGATGGACGCCAGAGCCATGGATTCCAGCTGGACACTGGTGTGGATGGACACCAGAGCCATGGATGCCACTGTGGATGGACACTGGTTTGGATGGACATAAGAGCCACGGATCCCAATCTGGATGGACGCTGCTGTGAATAGACCCCAGAGCCATGGATCCCACAGTGGATTGACAGTGGTCAGGATGGACACCAGAGCAATGGATGCCACTGTGGATGGACGCAGGTAGAGATGCACACCAGAGTAATGGTGTCCGCTCTGGATGGACACTGGTCTGGATAGACAGCAGAACCCTGGCTTCCACTCTGGATGGACGCTTGCCTGAATAGACAAAAGAGCTATGGATCCCAGCTTGACACTGGTCTGGATGGACACCAGAGCCATGAATCCCACTCTGAATGCACACTACTCGTGATGGACACAAGAGCCATGCATCCCTCTGTGGATGGAGCCTGGTTTGAATGGACAGCACAGCCATGCATCCAGATGGACACCAGAGCCGTGGATCCCAACTGGACAGTGGTCTCGATGGACACCAGTGCCATGGATCCCACTGTGGATGGACACTGGTATGGATAGACATCAGAGCCTTGGATCCCAGCTTGACTGTGTTCTGGATGGAGAGCAGAGTCTTGGATTGGACTCTGGATGGATACTGCTCCAGATGGACAGCAGAGTCTTGGATTGGACTCTGGATGGATACTGCTCCAGATGGAACGCAGAGCCATGGATCCCACTGTTGGTGGATACTGGTCTGGATGGACTCCAGAGCCATGGATCCGTCTCTGGATGGACACAGTTCTGGATGGACACAAGAGCCATAGATCCAAATTGGAACCTGTTCTGGATGGATGCAAGGGCCATGGATTCCACTCTGGATGGATACTGCTCCAGTTAGCAACCAGAGTCATAGATCCGAATCCAGATGGAGACTGGTCCAGATGGACACTGGTCCGGATGGTGACCAGAGCCATTCCTCCCACCTTGTATTGATAGTGGTCTTGCCAGACCCCGAGGCATGCATCCCACTCTGGATGGCCAGTGGTCTGGATGGGCCCCAGACCATGGATCCCCTATGAATGGACACTGGTCTAGATGGACGCCAGAGCCATGGATTCCAGCTGGACACTGGTGTGGATGGACACCAGAGCCATGGATGCCACTGTGGATGGACACTGGTTTGGATGGACATAAGAGCCACGGATCCCAATCTGGATGGACGCTGCTGTGAATAGACACCAGAGCCATGGATCCCACAGTGGATTGACAGTGGTCAGGATGGACACCAGGGCAATGGATGCCACTGTGGATGGACGCAGGTAGAGATGCACACCAGAGTAATGGTGTCCGCTCTGGATGGACACTGGTATGGATAGACATCAGAGCCTTGGATCCCAGCTTGACTGTGTTCTGGATGGAGAGCAGAGTCTTGGATTGGACTCTGGATGGATACTGCTCCAGATGGACAGCAGAGTCTTGGATTGGACTCTGGATGGATACTGCTCCAGATGGAACGCAGAGCCATGGATCCCACTGTTGGTGGATACTGGTCTGGATGGACTCCAGAGCCATGGATCCGTCTCTGGATGGACACAGTTCTGGATGGACACAAGAGCCATAGATCCAAATTGGAACCTGTTCTGGATGGATGCAAGGGCCATGGATTCCACTCTGGATGGATACTGCTCCAGTTAGCAACCAGAGTCATAGATCCGAATCCAGATGGAGACTGGTCCAGATGGACACTGGTCCGGATGGTGACCAGAGCCATTCCTCCCACCTTGTATTGATAGTGGTCTTGCCAGACCCCGAGGCATGCATCCCACTCTGGATGGCCAGTGGTCTGGATGGGCCCCAGACCATGGATCCCCTATGAATGGACACTGGTCTAGATGGACGCCAGAGCCATGGATTCCAGCTGGACACTGGTGTGGATGGACACCAGAGCCATGGATGCCACTGTGGATGGACACTGGTTTGGATGGACATAAGAGCCACGGATCCCAATCTGGATGGACGCTGCTGTGAATAGACACCAGAGCCATGGATCCCACAGTGGATTGACAGTGGTCAGGATGGACACCAGGGCAATGGATGCCACTGTGGATGGACGCAGGTAGAGATGCACACCAGAGTAATGGTGTCCGCTCTGGATGGACACTGGTATGGATAGACATCAGAGCCTTGGATCCCAGCTTGACTGTGTTCTGGATGGAGAGCAGAGTCTTGGATTGGACTCTGGATGGATACTGCTCCAGATGGACAGCAGAGTCTTGGATTGGACTCTGGATGGATACTGCTCCAGATGGAACGCAGAGCCATGGATCCCACTCTTGGTGGATACTGGTCTGGATGGACTCCAGAGCCATGGATCCGTCTCTGGATGGACACAGTTCTGGATGGACACAAGAGCCATAGATCCAAATTGGAACCTGTTCTGGATGGATGCAAGGGCCATGGATTCCACTCTGGATGGATACTGCTCCAGTTAGCAACCAGAGTCATAGATCCGAATCCAGATGGAGACTGGTCCAGATGGACACTGGTCCGGATGGTGACCAGAGCCATTCCTCCCACCTTGTATTGATAGTGGTCTTGCCAGACCCCGAGGCATGCATCCCACTCTGGATGGCCAGTGGTCTGGATGGGCCCCAGACCATGGATCCCCTATGAATGGACACTGGTCTAGATGGACGCCAGAGCCATGGATTCCAGCTGGACACTGGTGTGGATGGACACCAGAGCCATGGATGCCACTGTGGATGGACACTGGTTTGGATGGACATAAGAGCCACGGATCCCAATCTGGATGGACGCTGCTGTGAATAGACCCCAGAGCCATGGATCCCACAGTGGATTGACAGTGGTCAGGATGGACACCAGAGCAATGGATGCCACTGTGGATGGACGCAGGTAGAGATGCACACCAGAGTAATGGTGTCCGCTCTGGATGGACACTGGTCTGGATAGACAGCAGAACCCTGGCTTCCACTCTGGATGGACGCTTGCCTGAATAGACAAAAGAGCTATGGATCCCAGCTTGACACTGGTCTGGATGGACACCAGAGCCATGAATCCCACTCTGAATGCACACTACTCGTGATGGACACAAGAGCCATGCATCCCTCTGTGGATGGAGCCTGGTTTGAATGGACAGCACAGCCATGCATCCAGATGGACACCAGAGCCGTGGATCCCAACTGGACAGTGGTCTCGATGGACACCAGTGCCATGGATCCCACTGTGGATGGACACTGGTATGGATAGACATCAGAGCCTTGGATCCCAGCTTGACTGTGTTCTGGATGGAGAGCAGAGTCTTGGATTGGACTCTGGATGGATACTGCTCCAGATGGACAGCAGAGTCTTGGATTGGACTCTGGATGGATACTGCTCCAGATGGAACGCAGAGCCATGGATCCCACTGTTGGTGGATACTGGTCTGGATGGACTCCAGAGCCATGGATCCGTCTCTGGATGGACACAGTTCTGGATGGACACAAGAGCCATAGATCCAAATTGGAACCTGTTCTGGATGGATGCAAGGGCCATGGATTCCACTCTGGATGGATACTGCTCCAGTTAGCAACCAGAGTCATAGATCCGAATCCAGATGGAGACTGGTCCAGATGGACACTGGTCCGGATGGTGACCAGAGCCATTCCTCCCACCTTGTATTGATAGTGGTCTTGCCAGACCCCGAGGCATGCATCCCACTCTGGATGGCCAGTGGTCTGGATGGGCCCCAGACCATGGATCCCCTATGAATGGACACTGGTCTAGATGGACGCCAGAGCCATGGATTCCAGCTGGACACTGGTGTGGATGGACACCAGAGCCATGGATGCCACTGTGGATGGACACTGGTTTGGATGGACATAAGAGCCACGGATCCCAATCTGGATGGACGCTGCTGTGAATAGACACCAGAGCCATGGATCCCACAGTGGATTGACAGTGGTCAGGATGGACACCAGGGCAATGGATGCCACTGTGGATGGACGCAGGTAGAGATGCACACCAGAGTAATGGTGTCCGCTCTGGATGGACACTGGTATGGATAGACATCAGAGCCTTGGATCCCAGCTTGACTGTGTTCTGGATGGAGAGCAGAGTCTTGGATTGGACTCTGGATGGATACTGCTCCAGATGGACAGCACAGTCTTGGATTGGACTCTGGATGGATACTGCTCCAGATGGAACGCAGAGCCATGGATCCCACTGTTGGTGGATACTGGTCTGGATGGACTCCAGAGCCATGGATCCGTCTCTGGATGGACACAGTTCTGGATGGACACAAGAGCCATAGATCCAAATTGGAACCTGTTCTGGATGGATGCAAGGGCCATGGATTCCACTCTGGATGGATACTGCTCCAGTTAGCAACCAGAGTCATAGATCCGAATCCAGATGGAGACTGGTCCAGATGGACACTGGTCCGGATGGTGACCAGAGCCATTCCTCCCACCTTGTATTGATAGTGGTCTTGCCAGACCCCGAGGCATGCATCCCACTCTGGATGGCCAGTGGTCTGGATGGGCCCCAGACCATGGATCCCCGATGAATGGACACTGGTCTAGATGGACGCCAGAGCCATGGATTCCAGCTGGACACTGGTGTGGATGGACACCAGAGCCATGGATGCCACTGTGGATGGACACTGGTTTGGATGGACATAAGAGCCACGGATCCCAATCTGGATGGACGCTGCTGTGAATAGACACCAGAGCCATGGATCCCACAGTGGATTGACAGTGGTCAGGATGGACACCAGAGCAATGGATGCCACTGTGGATGGACGCAGGTAGAGATGCACACCAGAGTAATGGTGTCCGCTCTGGATGGACACTGGTATGGATAGACATCAGAGCCTTGGATCCCAGCTTGACTGTGTTCTGGATGGAGAGCAGAGTCTTGGATTGGACTCTGGATGGATACTGCTCCAGATGGACAGCAGAGTCTTGGATTGGACTCTGGATGGATACTGCTCCAGATGGAACGCAGAGCCATGGATCCCACTGTTGGTGGATACTGGTCTGGATGGACTCCAGAGCCATGGATCCGTCTCTGGATGGACACAGTTCTGGATGGACACAAGAGCCATAGATCCAAATTGGAACCTGTTCTGGATGGATGCATGGGCCATGGATTCCACTCTGGATGGATACTGCTCCAGTTAGCAACCAGAGTCATAGATCCGAATCCAGATGGAGACTGGTCCAGATGGACACTGGTCCGGATGGTGACCAGAGCCATTCCTCCCACCTTGTATTGATAGTGGTCTTGCCAGACCCCGAGGCATGCATCCCACTCTGGATGGCCAGTGGTCTGGATGGGCCCCAGACCATGGATCCCCTATGAATGGACACTGGTCTAGATGGACGCCAGAGCCATGGATTCCAGCTGGACACTGGTGTGGATGGACACCAGAGCCATGGATGCCACTGTGGATGGACACTGGTTTGGATGGACATAAGAGCCACGGATCCCAATCTGGATGGACGCTGCTGTGAATAGACCCCAGAGCCATGGATCCCACAGTGGATTGACAGTGGTCAGGATGGACACCAGGGCAATGGATGCCACTGTGGATGGACGCAGGTAGAGATGCACACCAGAGTAATGGTGTCCGCTCTGGATGGACACTGGTATGGATAGACATCAGAGCCTTGGATCCCAGCTTGACTGTGTTCTGGATGGAGAGCAGAGTCTTGGATTGGACTCTGGATGGATACTGCTCCAGATGGACAGCAGAGTCTTGGATTGGACTCTGGATGGATACTGCTCCAGATGGAACGCAGAGCCATGGATCCCACTGTTGGTGGATACTGGTCTGGATGGACTCCAGAGCCATGGATCCGTCTCTGGATGGACACAGTTCTGGATGGACACAAGAGCCATAGATCCAAATTGGAACCTGTTCTGGATGGATGCAAGGGCCATGGATTCCACTCTGGATGGATACTGCTCCAGTTAGCAACCAGAGTCATAGATCCGAATCCAGATGGAGACTGGTCCTGATGGACACTGGTCCGGATGGTGACCAGAGCCATTCCTCCCACCTTGTATTGATAGTGGTCTTGCCAGACCCCGAGGCATGCATCCCACTCTGGATGGCCAGTGGTCTGGATGGGCCCCAGACCATGGATCCCCTATGAATGGACACTGGTCTAGATGGACGCCAGAGCCATGGATTCCAGCTGGACACTGGTGTGGATGGACACCAGAGCCATGGATGCCACTGTGGATGGACACTGGTTTGGATGGACATAAAAGCCACGGATCCCAATCTGGATGGACGCTGCTGTGAATAGACCCCAGAGCCATGGATCCCACAGTGGATTGACAGTGGTCAGGATGGACACCAGAGCAATGGATGCCACTGTGGATGGACGCAGGTAGAGATGCACACCAGAGTAATGGTGTCCGCTCTGGATGGACACTGGTATGGATAGACAGCAGAACCCTGGCTTCCACTCTGGATGGACGCTTGCCTGAATAGACAAAAGAGCTATGGATCCCAGCTTGACACTGGTCTGGATGGACACCAGAGCCATGAATCCCACTCTGAATGCACACTACTCGTGATGGACACAAGAGCCATGCATCCCTCTGTGGATGGAGCCTGGTTTGAATGGACAGCACAGCCACGCATCCAGATGGACACCAGAGCCGTGGATCCCAACTGGACAGTGGTCTCGATGGACACCAGTGCCATGGATCACACTGTGGATGGACACTGGTATGGATAGACATCAGAGCCTTGGATCCCAGCTTGACTGTGTTCTGGATGGAGAGCAGAGTCTTGGATTGGACTCTGGATGGATACTGCTCCAGATGGACAGCAGAGTCTTGGATTGGACTCTGGATGGATACTGCTCCAGATGGAACGCAGAGCCATGGATCCCACTCTTGGTGGATACTGGTCTGGATGGACTCCAGAGCCATGGATCCGTCTCTGGATGGACACAGTTCTGGATGGACACAAGAGCCATAGATCCAAATTGGAACCTGTTCTGGATGGATGCATGGGCCATGGATTCCACTCTGGATGGATACTGCTCCAGTTAGCAACCAGAGTCATAGATCCGAATCCAGATGGAGACTGGTCCAGATGGACACTGGTCCGGATGGTGACCAGAGCCATTCCTCCCACCTTGTATTGATAGTGGTCTTGCCAGACCCCGAGGCATGCATCCCACTCTGGATGGCCAGTGGTCTGGATGGGCCCCAGACCATGGATCCCCGATGAATGGACACTGGTCTAGATGGACGCCAGAGTCATGGATTCCAGCTGGACACTGGTGTGGATGGACACCAGAGCCATGGATGCCACTGTGGATGGACACTGGTTTGGATGGACATAAGAGCCACGGATCCCAATCTGGATGGACGCTGCTGTGAATAGACCCCAGAGCCATGGATCCCACAGTGGATTGACAGTGGTCAGGATGGACACCAGAGCAATGGATGCCACTGTGGATGGACGCAGGTAGAGATGCACACCAGAGTAATGGTGTCCGCTCTGGATGGACACTGGTATGGATAGACATCAGAGCCTTGGATCCCAGCTTGACTGTGTTCTGGATGGAGAGCAGAGTCTTGGATTGGACTCTGGATGGATACTGCTCCAGATGGACAGCAGAGTCTTGGATTGGACTCTGGATGGATACTGCTCCAGATGGAACGCAGAGCCATGGATCCCACTGTTGGTGGATACTGGTCTGGATGGACTCCAGAGCCATGGATCCGTCTCTGGATGGACACAGTTCTGGATGGACACAAGAGCCATAGATCCAAATTGGAACCTGTTCTGGATGGATGCAAGGGCCATGGATTCCACTCTGGATGGATACTGCTCCAGTTAGCAACCAGAGCCATAGATCCGAATCCAGATGGAGACTGGTCCAGATGGACACTGGTCCGGATGGTGACCAGAGCCATTCCTCCCACCTTGTATTGATAGTGGTCTTGCCAGACCCCGAGGCATGCATCCCACTCTGGATGGCCAGTGGTCTGGATGGGCCCCAGACCATGGATCCCCTATGAATGGACACTGGTCTAGATGGACGCCAGAGCCATGGATTCCAGCTGGACACTGGTGTGGATGGACACCAGAGCCATGGATGCCACTGTGGATGGACACTGGTTTGGATGGACATAAGAGCCACGGATCCCAATCTGGATGGACGCTGCTGTGAATAGACACCAGAGCCATGGATCCCACAGTGGATTGACAGTGGTCAGGATGGACACCAGGGCAATGGATGCCACTGTGGATGGACGCAGGTAGAGATGCACACCAGAGTAATGGTGTCCGCTCTGGATGGACACTGGTATGGATAGACATCAGAGCCTTGGATCCCAGCTTGACTGTGTTCTGGATGGAGAGCAGAGTCTTGGATTGGACTCTGGATGGATACTGCTCCAGATGGACAGCAGAGTCTTGGATTGGACTCTGGATGGATACTGCTCCAGATGGAACGCAGAGCCATGGATCCCACTCTTGGTGGATACTGGTCTGGATGGACTCCAGAGCCATGGATCCGTCTCTGGATGGACACAGTTCTGGATGGACACAAGAGCCATAGATCCAAATTGGAACCTGTTCTGGATGGATGCAAGGGCCATGGATTCCACTCTGGATGGATACTGCTCCAGTTAGCAACCAGAGTCATAGATCCGAATCCAGATGGAGAGTGGTCCAGATGGACACTGGTCCGGATGGTGACCAGAGCCATTCCTCCCACCTTGTATTGATAGTGGTCTTGCCAGACCCCGAGGCATGCATCCCACTCTGGATGGCCAGTGGTCTGGATGGGCCCCAGACCATGGATCCCCTATGAATGGACACTGGTCTAGATGGACGCCAGAGCCATGGATTCCAGCTGGACACTGGTGTGGATGGACACCAGAGCCATGGATGCCACTGTGGATGGACACTGGTTTGGATGGACATAAGAGCCACGGATCCCAATCTGGATGGACGCTGCTGTGAATAGACCCCAGAGCCATGGATCCCACAGTGGATTGACAGTGGTCAGGATGGACACCAGAGCAATGGATGCCACTGTGGATGGACGCAGGTAGAGATGCACACCAGAGTAATGGTGTCCGCTCTGGATGGACACTGGTATGGATAGACATCAGAGCCTTGGATCCCAGCTTGACTGTGTTCTGGATGGAGAGCAGAGTCTTGGATTGGACTCTGGATGGATACTGCTCCAGATGGACAGCAGAGTCTTGGATTGGACTCTGGATGGATACTGCTCCAGATGGAACGCAGAGCCATGGATCCCACTGTTGGTGGATACTGGTCTGGATGGACTCCAGAGCCATGGATCCGTCTCTGGATGGACACAGTTCTGGATGGACACAAGAGCCATAGATCCAAATTGGAACCTGTTCTGGATGGATGCAAGGGCCATGGATTCCACTCTGGATGGATACTGCTCCAGTTAGCAACCAGAGTCATAGATCCGAATCCAGATGGAGACTGGTCCAGATGGACACTGGTCCGGATGGTGACCAGAGCCATTCCTCCCACCTTGTATTGATAGTGGTCTTGCCAGACCCCGAGGCATGCATCCCACTCTGGATGGCCAGTGGTCTGGATGGGCCCCAGACCATGGATCCCCTATGAATGGACACTGGTCTAGATGGACGCCAGAGCCATGGATTCCAGCTGGACACTGGTGTGGATGGACACCAGAGCCATGGATGCCACTGTGGATGGACACTGGTTTGGATGGACATAAGAGCCACGGATCCCAATCTGGATGGACGCTGCTGTGAATAGACCCCAGAGCCATGGATCCCACAGTGGATTGACAGTGGTCAGGATGGACACCAGAGCAATGGATGCCACTGTGGATGGACGCAGGTAGAGATGCACACCAGAGTAATGGTGTCCGCTCTGGATGGACACTGGTATGGATAGACATCAGAGCCTTGGATCCCAGCTTGACTGTGTTCTGGATGGAGAGCAGAGTCTTGGATTGGACTCTGGATGGATACTGCTCCAGATGGACAGCAGAGTCTTGGATTGGACTCTGGATGGATACTGCTCCAGATGGAACGCAGAGCCATGGATCCCACTCTTGGTGGATACTGGTCTGGATGGACTCCAGAGCCATGGATCCGTCTCTGGATGGACACAGTTCTGGATGGACACAAGAGCCATAGATCCAAATTGGAACCTGTTCTGGATGGATGCAAGGGCCATGGATTCCACTCTGGATGGATACTGCTCCAGTTAGCAACCAGAGTCATAGATCCGAATCCAGATGGAGACTGGTCCAGATGGACACTGGTCCGGATGGTGACCAGAGCCATTCCTCCCACCTTGTATTGATAGTGGTCTTGCCAGACCCCGAGGCATGCATCCCACTCTGGATGGCCAGTGGTCTGGATGGGCCCCAGACCATGGATCCCCTATGAATGGACACTGGTCTAGATGGACGCCAGAGCCATGGATTCCAGCTGGACACTGGTGTGGATGGACACCAGAGCCATGGATGCCACTGTGGATGGACACTGGTTTGGATGGACATAAGAGCCACGGATCCCAATCTGGATGGACGCTGCTGTGAATAGACCCCAGAGCCATGGATCCCACAGTGGATTGACAGTGGTCAGGATGGACACCAGAGCAATGGATGCCACTGTGGATGGACGCAGGTAGAGATGCACACCAGAGTAATGGTGTCCGCTCTGGATGGACACTGGTATGGATAGACATCAGAGCCTTGGATCCCAGCTTGACTGTGTTCTGGATGGAGAGCAGAGTCTTGGATTGGACTCTGGATGGATACTGCTCCAGATGGACAGCAGAGTCTTGGATTGGACTCTGGATGGATACTGCTCCAGATGGAACGCAGAGCCATGGATCCCACTCTTGGTGGATACTGGTCTGGATGGACTCCAGAGCCATGGATCCGTCTCTGGATGGACACAGTTCTGGATGGACACAAGAGCCATAGATCCAAATTGGAACCTGTTCTGGATGGATGCATGGGCCATGGATTCCACTCTGGATGGATACTGCTCCAGTTAGCAACCAGAGTCATAGATCCGAATCCAGATGGAGACTGGTCCAGATGGACACTGGTCCGGATGGTGACCAGAGCCATTCCTCCCACCTTGTATTGATAGTGGTCTTGCCAGACCCCGAGGCATGCATCCCACTCTGGATGGCCAGTGGTCTGGATGGGCCCCAGACCATGGATCCCCTATGAATGGACACTGGTCTAGATGGACGCCAGAGTCATGGATTCCAGCTGGACACTGGTGTGGATGGACACCAGAGCCATGGATGCCACTGTGGATGGACACTGGTTTGGATGGACATAAGAGCCACGGATCCCAATCTGGATGGACGCTGCTGTGAATAGACACCAGAGCCATGGATCCCACAGTGGATTGACAGTGGTCAGGATGGACACCAGGGCAATGGATGCCACTGTGGATGGACGCAGGTAGAGATGCACACCAGAGTAATGGTGTCCGCTCTGGATGGACACTGGTCTGGATAGACAGCAGAACCCTGGCTTCCACTCTGGATGGACGCTTGCCTGAATAGACAAAAGAGCTATGGATCCCAGCTTGACACTGGTCTGGATGGACACCAGAGCCATGAATCCCACTCTGAATGCACACTACTCGTGATGGACACAAGAGCCATGCATCCCTCTGTGGATGGAGCCTGGTTTGAATGGACAGCACAGCCACGCATCCAGATGGACACCAGAGCCGTGGATCCCAACTGGACAGTGGTCTCGATGGACACCAGTGCCATGGATCCCACTGTGGATGGACACTGGTATGGATAGACATCAGAGCCTTGGATCCCAGCTTGACTGTGTTCTGGATGGAGAGCAGAGTCTTGGATTGGACTCTGGATGGATACTGCTCCAGATGGACAGCAGAGTCTTGGATTGGACTCTGGATGGATACTGCTCCAGATGGAACGCAGAGCCATGGATCCCACTCTTGGTGGATACTGGTCTGGATGGACTCCAGAGCCATGGATCCGTCTCTGGATGGACACAGTTCTGGATGGACACAAGAGCCATAGATCCAAATTGGAACCTGTTCTGGATGGATGCAAGGGCCATGGATTCCACTCTGGATGGATACTGCTCCAGTTAGCAACCAGAGCCATAGATCCGAATCCAGATGGAGACTGGTCCAGATGGACACTGGTCCGGATGGTGACCAGAGCCATTCCTCCCACCTTGTATTGATAGTGGTCTTGCCAGACCCCGAGGCATGCATCCCACTCTGGATGGCCAGTGGTCTGGATGGGCCCCAGACCATGGATCCCCTATGAATGGACACTGGTCTAGATGGACGCCAGAGCCATGGATTCCAGCTGGACACTGGTGTGGATGGACACCAGAGCCATGGATGCCACTGTGGATGGACACTGGTTTGGATGGACATAAGAGCCACGGATCCCAATCTGGATGGACGCTGCTGTGAATAGACACCAGAGCCATGGATCCCACAGTGGATTGACAGTGGTCAGGATGGACACCAGGGCAATGGATGCCACTGTGGATGGACGCAGGTAGAGATGCACACCAGAGTAATGGTGTCCGCTCTGGATGGACACTGGTATGGATAGACATCAGAGCCTTGGATCCCAGCTTGACTGTGTTCTGGATGGAGAGCAGAGTCTTGGATTGGACTCTGGATGGATACTGCTCCAGATGGACAGCAGAGTCTTGGATTGGACTCTGGATGGATACTGCTCCAGATGGAACGCAGAGCCATGGATCCCACTGTTGGTGGATACTGGTCTGGATGGACTCCAGAGCCATGGATCCGTCTCTGGATGGACACAGTTCTGGATGGACACAAGAGCCATAGATCCAAATTGGAACCTGTTCTGGATGGATGCAAGGGCCATGGATTCCACTCTGGATGGATACTGCTCCAGTTAGCAACCAGAGCCATAGATCCGAATCCAGATGGAGACTGGTCCAGATGGACACTGGTCCGGATGGTGACCAGAGCCATTCCTCCCACCTTGTATTGATAGTGGTCTTGCCAGACCCCGAGGCATGCATCCCACTCTGGATGGCCAGTGGTCTGGATGGGCCCCAGACCATGGATCCCCTATGAATGGACACTGGTCTAGATGGACGCCAGAGCCATGGATTCCAGCTGGACACTGGTGTGGATGGACACCAGAGCCATGGATGCCACTGTGGATGGACACTGGTTTGGATGGACATAAGAGCCACGGATCCCAATCTGGATGGACGCTGCTGTGAATAGACCCCAGAGCCATGGATCCCACAGTGGATTGACAGTGTTCAGGATGGACACCAGAGCAATGGATGCCACTGTGGATGGACGCAGGTAGAGATGCACACCAGAGTAATGGTGTCCGCTCTGGATGGACACTGGTATGGATAGACATCAGAGCCTTGGATCCCAGCTTGACTGTGTTCTGGATGGAGAGCAGAGTCTTGGATTGGACTCTGGATGGATACTGCTCCAGATGGACAGCAGAGTCTTGGATTGGACTCTGGATGGATACTGCTCCAGATGGAACGCAGAGCCATGGATCCCACTCTTGGTGGATACTGGTCTGGATGGACTCCAGAGCCATGGATCCGTCTCTGGATGGACACAGTTCTGGATGGACACAAGAGCCATAGATCCAAATTGGAACCTGTTCTGGATGGATGCAAGGGCCATGGATTCCACTCTGGATGGATACTGCTCCAGTTAGCAACCAGAGTCATAGATCCGAATCCAGATGGAGACTGGTCCAGATGGACACTGGTCCGGATGGTGACCAGAGCCATTCCTCCCACCTTGTATTGATAGTGGTCTTGCCAGACCCCGAGGCATGCATCCCACTCTGGATGGCCAGTGGTCTGGATGGGCCCCAGACCATGGATCCCCTATGAATGGACACTGGTCTAGATGGACGCCAGAGCCATGGATTCCAGCTGGACACTGGTGTGGATGGACACCAGAGCCATGGATGCCACTGTGGATGGACACTGGTTTGGATGGACATAAGAGCCACGGATCCCAATCTGGATGGACGCTGCTGTGAATAGACCCCAGAGCCATGGATCCCACAGTGGATTGACAGTGGTCAGGATGGACACCAGAGCAATGGATGCCACTGTGGATGGACGCAGGTAGAGATGCACACCAGAGTAATGGTGTCCGCTCTGGATGGACACTGGTATGGATAGACATCAGAGCCTTGGATCCCAGCTTGACTGTGTTCTGGATGGAGAGCAGAGTCTTGGATTGGACTCTGGATGGATACTGCTCCAGATGGACAGCAGAGTCTTGGATTGGACTCTGGATGGATACTGCTCCAGATGGAACGCAGAGCCATGGATCCCACTCTTGGTGGATACTGGTCTGGATGGACTCCAGAGCCATGGATCCGTCTCTGGATGGACACAGTTCTGGATGGACACAAGAGCCATAGATCCAAATTGGAACCTGTTCTGGATGGATGCAAGGGCCATGGATTCCACTCTGGATGGATACTGCTCCAGTTAGCAACCAGAGTCATAGATCCGAATCCAGATGGAGACTGGTCCAGATGGACACTGGTCCGGATGGTGACCAGAGCCATTCCTCCCACCTTGTATTGATAGTGGTCTTGCCAGACCCCGAGGCATGCATCCCACTCTGGATGGCCAGTGGTCTGGATGGGCCCCAGACCATGGATCCCCTATGAATGGACACTGGTCTAGATGGACGCCAGAGCCATGGATTCCAGCTGGACACTGGTGTGGATGGACACCAGAGCCATGGATGCCACTGTGGATGGACACTGGTTTGGATGGACATAAGAGCCACGGATCCCAATCTGGATGGACGCTGCTGTGAATAGACCCCAGAGCCATGGATCCCACAGTGGATTGACAGTGGTCAGGATGGACACCAGAGCAATGGATGCCACTGTGGATGGACGCAGGTAGAGATGCACACCAGAGTAATGGTGTCCGCTCTGGATGGACACTGGTCTGGATAGACACCAGAACCCTGGCTTCCACTCTGGATGGACGCTTGCCTGAATAGACAAAAGAGCTATGGATCCCAGCTTGACACTGGTCTGGATGGACACCAGAGCCATGAATCCCACTCTGAATGCACACTACTCGTGATGGACACAAGAGCCATGCATCCCTCTGTGGATGGAGCCTGGTTTGAATGGACAGCACAGCCACGCATCCAGATGGACACCAGAGCCGTGGATCCCAACTGGACAGTGGTCTCGATGGACACCAGTGTCATGGATCACACTGTGGATGGACACTGGTATGGATAGACATCAGAGCCTTGGATCCCAGCTTGACTGTGTTCTGGATGGAGAGCAGAGTCTTGGATTGGACTCTGGATGGATACTGCTCCAGATGGACAGCAGAGTCTTGGATTGGACTCTGGATGGATACTGCTCCAGATGGAACGCAGAGCCATGGATCCCACTCTTGGTGGATACTGGTCTGGATGGACTCCAGAGCCATGGATCCGTCTCTGGATGGACACAGTTCTGGATGGACACAAGAGCCATAGATCCAAATTGGAACCTGTTCTGGATGGATGCAAGGGCCATGGATTCCACTCTGGATGGATACTGCTCCAGTTAGCAACCAGAGTCATAGATCCGAATCCAGATGGAGACTGGTCCAGATGGACACTGGTCCGGATGGTGACCAGAGCCATTCCTCCCACCTTGTATTGATAGTGGTCTTGCCAGACCCCGAGGCATGCATCCCACTCTGGATGGCCAGTGGTCTGGATGGGCCCCAGACCATGGATCCCCTATGAATGGACACTGGTCTAGATGGACGCCAGAGCCATGGATTCCAGCTGGACACTGGTGTGGATGGACACCAGAGCCATGGATGCCACTGTGGATGGACACTGGTTTGGATGGACATAAGAGCCACGGATCCCAATCTGGATGGACGCTGCTGTGAATAGACCCCAGAGCCATGGATCCCACAGTGGATTGACAGTGGTCAGGATGGACACCAGAGCAATGGATGCCACTGTGGATGGACGCAGGTAGAGATGCACACCAGAGTAATGGTGTCCGCTCTGGATGGACACTGGTCTGGATAGACAGCAGAACCCTGGCTTCCACTCTGGATGGACGCTTGCCTGAATAGACAAAAGAGCTATGGATCCCAGCTTGACACTGGTCTGGATGGACACCAGAGCCATGAATCCCACTCTGAATGCACACTACTCGTGATGGACACAAGAGCCATGCATCCCTCTGTGGATGGAGCCTGGTTTGAATGGACAGCACAGCCACGCATCCAGATGGACACCAGAGCCATGGATCCCAACTGGACAGTGGTCTCGATGGACACCAGTGCCATGGATCCCACTGTGGATGGACACTGGTATGGATAGACATCAGAGCCTTGGATCCCAGCTTGACTGTGTTCTGGATGGAGAGCAGAGTCTTGGATTGGACTCTGGATGGATACTGCTCCAGATGGACAGCAGAGTCTTGGATTGGACTCTGGATGGATACTGCTCCAGATGGAACGCAGAGCCATGGATCCCACTCTTGGTGGATACTGGTCTGGATGGACTCCAGAGCCATGGATCCGTCTCTGGATGGACACAGTTCTGGATGGACACAAGAGCCATAGATCCAAATTGGAACCTGTTCTGGATGGATGCAAGGGCCATGGATTCCACTCTGGATGGATACTGCTCCAGTTAGCAACCAGAGCCATAGATCCGAATCCAGATGGAGACTGGTCCAGATGGACACTGGTCCGGATGGTGACCAGAGCCATTCCTCCCACCTTGTATTGATAGTGGTCTTGCCAGACCCCGAGGCATGCATCCCACTCTGGATGGCCAGTGGTCTGGATGGGCCCCAGACCATGGATCCCCTATGAATGGACACTGGTCTAGATGGACGCCAGAGCCATGGATTCCAGCTGGACACTGGTGTGGATGGACACCAGAGCCATGGATGCCACTGTGGATGGACACTGGTTTGGATGGACATAAGAGCCACGGATCCCAATCTGGATGGACGCTGCTGTGAATAGACACCAGAGCCATGGATCCCACAGTGGATTGACAGTGGTCAGGATGGACACCAGGGCAATGGATGCCACTGTGGATGGACGCAGGTAGAGATGCACACCAGAGTAATGGTGTCCGCTCTGGATGGACACTGGTATGGATAGACATCAGAGCCTTGGATCCCAGCTTGACTGTGTTCTGGATGGAGAGCAGAGTCTTGGATTGGACTCTGGATGGATACTGCTCCAGATGGACAGCAGAGTCTTGGATTGGACTCTGGATGGATACTGCTCCAGATGGAACGCAGAGCCATGGATCCCACTCTTGGTGGATACTGGTCTGGATGGACTCCAGAGCCATGGATCCGTCTCTGGATGGACACAGTTCTGGATGGACACAAGAGCCATAGATCCAAATTGGAACCTGTTCTGGATGGATGCAAGGGCCATGGATTCCACTCTGGATGGATACTGCTCCAGTTAGCAACCAGAGTCATAGATCCGAATCCAGATGGAGACTGGTCCAGATGGACACTGGTCCGGATGGTGACCAGAGCCATTCCTCCCACCTTGTATTGATAGTGGTCTTGCCAGACCCCGAGGCATGCATCCCACTCTGGATGGCCAGTGGTCTGGATGGGCCCCAGACCATGGATCCCCTATGAATGGACACTGGTCTAGATGGACGCCAGAGCCATGGATTCCAGCTGGACACTGGTGTGGATGGACACCAGAGCCATGGATGCCACTGTGGATGGACACTGGTTTGGATGGACATAAGAGCCACGGATCCCAATCTGGATGGACGCTGCTGTGAATAGACCCCAGAGCCATGGATCCCACAGTGGATTGACAGTGGTCAGGATGGACACCAGAGCAATGGATGCCACTGTGGATGGACGCAGGTAGAGATGCACACCAGAGTAATGGTGTCCGCTCTGGATGGACACTGGTATGGATAGACATCAGAGCCTTGGATCCCAGCTTGACTGTGTTCTGGATGGAGAGCAGAGTCTTGGATTGGACTCTGGATGGATACTGCTCCAGATGGACAGCAGAGTCTTGGATTGGACTCTGGATGGATACTGCTCCAGATGGAACGCAGAGCCATGGATCCCACTCTTGGTGGATACTGGTCTGGATGGACTCCAGAGCCATGGATCCGTCTCTGGATGGACACAGTTCTGGATGGACACAAGAGCCATAGATCCAAATTGGAACCTGTTCTGGATGGATGCAAGGGCCATGGATTCCACTCTGGATGGATACTGCTCCAGTTAGCAACCAGAGTCATAGATCCGAATCCAGATGGAGACTGGTCCAGATGGACACTGGTCCGGATGGTGACCAGAGCCATTCCTCCCACCTTGTATTGATAGTGGTCTTGCCAGACCCCGAGGCATGCATCCCACTCTGGATGGCCAGTGGTCTGGATGGGCCCCAGACCATGGATCCCCTATGAATGGACACTGGTCTAGATGGACGCCAGAGCCATGGATTCCAGCTGGACACTGGTGTGGATGGACACCAGAGCCATGGATGCCACTGTGGATGGACACTGGTTTGGATGGACATAAGAGCCACGGATCCCAATCTGGATGGACGCTGCTGTGAATAGACCCCAGAGCCATGGATCCCACAGTGGATTGACAGTGGTCAGGATGGACACCAGAGCAATGGATGCCACTGTGGATGGACGCAGGTAGAGATGCACACCAGAGTAATGGTGTCCGCTCTGGATGGACACTGGTCTGGATAGACAGCAGAACCCTGGCTTCCACTCTGGATGGACGCTTGCCTGAATAGACAAAAGAGCTATGGATCCCAGCTTGACACTGGTCTGGATGGACACCAGAGCCATGAATCCCACTCTGAATGCACACTACTCGTGATGGACACAAGAGCCATGCATCCCTCTGTGGATGGAGCCTGGTTTGAATGGACAGCACAGCCACGCATCCAGATGGACACCAGAGCCATGGATCCCAACTGGACAGTGGTCTCGATGGACACCAGTGCCATGGATCCCACTGTGGATGGACACTGGTATGGATAGACATCAGAGCCTTGGATCCCAGCTTGACTGTGTTCTGGATGGAGAGCAGAGTCTTGGATTGGACTCTGGATGGATACTGCTCCAGATGGACAGCAGAGTCTTGGATTGGACTCTGGATGGATACTGCTCCAGATGGAACGCAGAGCCATGGATCCCACTCTTGGTGGATACTGGTCTGGATGGACTCCAGAGCCATGGATCCGTCTCTGGATGGACACAGTTCTGGATGGACACAAGAGCCATAGATCCAAATTGGAACCTGTTCTGGATGGATGCAAGGGCCATGGATTCCACTCTGGATGGATACTGCTCCAGTTAGCAACCAGAGCCATAGATCCGAATCCAGATGGAGACTGGTCCAGATGGACACTGGTCCGGATGGTGACCAGAGCCATTCCTCCCACCTTGTATTGATAGTGGTCTTGCCAGACCCCGAGGCATGCATCCCACTCTGGATGGCCAGTGGTCTGGATGGGCCCCAGACCATGGATCCCCTATGAATGGACACTGGTCTAGATGGACGCCAGAGCCATGGATTCCAGCTGGACACTGGTGTGGATGGACACCAGAGCCATGGATGCCACTGTGGATGGACACTGGTTTGGATGGACATAAGAGCCACGGATCCCAATCTGGATGGACGCTGCTGTGAATAGACACCAGAGCCATGGATCCCACAGTGGATTGACAGTGGTCAGGATGGACACCAGGGCAATGGATGCCACTGTGGATGGACGCAGGTAGAGATGCACACCAGAGTAATGGTGTCCGCTCTGGATGGACACTGGTATGGATAGACATCAGAGCCTTGGATCCCAGCTTGACTGTGTTCTGGATGGAGAGCAGAGTCTTGGATTGGACTCTGGATGGATACTGCTCCAGATGGACAGCAGAGTCTTGGATTGGACTCTGGATGGATACTGCTCCAGATGGAACGCAGAGCCATGGATCCCACTCTTGGTGGATACTGGTCTGGATGGACTCCAGAGCCATGGATCCGTCTCTGGATGGACACAGTTCTGGATGGACACAAGAGCCATAGATCCAAATTGGAACCTGTTCTGGATGGATGCAAGGGCCATGGATTCCACTCTGGATGGATACTGCTCCAGTTAGCAACCAGAGTCATAGATCCGAATCCAGATGGAGACTGGTCCAGATGGACACTGGTCCGGATGGTGACCAGAGCCATTCCTCCCACCTTGTATTGATAGTGGTCTTGCCAGACCCCGAGGCATGCATCCCACTCTGGATGGCCAGTGGTCTGGATGGGCCCCAGACCATGGATCCCCTATGAATGGACACTGGTCTAGATGGACGCCAGAGCCATGGATTCCAGCTGGACACTGGTGTGGATGGACACCAGAGCCATGGATGCCACTGTGGATGGACACTGGTTTGGATGGACATAAGAGCCACGGATCCCAATCTGGATGGACGCTGCTGTGAATAGACCCCAGAGCCATGGATCCCACAGTGGATTGACAGTGGTCAGGATGGACACCAGAGCAATGGATGCCACTGTGGATGGACGCAGGTAGAGATGCACACCAGAGTAATGGTGTCCGCTCTGGATGGACACTGGTATGGATAGACATCAGAGCCTTGGATCCCAGCTTGACTGTGTTCTGGATGGAGAGCAGAGTCTTGGATTGGACTCTGGATGGATACTGCTCCAGATGGACAGCAGAGTCTTGGATTGGACTCTGGATGGATACTGCTCCAGATGGAACGCAGAGCCATGGATCCCACTGTTGGTGGATACTGGTCTGGATGGACTCCAGAGCCATGGATCCATCTCTGGATGGACACAGTTCTGGATGGACACAAGAGCCATAGATCCAAATTGGAACCTGTTCTGGATGGATGCAAGGGCCATGGATTCCACTCTGGATGGATACTGCTCCAGTTAGCAACCAGAGTCATAGATCCGAATCCAGATGGAGACTGGTCCAGATGGACACTGGTCCGGATGGTGACCAGAGCCATTCCTCCCACCTTGTATTGATAGTGGTCTTGCCAGACCCCGAGGCATGCATCCCACTCTGGATGGCCAGTGGTCTGGATGGGCCCCAGACCATGGATCCCCTATGAATGGACACTGGTCTAGATGGACGCCAGAGCCATGGATTCCAGCTGGACACTGGTGTGGATGGACACCAGAGCCATGGATGCCACTGTGGATGGACACTGGTTTGGATGGACATAAGAGCCACGGATCCCAATCTGGATGGACGCTGCTGTGAATAGACCCCAGAGCCATGGATCCCACAGTGGATTGACAGTGGTCAGGATGGACACCAGAGCAATGGATGCCACTGTGGATGGACGCAGGTAGAGATGCACACCAGAGTAATGGTGTCCGCTCTGGATGGACACTGGTCTGGATAGACACCAGAACCCTGGCTTCCACTCTGGATGGACGCTTGCCTGAATAGACAAAAGAGCTATGGATCCCAGCTTGACACTGGTCTGGATGGACACCAGAGCCATGAATCCCACTCTGAATGCACACTACTCGTGATGGACACAAGAGCCATGCATCCCTCTGTGGATGGAGCCTGGTTTGAATGGACAGCACAGCCACGCATCCAGATGGACACCAGAGCCGTGGATCCCAACTGGACAGTGGTCTCGATGGACACCAGTGTCATGGATCACACTGTGGATGGACACTGGTATGGATAGACATCAGAGCCTTGGATCCCAGCTTGACTGTGTTCTGGATGGAGAGCAGAGTCTTGGATTGGACTCTGGATGGATACTGCTCCAGATGGACAGCAGAGTCTTGGATTGGACTCTGGATGGATACTGCTCCAGATGGAACGCAGAGCCATGGATCCCACTGTTGGTGGATACTGGTCTGGATGGACTCCAGAGCCATGGATCCGTCTCTGGATGGACACAGTTCTGGATGGACACAAGAGCCATAGATCCAAATTGGAACCTGTTCTGGATGGATGCAAGGGCCATGGATTCCACTCTGGATGGATACTGCTCCAGTTAGCAACCAGAGTCATAGATCCGAATCCAGATGGAGACTGGTCCAGATGGACACTGGTCCGGATGGTGACCAGAGCCATTCCTCCCACCTTGTATTGATAGTGGTCTTGCCAGACCCCGAGGCATGCATCCCACTCTGGATGGCCAGTGGTCTGGATGGGCCCCAGACCATGGATCCCCTATGAATGGACACTGGTCTAGATGGACGCCAGAGCCATGGATTCCAGCTGGACACTGGTGTGGATGGACACCAGAGCCATGGATGCCACTGTGGATGGACACTGGTTTGGATGGACATAAGAGCCACGGATCCCAATCTGGATGGACGCTGCTGTGAATAGACCCCAGAGCCATGGATCCCACAGTGGATTGACAGTGGTCAGGATGGACACCAGAGCAATGGATGCCACTGTGGATGGACGCAGGTAGAGATGCACACCAGAGTAATGGTGTCCGCTCTGGATGGACACTGGTCTGGATAGACAGCAGAACCCTGGCTTCCACTCTGGATGGACGCTTGCCTGAATATACAAAAGAGCTATGGATCCCAGCTTGACACTGGTCTGGATGGACACCAGAGCCATGAATCCCACTCTGAATGCACACTACTCGTGATGGACACAAGAGCCATGCATCCCTCTGTGGATGGAGCCTGGTTTGAATGGACAGCACAGCCACGCATCCAGATGGACACCAGAGCTGTGGATTCCAACTGGACAGTGGTCTCGATGGACACCAGTGCCATGGATCCCACTGTGGATGGACACTGGTATGGATAGACATCAGCGCCTTGGATCCCAGCTTGACTGTGTTCTGGATGGAGAGCAGAGTCTTGGATTGGACTCTGGATGGATACTGCTCCAGATGGACAGCAGAGTCTTGGATTGGACTCTGGATGGATACTGCTCCAGATGGAACGCAGAGCCATGGATCCCACTCTTGGTGGATACTGGTCTGGATGGACTCCAGAGCCATGGATCCGTCTCTGGATGGACACAGTTCTGGATGGACACAAGAGCCATAGATCCAAATTGGAACCTGTTCTGGATGGATGCAAGGGCCATGGATTCCACTCTGGATGGATACTGCTCCAGTTAGCAACCAGAGTCATAGATCCGAATCCAGATGGAGACTGGTCCAGATGGACACTGGTCCGGATGGTGACCAGAGCCATTCCTCCCACCTTGTATTGATAGTGGTCTTGCCAGACCCCGAGGCATGCATCCCACTCTGGATGGCCAGTGGTCTGGATGGGCCCCAGACCATGGATCCCCTATGAATGGACACTGGTCTAGATGGACGCCAGAGCCATGGATTCCAGCTGGACACTGGTGTGGATGGACACCAGAGCCATGGATGCCACTGTGGATGGACACTGGTTTGGATGGACATAAGAGCCACGGATCCCAATCTGGATGGACGCTGCTGTGAATAGACCCCAGAGCCATGGATCCCACAGTGGATTGACAGTGGTCAGGATGGACACCAGAGCAATGGATGCCACTGTGGATGGACGCAGGTAGAGATGCACACCAGAGTAATGGTGTCCGCTCTGGATGGACACTGGTCAGGATAGACAGCAGAACCCTGGCTTCCACTCTGGATGGACACTTGCCTGAATAGACAAAAGAGCTATGGATCCCAGCTTGACACTGGTCTGGATGGACACCAGAGCCATGAATCCCACTCTGAATGCACACTACTCGTGATGGACACAAGAGCCATGCATCCCTCTGTGGATGGAGCCTGGTTTGAATGGACAGCACAGCCACGCATCCAGATGGACACCAGAGCCGTGGATCCCAACTGGACAGTGGTCTCGATGGACACCAGTGCCATGGATCCCACTGTGGATGGACACTGGTATGGATAGACATCAGAGCCTTGGATCCCAGCTTGACTGTGTTCTGGATGGAGAGCAGAGTCTTGGATTGGACTCTGGATGGATACTGCTCCAGATGGACAGCAGAGTCTTGGATTGGACTCTGGATGGATACTGCTCCAGATGGAACGCAGAGCCATGGATCCCACTGTTGGTGGATACTGGTCTGGATGGACTCCAGAGCCATGGATCCGTCTCTGGATGGACACAGTTCTGGATGGACACAAGAGCCATAGATCCAAATTGGAACCTGTTCTGGATGGATGCAAGGGCCATGGATTCCACTCTGGATGGATACTGCTCCAGTTAGCAACCAGAGTCATAGATCCGAATCCAGATGGAGACTGGTCCAGATGGACACTGGTCCGGATGGTGACCAGAGCCATTCCTCCCACCTTGTATTGATAGTGGTCTTGCCAGACCCCGAGGCATGCATCCCACTCTGGATGGCCAGTGGTCTGGATGGGCCCCAGACCATGGATCCCCTATGAATGGACACTGGTCTAGATGGACGCCAGAGCCATGGATTCCAGCTGGACACTGGTGTGGATGGACACCAGAGCCATGGATGCCACTGTGGATGGACACTGGTTTGGATGGACATAAGAGCCACGGATCCCAATCTGGATGGACGCTGCTGTGAATAGACCCCAGAGCCATGGATCCCACAGTGGATTGACAGTGGTCAGGATGGACACCAGAGCAATGGATGCCACTGTGGATGGACGCAGGTAGAGATGCACACCAGAGTAATGGTGTCCGCTCTGGATGGACACTGGTCTGGATAGACACCAGAACCCTGGCTTCCACTCTGGATGGACGCTTGCCTGAATAGACAAAAGAGCTATGGATCCCAGCTTGACACTGGTCTGGATGGACACCAGAGCCATGAATCCCACTCTGAATGCACACTACTCGTGATGGACACAAGAGCCATGCATCCCTCTGTGGATGGAGCCTGGTTTGAATGGACAGCACAGCCACGCATCCAGATGGACACCAGAGCCGTGGATCCCAACTGGACAGTGGTCTCGATGGACACCAGTGCCATGGATCACACTGTGGATGGACACTGGTATGGATAGACATCAGAGCCTTGGATCCCAGCTTGACTGTGTTCTGGATGGAGAGCAGAGTCTTGGATTGGACTCTGGATGGATACTGCTCCAGATGGACAGCAGAGTCTTGGATTGGACTCTGGATGGATACTGCTCCAGATGGAACGCAGAGCCATGGATCCCACTGTTGGTGGATACTGGTCTGGATGGACTCCAGAGCCATGGATCCGTCTCTGGATGGACACAGTTCTGGATGGACACAAGAGCCATAGATCCAAATTGGAACCTGTTCTGGATGGATGCAAGGGCCATGGATTCCACTCTGGATGGATACTGCTCCAGTTAGCAACCAGAGTCATAGATCCGAATCCAGATGGAGACTGGTCCAGATGGACACTGGTCCGGATGGTGACCAGAGCCATTCCTCCCACCTTGTATTGATAGTGGTCTTGCCAGACCCCGAGGCATGCATCCCACTCTGGATGGCCAGTGGTCTGGATGGGCCCCAGACCATGGATCCCCTATGAATGGACACTGGTCTAGATGGACGCCAGAGCCATGGATTCCAGCTGGACACTGGTGTGGATGGACACCAGAGCCATGGATGCCACTGTGGATGGACACTGGTTTGGATGGACATAAGAGCCACGGATCCCAATCTGGATGGACGCTGCTGTGAATAGACCCCAGAGCCATGGATCCCACAGTGGATTGACAGTGGTCAGGATGGACACCAGAGCAATGGATGCCACTGTGGATGGACGCAGGTAGAGATGCACACCAGAGTAATGGTGTCCGCTCTGGATGGACACTGGTCTGGATAGACACCAGAACCCTGGCTTCCACTCTGGATGGACGCTTGCCTGAATAGACAAAAGAGCTATGGATCCCAGCTTGACACTGGTCTGGATGGACACCAGAGCCATGAATCCCACTCTGAATGCACACTACTCGTGATGGACACAAGAGCCATGCATCCCTCTGTGGATGGAGCCTGGTTTGAATGGACAGCACAGCCACGCATCCAGATGGACACCAGAGCCGTGGATCCCAACTGGACAGTGGTCTCGATGGACACCAGTGCCATGGATCCCACTGTGGATGGACACTGGTATGGATAGACATCAGAGCCTTGGATCCCAGCTTGACTGTGTTCTGGATGGAGAGCAGAGTCTTGGATTGGACTCTGGATGGATACTGCTCCAGATGGACAGCAGAGTCTTGGATTGGACTCTGGATGGATACTGCTCCAGATGGAACGCAGAGCCATGGATCCCACTGTTGGTGGATACTGGTCTGGATGGACTCCAGAGCCATGGATCCGTCTCTGGATGGACACAGTTCTGGATGGACACAAGAGCCATAGATCCAAATTGGAACCTGTTCTGGATGGATGCAAGGGCCATGGATTCCACTCTGGATGGATACTGCTCCAGTTAGCAACCAGAGTCATAGATCCGAATCCAGATGGAGACTGGTCCAGATGGACACTGGTCCGGATGGTGACCAGAGCCATTCCTCCCACCTTGTATTGATAGTGGTCTTGCCAGACCCCGAGGCATGCATCCCACTCTGGATGGCCAGTGGTCTGGATGGGCCCCAGACCATGGATCCCCGATGAATGGACACTGGTCTAGATGGACGCCAGAGCCATGGATTCCAGCTGGACACTGGTGTGGATGGACACCAGAGCCATGGATGCCACTGTGGATGGACACTGGTTTGGATGGACATAAGAGCCACGGATCCCAATCTGGATGGACGCTGCTGTGAATAGACACCAGAGCCATGGATCCCACAGTGGATTGACAGTGGTCAGGATGGACACCAGGGCAATGGATGCCACTGTGGATGGACGCAGGTAGAGATGCACACCAGAGTAATGGTGTCCGCTCTGGATGGACACTGGTATGGATAGACATCAGAGCCTTGGATCCCAGCTTGACTGTGTTCTGGATGGAGAGCAGAGTCTTGGATTGGACTCTGGATGGATACTGCTCCAGATGGACAGCAGAGTCTTGGATTGGACTCTGGATGGATACTGCTCCAGATGGAACGCAGAGCCATGGATCCCACTCTTGGTGGATACTGGTCTGGATGGACTCCAGAGCCATGGATCCGTCTCTGGATGGACACAGTTCTGGATGGACACAAGAGCCATAGATCCAAATTGGAACCTGTTCTGGATGGATGCAAGGGCCATGGATTCCACTCTGGATGGATACTGCTCCAGTTAGCAACCAGAGTCATAGATCCGAATCCAGATGGAGACTGGTCCAGATGGACACTGGTCCGGATGGTGACCAGAGCCATTCCTCCCACCTTGTATTGATAGTGGTCTTGCCAGACCCCGAGGCATGCATCCCACTCTGGATGGCCAGTGGTCTGGATGGGCCCCAGACCATGGATCCCCTATGAATGGACACTGGTCTAGATGGACGCCAGAGCCATGGATTCCAGCTGGACACTGGTGTGGATGGACACCAGAGCCATGGATGCCACTGTGGATGGACACTGGTTTGGATGGACATAAGAGCCACGGATCCCAATCTGGATGGACGCTGCTGTGAATAGACCCCAGAGCCATGGATCCCACAGTGGATTGACAGTGGTCAGGATGGACACCAGAGCAATGGATGCCACTGTGGATGGACGCAGGTAGAGATGCACACCAGAGTAATGGTGTCCGCTCTGGATGGACACTGGTCTGGATAGACAGCAGAACCCTGGCTTCCACTCTGGATGGACGCTTGCCTGAATAGACAAAAGAGCTATGGATCCCAGCTTGACACTGGTCTGGATGGACACCAGAGCCATGAATCCCACTCTGAATGCACACTACTCGTGATGGACACAAGAGCCATGCATCCCTCTGTGGATGGAGCCTGGTTTGAATGGACAGCACAGCCATGCATCCAGATGGACACCAGAGCCGTGGATCCCAACTGGACAGTGGTCTCGATGGACACCAGTGCCATGGATCCCACTGTGGATGGACACTGGTATGGATAGACATCAGAGCCTTGGATCCCAGCTTGACTGTGTTCTGGATGGAGAGCAGAGTCTTGGATTGGACTCTGGATGGATACTGCTCCAGATGGACAGCAGAGTCTTGGATTGGACTCTGGATGGATACTGCTCCAGATGGAACGCAGAGCCATGGATCCCACTGTTGGTGGATACTGGTCTGGATGGACTCCAGAGCCATGGATCCGTCTCTGGATGGACACAGTTCTGGATGGACACAAGAGCCATAGATCCAAATTGGAACCTGTTCTGGATGGATGCAAGGGCCATGGATTCCACTCTGGATGGATACTGCTCCAGTTAGCAACCAGAGTCATAGATCCGAATCCAGATGGAGACTGGTCCAGATGGACACTGGTCCGGATGGTGACCAGAGCCATTCCTCCCACCTTGTATTGATAGTGGTCTTGCCAGACCCCGAGGCATGCATCCCACTCTGGATGGCCAGTGGTCTGGATGGGCCCCAGACCATGGATCCCCTATGAATGGACACTGGTCTAGATGGACGCCAGAGCCATGGATTCCAGCTGGACACTGGTGTGGATGGACACCAGAGCCATGGATGCCACTGTGGATGGACACTGGTTTGGATGGACATAAGAGCCACGGATCCCAATCTGGATGGACGCTGCTGTGAATAGACACCAGAGCCATGGATCCCACAGTGGATTGACAGTGGTCAGGATGGACACCTGGGCAATGGATGCCACTGTGGATGGACGCAGGTAGAGATGCACACCAGAGTAATGGTGTCCGCTCTGGATGGACACTGGTATGGATAGACATCAGAGCCTTGGATCCCAGCTTGACTGTGTTCTGGATGGAGAGCAGAGTCTTGGATTGGACTCTGGATGGATACTGCTCCAGATGGACAGCAGAGTCTTGGATTGGACTCTGGATGGATACTGCTCCAGATGGAACGCAGAGCCATGGATCCCACTGTTGGTGGATACTGGTCTGGATGGACTCCAGAGCCATGGATCCGTCTCTGGATGGACACAGTTCTGGATGGACACAAGAGCCATAGATCCAAATTGGAACCTGTTCTGGATGGATGCAAGGGCCATGGATTCCACTCTGGATGGATACTGCTCCAGTTAGCAACCAGAGTCATAGATCCGAATCCAGATGGAGACTGGTCCAGATGGACACTGGTCCGGATGGTGACCAGAGCCATTCCTCCCACCTTGTATTGATAGTGGTCTTGCCAGACCCCGAGGCATGCATCCCACTCTGGATGGCCAGTGGTCTGGATGGGCCCCAGACCATGGATCCCCGATGAATGGACACTGGTCTAGATGGACGCCAGAGCCATGGATTCCAGCTGGACACTGGTGTGGATGGACACCAGAGCCATGGATGCCACTGTGGATGGACACTGGTTTGGATGGACATAAGAGCCACGGATCCCAATCTGGATGGACGCTGCTGTGAATAGACCCCAGAGCCATGGATCCCACAGTGGATTGACAGTGGTCAGGATGGACACCAGGGCAATGGATGCCACTGTGGATGGACGCAGGTAGAGATGCACACCAGAGTAATGGTGTCCGCTCTGGATGGACACTGGTATGGATAGACATCAGAGCCTTGGATCCCAGCTTGACTGTGTTCTGGATGGAGAGCAGAGTCTTGGATTGGACTCTGGATGGATACTGCTCCAGATGGACAGCAGAGTCTTGGATTGGACTCTGGATGGATACTGCTCCAGATGGAACGCAGAGCCATGGATCCCACTGTTGGTGGATACTGGTCTGGATGGACTCCAGAGCCATGGATCCGTCTCTGGATGGACACAGTTCTGGATGGACACAAGAGCCATAGATCCAAATTGGAACCTGTTCTGGATGGATGCAAGGGCCATGGATTCCACTCTGGATGGATACTGCTCCAGTTAGCAACCAGAGTCATAGATCCGAATCCAGATGGAGACTGGTCCAGATGGACACTGGTCCGGATGGTGACCAGAGCCATTCCTCCCACCTTGTATTGATAGTGGTCTTGCCAGACCCCGAGGCATGCATCCCACTCTGGATGGCCAGTGGTCTGGATGGGCCCCAGACCATGGATCCCCGATGAATGGACACTGGTCTAGATGGACGCCAGAGCCATGGATTCCAGCTGGACACTGGTGTGGATGGACACCAGAGCCATGGATGCCACTGTGGATGGACACTGGTTTGGATGGACATAAGAGCCACGGATCCCAATCTGGATGGACGCTGCTGTGAATAGACCCCAGAGCCATGGATCCCACAGTGGATTGACAGTGGTCAGGATGGACACCAGAGCAATGGATGCCACTGTGGATGGACGCAGGTAGAGATGCACACCAGAGTAATGGTGTCCGCTCTGGATGGACACTGGTATGGATAGACATCAGAGCCTTGGATCCCAGCTTGACTGTGTTCTGGATGGAGAGCAGAGTCTTGGATTGGACTCTGGATGGATACTGCTCCAGATGGACAGCAGAGTCTTGGATTGGACTCTGGATGGATACTGCTCCAGATGGAACGCAGAGCCATGGATCCCACTCTTGGTGGATACTGGTCTGGATGGACTCCAGAGCCATGGATCCGTCTCTGGATGGACACAGTTCTGGATGGACACAAGAGCCATAGATCCAAATTGGAACCTGTTCTGGATGGATGCATGGGCCATGGATTCCACTCTGGATGGATACTGCTCCAGTTAGCAACCAGAGTCATAGATCCGAATCCAGATGGAGACTGGTCCAGATGGACACTGGTCCGGATGGTGACCAGAGCCATTCCTCCCACCTTGTATTGATAGTGGTCTTGCCAGACCCCGAGGCATGCATCCCACTCTGGATGGCCAGTGGTCTGGATGGGCCCCAGACCATGGATCCCCTATGAATGGACACTGGTCTAGATGGACGCCAGAGCCATGGATTCCAGCTGGACACTGGTGTGGATGGACACCAGAGCCATGGATGCCACTGTGGATGGACACTGGTTTGGATGGACATAAGAGCCACGGATCCCAATCTGGATGGACGCTGCTGTGAATAGACCCCAGAGCCATGGATCCCACAGTGGATTGACAGTGGTCAGGATGGAAACCAGGGCAATGGATGCCACTGTGGATGGACGCAGGTAGAGATGCACACCAGAGTAATGGTGTCCGCTCTGGATGGACACTGGTATGGATAGACATCAGAGCCTTGGATCCCAGCTTGACTGTGTTCTGGATGGAGAGCAGAGTCTTGGATTGGACTCTGGATGGATACTGCTCCAGATGGACAGCAGAGTCTTGGATTGGACTCTGGATGGATACTGCTCCAGATGGAACGCAGAGCCATGGATCCCACTGTTGGTGGATACTGGTCTGGATGGACTCCAGAGCCATGGATCCGTCTCTGGATGGACACAGTTCTGGATGGACACAAGAGCCATAGATCCAAATTGGAACCTGTTCTGGATGGATGCAAGGGCCATGGATTCCACTCTGGATGGATACTGCTCCAGTTAGCAACCAGAGTCATAGATCCGAATCCAGATGGAGACTGGTCCAGATGGACACTGGTCCGGATGGTGACCAGAGCCATTCCTCCCACCTTGTATTGATAGTGGTCTTGCCAGACCCCGAGGCATGCATCCCACTCTGGATGGCCAGTGGTCTGGATGGGCCCCAGACCATGGATCCCCTATGAATGGACACTGGTCTAGATGGACGCCAGAGCCATGGATTCCAGCTGGACACTGGTGTGGATGGACACCAGAGCCATGGATGCCACTGTGGATGGACACTGGTTTGGATGGACATAAGAGCCACGGATCCCAATCTGGATGGACGCTGCTGTGAATAGACCCCAGAGCCATGGATCCCACAGTGGATTGACAGTGGTCAGGATGGACACCAGAGCAATGGATGCCACTGTGGATGGACGCAGGTAGAGATGCACACCAGAGTAATGGTGTCCGCTCTGGATGGACACTGGTATGGATAGACAGCAGAACCCTGGATTCCACTCTGGATGGACGCTTGCCTGAATAGACAAAAGAGCTATGGATCCCAGCTTGACACTGGTCTGGATGGACACCAGAGCCATGAATCCCACTCTGAATGCACACTACTCGTGATGGACACAAGAGCCATGCATCCCTCTGTGGATGGAGCCTGGTTTGAATGGACAGCACAGCCACGCATCCAGATGGACACCAGAGCCGTGGATCCCAACTGGACAGTGGTCTCGATGGACACCAGTGCCATGGATCACACTGTGGATGGACACTGGTATGGATAGACATCAGAGCCTTGGATCCCAGCTTGACTGTGTTCTGGATGGAGAGCAGAGTCTTGGATTGGACTCTGGATGGATACTGCTCCAGATGGACAGCAGAGTCTTGGATTGGACTCTGGATGGATACTGCTCCAGATGGAACGCAGAGCCATGGATCCCACTGTTGGTGGATACTGGTCTGGATGGACTCCAGAGCCATGGATCCGTCTCTGGATGGACACAGTTCTGGATGGACACAAGAGCCATAGATCCAAATTGGAACCTGTTCTGGATGGATGCAAGGGCCATGGATTCCACTCTGGATGGATACTGCTCCAGTTAGCAACCAGAGCCATAGATCCGAATCCAGATGGAGACTGGTCCAGATGGACACTGGTCCGGATGGTGACCAGAGCCATTCCTCCCACCTTGTATTGATAGTGGTCTTGCCAGACCCCGAGGCATGCATCCCACTCTGGATGGCCAGTGGTCTGGATGGGCCCCAGGCCATGGATCCCCTATGAATGGACACTGGTCTAGATGGACGCCAGAGCCATGGATTCCAGCTGGACACTGGTGTGGATGGACACCAGAGCCATGGATGCCACTGTGGATGGACACTGGTTTGGATGGACATAAGAGCCACGGATCCCAATCTGGATGGACGCTGCTGTGAATAGACCCCAGAGCCATGGATCCCACAGTGGATTGACAGTGGTCAGGATGGACACCAGGGCAATGGATGCCACTGTGGATGGACGCAGGTAGAGATGCACACCAGAGTAATGGTGTCCGCTCTGGATGGACACTGGTATGGATAGACATCAGAGCCTTGGATCCCAGCTTGACTGTGTTCTGGATGGAGAGCAGAGTCTTGGATTGGACTCTGGATGGATACTGCTCCAGATGGACAGCAGAGTCTTGGATTGGACTCTGGATGGATACTGCTCCAGATGGAACGCAGAGCCATGGATCCCACTCTTGGTGGATACTGGTCTGGATGGACTCCAGAGCCATGGATCCGTCTCTGGATGGACACAGTTCTGGATGGACACAAGAGCCATAGATCCAAATTGGAACCTGTTCTGGATGGATGCAAGGGCCATGGATTCCACTCTGGATGGATACTGCTCCAGTTAGCAACCAGAGTCATAGATCCGAATCCAGATGGAGACTGGTCCAGATGGACACTGGTCCGGATGATGACCAGAGCCATTCCTCCCACCTTGTATTGATAGTGGTCTTGCCAGACCCCGAGGCATGCATCCCACTCTGGATGGCCAGTGGTCTGGATGGGCCCCAGACCATGGATCCCCTATGAATGGACACTGGTCTAGATGGACGCCAGAGCCATGGATTCCAGCTGGACACTGGTGTGGATGGACACCAGAGCCATGGATGCCACTGTGGATGGACACTGGTTTGGATGGACATAAGAGCCACGGATCCCAATCTGGATGGACGCTGCTGTGAATAGACCCCAGAGCCATGGATCCCACAGTGGATTGACAGTGGTCAGGATGGACACCAGAGCAATGGATGCCACTGTGGATGGACGCAGGTAGAGATGCACACCAGAGTAATGGTGTCCGCTCTGGATGGACACTGGTATGGATAGACATCAGAGCCTTGGATCCCAGCTTGACTGTGTTCTGGATGGAGAGCAGAGTCTTGGATTGGACTCTGGATGGATACTGCTCCAGATGGACAGCAGAGTCTTGGATTGGACTCTGGATGGATACTGCTCCAGATGGAACGCAGAGCCATGGATCCCACTGTTGGTGGATACTGGTCTGGATGGACTCCAGAGCCATGGATCCGTCTCTGGATGGACACAGTTCTGGATGGACACAAGAGCCATAGATCCAAATTGGAACCTGTTCTGGATGGATGCAAGGGCCATGGATTCCACTCTGGATGGATACTGCTCCAGTTAGCAACCAGAGTCATAGATCCGAATCCAGATGGAGACTGGTCCAGATGGACACTGGTCCGGATGGTGACCAGAGCCATTCCTCCCACCTTGTATTGATAGTGGTCTTGCCAGACCCCGAGGCATGCATCCCACTCTGGATGGCCAGTGGTCTGGATGGGCCCCAGACCATGGATCCCCTATGAATGGACACTGGTCTAGATGGACGCCAGAGCCATGGATTCCAGCTGGACACTGGTGTGGATGGACACCAGAGCCATGGATGCCACTGTGGATGGACACTGGTTTGGATGGACATAAGAGCCACGGATCCCAATCTGGATGGACGCTGCTGTGAATAGACCCCAGAGCCATGGATCCCACAGTGGATTGACAGTGGTCAGGATGGACACCAGAGCAATGGATGCCACTGTGGATGGACGCAGGTAGAGATGCACACCAGAGTAATGGTGTCCGCTCTGGATGGACACTGGTATGGATAGACATCAGAGCCTTGGATCCCAGCTTGACTGTGTTCTGGATGGAGAGCAGAGTCTTGGATTGGACTCTGGATGGATACTGCTCCAGATGGACAGCAGAGTCTTGGATTGGACTCTGGATGGATACTGCTCCAGATGGAACGCAGAGCCATGGATCCCACTGTTGGTGGATACTGGTCTGGATGGACTCCAGAGCCATGGATCCGTCTCTGGATGGACACAGTTCTGGATGGACACAAGAGCCATAGATCCAAATTGGAACCTGTTCTGGATGGATGCAAGGGCCATGGATTCCACTCTGGATGGATACTGCTCCAGTTAGCAACCAGAGTCATAGATCCGAATCCAGATGGAGACTGGTCCAGATGGACACTGGTCCGGATGGTGACCAGAGCCATTCCTCCCACCTTGTATTGATAGTGGTCTTGCCAGACCCCGAGGCATGCATCCCACTCTGGATGGCCAGTGGTCTGGATGGGCCCCAGACCATGGATCCCCTATGAATGGACACTGGTCTAGATGGACGCCAGAGCCATGGATTCCAGCTGGACACTGGTGTGGATGGACACCAGAGCCATGGATGCCACTGTGGATGGACACTGGTTTGGATGGACATAAGAGCCACGGATCCCAATCTGGATGGACGCTGCTGTGAATAGACCCCAGAGCCATGGATCCCACAGTGGATTGACAGTGGTCAGGATGGACACCAGAGCAATGGATGCCACTGTGGATGGACGCAGGTAGAGATGCACACCAGAGTAATGGTGTCCGCTCTGGATGGACACTGGTATGGATAGACATCAGAGCCTTGGATCCCAGCTTGACTGTGTTCTGGATGGAGAGCAGAGTCTTGGATTGGACTCTGGATGGATACTGCTCCAGATGGACAGCAGAGTCTTGGATTGGACTCTGGATGGATACTGCTCCAGATGGAACGCAGAGCCATGGATCCCACTCTTGGTGGATACTGGTCTGGATGGACTCCAGAGCCATGGATCCGTCTCTGGATGGACACAGTTCTGGATGGACACAAGAGCCATAGATCCAAATTGGAACCTGTTCTGGATGGATGCAAGGGCCATGGATTCCACTCTGGATGGATACTGCTCCAGTTAGCAACCAGAGTCATAGATCCGAATCCAGATGGAGACTGGTCCAGATGGACACTGGTCCGGATGGTGACCAGAGCCATTCCTCCCACCTTGTATTGATAGTGGTCTTGCCAGACCCCGAGGCATGCATCCCACTCTGGATGGCCAGTGGTCTGGATGGGCCCCAGACCATGGATCCCCTATGAATGGACACTGGTCTAGATGGACGCCAGAGCCATGGATTCCAGCTGGACACTGGTGTGGATGGACACCAGAGCCATGGATGCCACTGTGGATGGACACTGGTTTGGATGGACATAAGAGCCACGGATCCCAATCTGGATGGACGCTGCTGTGAATAGACCCCAGAGCCATGGATCCCACAGTGGATTGACAGTGGTCAGGATGGACACCAGAGCAATGGATGCCACTGTGGATGGACGCAGGTAGAGATGCACACCAGAGTAATGGTGTCCGCTCTGGATGGACACTGGTATGGATAGACATCAGAGCCTTGGATCCCAGCTTGACTGTGTTCTGGATGGAGAGCAGAGTCTTGGATTGGACTCTGGATGGATACTGCTCCAGATGGACAGCAGAGTCTTGGATTGGACTCTGGATGGATACTGCTCCAGATGGAACGCAGAGCCATGGATCCCACTCTTGGTGGATACTGGTCTGGATGGACTCCAGAGCCATGGATCCGTCTCTGGATGGACACAGTTCTGGATGGACACAAGAGCCATAGATCCAAATTGGAACCTGTTCTGGATGGATGCATGGGCCATGGATTCCACTCTGGATGGATACTGCTCCAGTTAGCAACCAGAGTCATAGATCCGAATCCAGATGGAGACTGGTCCAGATGGACACTGGTCCAGATGGTGACCAGAGCCATTCCTCCCACCTTGTATTGATAGTGGTCTTGCCAGACCCCGAGGCATGCATCCCACTCTGGATGGCCAGTGGTCTGGATGGGCCCCAGACCATGGATCCCCTATGAATGGACACTGGTCTAGATGGACGCCAGAGTCATGGATTCCAGCTGGACACTGGTGTGGATGGACACCAGAGCCATGGATGCCACTGTGGATGGACACTGGTTTGGATGGACATAAGAGCCACGGATCCCAATCTGGATGGACGCTGCTGTGAATAGACACCAGAGCCATGGATCCCACAGTGGATTGACAGTGGTCAGGATGGACACCAGGGCAATGGATGCCACTGTGGATGGACGCAGGTAGAGATGCACACCAGAGTAATGGTGTCCGCTCTGGATGGACACTGGTATGGATAGACATCAGAGCCTTGGATCCCAGCTTGACTGTGTTCTGGATGGAGAGCAGAGTCTTGGATTGGACTCTGGATGGATACTGCTCCAGATGGACAGCAGAGTCTTGGATTGGACTCTGGATGGATACTGCTCCAGATGGAACGCAGAGCCATGGATCCCACTGTTGGTGGATACTGGTCTGGATGGACTCCAGAGCCATGGATCCGTCTCTGGATGGACACAGTTCTGGATGGACACAAGAGCCATAGATCCAAATTGGAACCTGTTCTGGATGGATGCAAGGGCCATGGATTCCACTCTGGATGGATACTGCTCCAGTTAGCAACCAGAGTCATAGATCCGAATCCAGATGGAGACTGGTCCAGATGGACACTGGTCCGGATGATGACCAGAGCCATTCCTCCCACCTTGTATTGATAGTGGTCTTGCCAGACCCCGAGGCATGCATCCCACTCTGGATGGCCAGTGGTCTGGATGGGCCCCAGACCATGGATCCCCTATGAATGGACACTGGTCTAGATGGACGCCAGAGCCATGGATTCCAGCTGGACACTGGTGTGGATGGACACCAGAGCCATGGATGCCACTGTGGATGGACACTGGTTTGGATGGACATAAGAGCCACGGATCCCAATCTGGATGGACGCTGCTGTGAATAGACCCCAGAGCCATGGATCCCACAGTGGATTGACAGTGGTCAGGATGGACACCAGAGCAATGGATGCCACTGTGGATGGACGCAGGTAGAGATGCACACCAGAGTAATGGTGTCCGCTCTGGATGGACACTGGTATGGATAGACATCAGAGCCTTGGATCCCAGCTTGACTGTGTTCTGGATGGAGAGCAGAGTCTTGGATTGGACTCTGGATGGATACTGCTCCAGATGGACAGCAGAGTCTTGGATTGGACTCTGGATGGATACTGCTCCAGATGGAACGCAGAGCCATGGATCCCACTGTTGGTGGATACTGGTCTGGATGGACTCCAGAGCCATGGATCCGTCTCTGGATGGACACAGTTCTGGATGGACACAAGAGCCATAGATCCAAATTGGAACCTGTTCTGGATGGATGCAAGGGCCATGGATTCCACTCTGGATGGATACTGCTCCAGTTAGCAACCAGAGTCATAGATCCGAATCCAGATGGAGACTGGTCCAGATGGACACTGGTCCGGATGGTGACCAGAGCCATTCCTCCCACCTTGTATTGATAGTGGTCTTGCCAGACCCCGAGGCATGCATCCCACTCTGGATGGCCAGTGGTCTGGATGGGCCCCAGACCATGGATCCCCTATGAATGGACACTGGTCTAGATGGACGCCAGAGCCATGGATTCCAGCTGGACACTGGTGTGGATGGACACCAGAGCCATGGATGCCACTGTGGATGGACACTGGTTTGGATGGACATAAGAGCCACGGATCCCAATCTGGATGGACGCTGCTGTGAATAGACCCCAGAGCCATGGATCCCACAGTGGATTGACAGTGGTCAGGATGGACACCAGAGCAATGGATGCCACTGTGGATGGACGCAGGTAGAGATGCACACCAGAGTAATGGTGTCCGCTCTGGATGGACACTGGTCTGGATAGACACCAGAACCCTGGCTTCCACTCTGGATGGACGCTTGCCTGAATAGACAAAAGAGCTATGGATCCCAGCTTGACACTGGTCTGGATGGACACCAGAGCCATGAATCCCACTCTGAATGCACACTACTCGTGATGGACACAAGAGCCATGCATCCCTCTGTGGATGGAGCCTGGTTTGAATGGACAGCACAGCCACGCATCCAGATGGACACCAGAGCCGTGGATCCCAACTGGACAGTGGTCTCGATGGACACCAGTGTCATGGATCACACTGTGGATGGACACTGGTATGGATAGACATCAGAGCCTTGGATCCCAGCTTGACTGTGTTCTGGATGGAGAGCAGAGTCTTGGATTGGACTCTGGATGGATACTGCTCCAGATGGACAGCAGAGTCTTGGATTGGACTCTGGATGGATACTGCTCCAGATGGAACGCAGAGCCATGGATCCCACTCTTGGTGGATACTGGTCTGGATGGACTCCAGAGCCATGGATCCGTCTCTGGATGGACACAGTTCTGGATGGACACAAGAGCCATAGATCCAAATTGGAACCTGTTCTGGATGGATGCAAGGGCCATGGATTCCACTCTGGATGGATACTGCTCCAGTTAGCAACCAGAGTCATAGATCCGAATCCAGATGGAGAGTGGTCCAGATGGACACTGGTCCGGATGGTGACCAGAGCCATTCCTCCCACCTTGTATTGATAGTGGTCTTGCCAGACCCCGAGGCATGCATCCCACTCTGGATGGCCAGTGGTCTGGATGGGCCCCAGACCATGGATCCCCTATGAATGGACACTGGTCTAGATGGACGCCAGAGCCATGGATTCCAGCTGGACACTGGTGTGGATGGACACCAGAGCCATGGATGCCACTGTGGATGGACACTGGTTTGGATGGACATAAGAGCCACGGATCCCAATCTGGATGGACGCTGCTGTGAATAGACCCCAGAGCCATGGATCCCACAGTGGATTGACAGTGGTCAGGATGGACACCAGAGCAATGGATGCCACTGTGGATGGACGCAGGTAGAGATGCACACCAGAGTAATGGTGTCCGCTCTGGATGGACACTGGTCTGGATAGACAGCAGAACCCTGGCTTCCACTCTGGATGGACGCTTGCCTGAATATACAAAAGAGCTATGGATCCCAGCTTGACACTGGTCTGGATGGACACCAGAGCCATGAATCCCACTCTGAATGCACACTACTCGTGATGGACACAAGAGCCATGCATCCCTCTGTGGATGGAGCCTGGTTTGAAATGACAGCACAGCCACGCATCCAGATGGACACCAGAGCCATGGATCCCAACTGGACAGTGGTCTCGATGGACACCAGTGCCATGGATCCCACTGTGGATGGACACTGGTATGGATAGACATCAGAGCCTTGGATCCCAGCTTGACTGTGTTCTGGATGGAGAGCAGAGTCTTGGATTGGACTCTGGATGGATACTGCTCCAGATGGACAGCAGAGTCTTGGATTGGACTCTGGATGGATACTGCTCCAGATGGAACGCAGAGCCATGGATCCCACTCTTGGTGGATACTGGTCTGGATGGACTCCAGAGCCATGGATCCGTCTCTGGATGGACACAGTTCTGGATGGACACAAGAGCCATAGATCCAAATTGGAACCTGTTCTGGATGGATGCATGGGCCATGGATTCCACTCTGGATGGATACTGCTCCAGTTAGCAACCAGAGCCATAGATCCGAATCCAGATGGAGACTGGTCCAGATGGACACTGGTCCGGATGGTGACCAGAGCCATTCCTCCCACCTTGTATTGATAGTGGTCTTGCCAGACCCCGAGGCATGCATCCCACTCTGGATGGCCAGTGGTCTGGATGGGCCCCAGACCATGGATCCCCGATGAATGGACACTGGTCTAGATGGACGCCAGAGCCATGGATTCCAGCTGGACACTGGTGTGGATGGACACCAGAGCCATGGATGCCACTGTGGATGGACACTGGTTTGGATGGACATAAGAGCCACGGATCCCAATCTGGATGGACGCTGCTGTGAATAGACACCAGAGCCATGGATCCCACAGTGGATTGACAGTGGTCAGGATGGACACCAGGGCAATGGATGCCACTGTGGATGGACGCAGGTAGAGATGCACACCAGAGTAATGGTGTCCGCTCTGGATGGACACTGGTATGGATAGACATCAGAGCCTTGGATCCCAGCTTGACTGTGTTCTGGATGGAGAGCAGAGTCTTGGATTGGACTCTGGATGGATACTGCTCCAGATGGACAGCAGAGTCTTGGATTGGACTCTGGATGGATACTGCTCCAGATGGAACGCAGAGCCATGGATCCCACTGTTGGTGGATACTGGTCTGGATGGACTCCAGAGCCATGGATCCGTCTCTGGATGGACACAGTTCTGGATGGACACAAGAGCCATAGATCCAAATTGGAACCTGTTCTGGATGGATGCAAGGGCCATGGATTCCACTCTGGATGGATACTGCTCCAGTTAGCAACCAGAGTCATAGATCCGAATCCAGATGGAGACTGGTCCAGATGGACACTGGTCCGGATGGTGACCAGAGCCATTCCTCCCACCTTGTATTGATAGTGGTCTTGCCAGACCCCGAGGCATGCATCCCACTCTGGATGGCCAGTGGTCTGGATGGGCCCCAGACCATGGATCCCCTATGAATGGACACTGGTCTAGATGGACGCCAGAGCCATGGATTCCAGCTGGACACTGGTGTGGATGGACACCAGAGCCATGGATGCCACTGTGGATGGACACTGGTTTGGATGGACATAAGAGCCACGCATCCCAATCTGGATGGACGCTGCTGTGAATAGACCCCAGAGCCATGGATCCCACAGTGGATTGACAGTGGTCAGGATGGACACCAGAGCAATGGATGCCACTGTGGATGGACGCAGGTAGAGATGCACACCAGAGTAATGGTGTCCGCTCTGGATGGACACTGGTATGGATAGACATCAGAGCCTTGGATCCCAGCTTGACTGTGTTCTGGATGGAGAGCAGAGTCTTGGATTGGACTCTGGATGGATACTGCTCCAGATGGACAGCAGAGTCTTGGATTGGACTCTGGATGGATACTGCTCCAGATGGAACGCAGAGCCATGGATCCCACTCTTGGTGGATACTGGTCTGGATGGACTCCAGAGCCATGGATCCGTCTCTGGATGGACACAGTTCTGGATGGACACAAGAGCCATAGATCCAAATTGGAACCTGTTCTGGATGGATGCAAGGGCCATGGATTCCACTCTGGATGGATACTGCTCCAGTTAGCAACCAGAGTCATAGATCCGAATCCAGATGGAGACTGGTCCAGATGGACACTGGTCCGGATGGTGACCAGAGCCATTCCTCCCACCTTGTATTGATAGTGGTCTTGCCAGACCCCGAGGCATGCATCCCACTCTGGATGGCCAGTGGTCTGGATGGGCCCCAGACCATGGATCCCCTATGAATGGACACTGGTCTAGATGGACGCCAGAGCCATGGATTCCAGCTGGACACTGGTGTGGATGGACACCAGAGCCATGGATGCCACTGTGGATGGACACTGGTTTGGATGGACATAAGAGCCACGGATCCCAATCTGGATGGACGCTGCTGTGAATAGACCCCAGAGCCATGGATCCCACAGTGGATTGACAGTGGTCAGGATGGACACCAGAGCAATGGATGCCACTGTGGATGGACGCAGGTAGAGATGCACACCAGAGTAATGGTGTCCGCTCTGGATGGACACTGGTCTGGATAGACACCAGAACCCTGGCTTCCACTCTGGATGGACGCTTGCCTGAATAGACAAAAGAGCTATGGATCCCAGCTTGACACTGGTCTGGATGGACACCAGAGCCATGAATCCCACTCTGAATGCACACTACTCGTGATGGACACAAGAGCCATGCATCCCTCTGTGGATGGAGCCTGGTTTGAATGGACAGCACAGCCACGCATCCAGATGGACACCAGAGCCGTGGATCCCAACTGGACAGTGGTCTCGATGGACACCAGTGTCATGGATCACACTGTGGATGGACACTGGTATGGATAGACATCAGAGCCTTGGATCCCAGCTTGACTGTGTTCTGGATGGAGAGCAGAGTCTTGGATTGGACTCTGGATGGATACTGCTCCAGATGGACAGCAGAGTCTTGGATTGGACTCTGGATGGATACTGCTCCAGATGGAACGCAGAGCCATGGATCCCACTGTTGGTGGATACTGGTCTGGATGGACTCCAGAGCCATGGATCCGTCTCTGGATGGACACAGTTCTGGATGGACACAAGAGCCATAGATCCAAATTGGAACCTGTTCTGGATGGATGCAAGGGCCATGGATTCCACTCTGGATGGATACTGCTCCAGTTAGCAACCAGAGTCATAGATCCGAATCCAGATGGAGAGTGGTCCAGATGGACACTGGTCCGGATGGTGACCAGAGCCATTCCTCCCACCTTGTATTGATAGTGGTCTTGCCAGACCCCGAGGCATGCATCCCACTCTGGATGGCCAGTGGTCTGGATGGGCCCCAGACCATGGATCCCCTATGAATGGACACTGGTCTAGATGGACGCCAGAGCCATGGATTCCAGCTGGACACTGGTGTGGATGGACACCAGAGCCATGGATGCCACTGTGGATGGACACTGGTTTGGATGGACATAAGAGCCACGGATCCCAATCTGGATGGACGCTGCTGTGAATAGACCCCAGAGCCATGGATCCCACAGTGGATTGACAGTGGTCAGGATGGACACCAGAGCAATGGATGCCACTGTGGATGGACGCAGGTAGAGATGCACACCAGAGTAATGGTGTCCGCTCTGGATGGACACTGGTCTGGATAGACAGCAGAACCCTGGCTTCCACTCTGGATGGACGCTTGCCTGAATATACAAAAGAGCTATGGATCCCAGCTTGACACTGGTCTGGATGGACACCAGAGCCATGAATCCCACTCTGAATGCACACTACTCGTGATGGACACAAGAGCCATGCATCCCTCTGTGGATGGAGCCTGGTTTGAATGGACAGCACAGCCACGCATCCAGATGGACACCAGAGCCATGGATCCCAACTGGACAGTGGTCTCGATGGACACCAGTGCCATGGATCCCACTGTGGATGGACACTGGTATGGATAGACATCAGAGCCTTGGATCCCAGCTTGACTGTGTTCTGGATGGAGAGCAGAGTCTTGGATTGGACTCTGGATGGATACTGCTCCAGATGGACAGCAGAGTCTTGGATTGGACTCTGGATGGATACTGCTCCAGATGGAACGCAGAGCCATGGATCCCACTCTTGGTGGATACTGGTCTGGATGGACTCCAGAGCCATGGATCCGTCTCTGGATGGACACAGTTCTGGATGGACACAAGAGCCATAGATCCAAATTGGAACCTGTTCTGGATGGATGCATGGGCCATGGATTCCACTCTGGATGGATACTGCTCCAGTTAGCAACCAGAGTCATAGATCCGAATCCAGATGGAGACTGGTCCAGATGGACACTGGTCCGGATGGTGACCAGAGCCATTCCTCCCACCTTGTATTGATAGTGGTCTTGCCAGACCCCGAGGCATGCATCCCACTCTGGATGGCCAGTGGTCTGGATGGGCCCCAGACCATGGATCCCCTATGAATGGACACTGGTCTAGATGGACGCCAGAGTCATGGATTCCAGCTGGACACTGGTGTGGATGGACACCAGAGCCATGGATGCCACTGTGGATGGACACTGGTTTGGATGGACATAAGAGCCACGGATCCCAATCTGGATGGACGCTGCTGTGAATAGACACCAGAGCCATGGATCCCACAGTGGATTGACAGTGGTCAGGATGGACACCAGGGCAATGGATGCCACTGTGGATGGACGCAGGTAGAGATGCACACCAGAGTAATGGTGTCCGCTCTGGATGGACACTGGTATGGATAGACATCAGAGCCTTGGATCCCAGCTTGACTGTGTTCTGGATGGAGAGCAGAGTCTTGGATTGGACTCTGGATGGATACTGCTCCAGATGGACAGCAGAGTCTTGGATTGGACTCTGGATGGATACTGCTCCAGATGGAACGCAGAGCCATGGATCCCACTGTTGGTGGATACTGGTCTGGATGGACTCCAGAGCCATGGATCCGTCTCTGGATGGACACAGTTCTGGATGGACACAAGAGCCATAGATCCAAATTGGAACCTGTTCTGGATGGATGCAAGGGCCATGGATTCCACTCTGGATGGATACTGCTCCAGTTAGCAACCAGAGTCATAGATCCGAATCCAGATGGAGACTGGTCCAGATGGACACTGGTCCGGATGGTGACCAGAGCCATTCCTCCCACCTTGTATTGATAGTGGTCTTGCCAGACCCCGAGGCATGCATCCCACTCTGGATGGCCAGTGGTCTGGATGGGCCCCAGACCATGGATCCCCTATGAATGGACACTGGTCTAGATGGACGCCAGAGCCATGGATTCCAGCTGGACACTGGTGTGGATGGACACCAGAGCCATGGATGCCACTGTGGATGGACACTGGTTTGGATGGACATAAGAGCCACGGATCCCAATCTGGATGGACGCTGCTGTGAATAGACCCCAGAGCCATGGATCCCACAGTGGATTGACAGTGGTCAGGATGGACACCAGAGCAATGGATGCCACTGTGGATGGACGCAGGTAGAGATGCACACCAGAGTAATGGTGTCCGCTCTGGATGGACACTGGTATGGATAGACAGCAGAACCCTGGATTCCACCCTGGATGGACGCTTGCCTGAATAGACAAAAGAGCTATGGATCCCAGCTTGACACTGGTCTGGATGGACACCAGAGCCATGAATCCCACTCTGAATGCACACTACTCGTGATGGACACAAGAGCCATGCATCCCTCTGTGGATGGAGCCTGGTTTGAATGGACAGCACAGCCACGCATCCAGATGGACACCAGAGCCATGGATCCCAACTGGACAGTGGTCTCGATGGACACCAGTGCCATGGATCACACTGTGGATGGACACTGGTATGGATAGACATCAGAGCCTTGGATCCCAGCTTGACTGTGTTCTGGATGGAGAGCAGAGTCTTGGATTGGACTCTGGATGGATACTGCTCCAGATGGACAGCAGAGTCTTGGATTGGACTCTGGATGGATACTGCTCCAGATGGAACGCAGAGCCATGGATCCCACTGTTGGTGGATACTGGTCTGGATGGACTCCAGAGCCATGGATCCGTCTCTGGATGGACACAGTTCTGGATGGACACAAGAGCCATAGATCCAAATTGGAACCTGTTCTGGATGGATGCAAGGGCCATGGATTCCACTCTGGATGGATACTGCTCCAGTTAGCAACCAGAGCCATAGATCCGAATCCAGATGGAGACTGGTCCAGATGGACACTGGTCCGGATGGTGACCAGAGCCATTCCTCCCACCTTGTATTGATAGTGGTCTTGCCAGACCCCGAGGCATGCATCCCACTCTGGATGGCCAGTGGTCTGGATGGGCCCCAGACCATGGATCCCCTATGAATGGACACTGGTCTAGATGGACGCCAGAGCCATGGATTCCAGCTGGACACTGGTGTGGATGGACACCAGAGCCATGGATGCCACTGTGGATGGACACTGGTTTGGATGGACATAAGAGCCACGGATCCCAATCTGGATGGACGCTGCTGTGAATAGACACCAGAGCCATGGATCCCACAGTGGATTGACAGTGGTCAGGATGGACACCAGGGCAATGGATGCCACTGTGGATGGACGCAGGTAGAGATGCACACCAGAGTAATGGTGTCCGCTCTGGATGGACACTGGTATGGATAGACATCAGAGCCTTGGATCCCAGCTTGACTGTGTTCTGGATGGAGAGCAGAGTCTTGGATTGGACTCTGGATGGATACTGCTCCAGATGGACAGCAGAGTCTTGGATTGGACTCTGGATGGATACTGCTCCAGATGGAACGCAGAGCCATGGATCCCACTCTTGGTGGATACTGGTCTGGATGGACTCCAGAGCCATGGATCCGTCTCTGGATGGACACAGTTCTGGATGGACACAAGAGCCATAGATCCAAATTGGAACCTGTTCTGGATGGATGCAAGGGCCATGGATTCCACTCTGGATGGATACTGCTCCAGTTAGCAACCAGAGTCATAGATCCGAATCCAGATGGAGACTGGTCCAGATGGACACTGGTCCGGATGATGACCAGAGCCATTCCTCCCACCTTGTATTGATAGTGGTCTTGCCAGACCCCGAGGCATGCATCCCACTCTGGATGGCCAGTGGTCTGGATGGGCCCCAGACCATGGATCCCCTATGAATGGACACTGGTCTAGATGGACGCCAGAGCCATGGATTCCAGCTGGACACTGGTGTGGATGGACACCAGAGCCATGGATGCCACTGTGGATGGACACTGGTTTGGATGGACATAAGAGCCACGGATCCCAATCTGGATGGACGCTGCTGTGAATAGACCCCAGAGCCATGGATCCCACAGTGGATTGACAGTGGTCAGGATGGACACCAGAGCAATGGATGCCACTGTGGATGGACGCAGGTAGAGATGCACACCAGAGTAATGGTGTCCGCTCTGGATGGACACTGGTATGGATAGACATCAGAGCCTTGGATCCCAGCTTGACTGTGTTCTGGATGGAGAGCAGAGTCTTGGATTGGACTCTGGATGGATACTGCTCCAGATGGACAGCAGAGTCTTGGATTGGACTCTGGATGGATACTGCTCCAGATGGAACGCAGAGCCATGGATCCCACTGTTGGTGGATACTGGTCTGGATGGACTCCAGAGCCATGGATCCGTCTCTGGATGGACACAGTTCTGGATGGACACAAGAGCCATAGATCCAAATTGGAACCTGTTCTGGATGGATGCAAGGGCCATGGATTCCACTCTGGATGGATACTGCTCCAGTTAGCAACCAGAGTCATAGATCCGAATCCAGATGGAGACTGGTCCAGATGGACACTGGTCCGGATGGTGACCAGAGCCATTCCTCCCACCTTGTATTGATAGTGGTCTTGCCAGACCCCGAGGCATGCATCCCACTCTGGATGGCCAGTGGTCTGGATGGGCCCCAGACCATGGATCCCCTATGAATGGACACTGGTCTAGATGGACGCCAGAGCCATGGATTCCAGCTGGACACTGGTGTGGATGGACACCAGAGCCATGGATGCCACTGTGGATGGACACTGGTTTGGATGGACATAAGAGCCACGGATCCCAATCTGGATGGACGCTGCTGTGAATAGACCCCAGAGCCATGGATCCCACAGTGGATTGACAGTGGTCAGGATGGACACCAGAGCAATGGATGCCACTGTGGATGGACGCAGGTAGAGATGCACACCAGAGTAATGGTGTCCGCTCTGGATGGACACTGGTCTGGATAGACACCAGAACCCTGGCTTCCACTCTGGATGGACGCTTGCCTGAATAGACAAAAGAGCTATGGATCCCAGCTTGACACTGGTCTGGATGGACACCAGAGCCATGAATCCCACTCTGAATGCACACTACTCGTGATGGACACAAGAGCCATGCATCCCTCTGTGGATGGAGCCTGGTTTGAATGGACAGCACAGCCACGCATCCAGATGGACACCAGAGCCGTGGATCCCAACTGGACAGTGGTCTCGATGGACACCAGTGTCATGGATCACACTGTGGATGGACACTGGTATGGATAGACATCAGAGCCTTGGATCCCAGCTTGACTGTGTTCTGGATGGAGAGCAGAGTCTTGGATTGGACTCTGGATGGATACTGCTCCAGATGGACAGCAGAGTCTTGGATTGGACTCTGGATGGATACTGCTCCAGATGGAACGCAGAGCCATGGATCCCACTCTTGGTGGATACTGGTCTGGATGGACTCCAGAGCCATGGATCCGTCTCTGGATGGACACAGTTCTGGATGGACACAAGAGCCATAGATCCAAATTGGAACCTGTTCTGGATGGATGCAAGGGCCATGGATTCCACTCTGGATGGATACTGCTCCAGTTAGCAACCAGAGTCATAGATCCGAATCCAGATGGAGAGTGGTCCAGATGGACACTGGTCCGGATGGTGACCAGAGCCATTCCTCCCACCTTGTATTGATAGTGGTCTTGCCAGACCCCGAGGCATGCATCCCACTCTGGATGGCCAGTGGTCTGGATGGGCCCCAGACCATGGATCCCCTATGAATGGACACTGGTCTAGATGGACGCCAGAGCCATGGATTCCAGCTGGACACTGGTGTGGATGGACACCAGAGCCATGGATGCCACTGTGGATGGACACTGGTTTGGATGGACATAAGAGCCACGGATCCCAATCTGGATGGACGCTGCTGTGAATAGACCCCAGAGCCATGGATCCCACAGTGGATTGACAGTGGTCAGGATGGACACCAGAGCAATGGATGCCACTGTGGATGGACGCAGGTAGAGATGCACACCAGAGTAATGGTGTCCGCTCTGGATGGACACTGGTCTGGATAGACAGCAGAACCCTGGCTTCCACTCTGGATGGACGCTTGCCTGAATATACAAAAGAGCTATGGATCCCAGCTTGACACTGGTCTGGATGGACACCAGAGCCATGAATCCCACTCTGAATGCACACTACTCGTGATGGACACAAGAGCCATGCATCCCTCTGTGGATGGAGCCTGGTTTGAATGGACAGCACAGCCACGCATCCAGATGGACACCAGAGCCATGGATCCCAACTGGACAGTGGTCTCGATGGACACCAGTGCCATGGATCCCACTGTGGATGGACACTGGTATGGATAGACATCAGAGCCTTGGATCCCAGCTTGACTGTGTTCTGGATGGAGAGCAGAGTCTTGGATTGGACTCTGGATGGATACTGCTCCAGATGGACAGCAGAGTCTTGGATTGGACTCTGGATGGATACTGCTCCAGATGGAACGCAGAGCCATGGATCCCACTCTTGGTGGATACTGGTCTGGATGGACTCCAGAGCCATGGATCCGTCTCTGGATGGACACAGTTCTGGATGGACACAAGAGCCATAGATCCAAATTGGAACCTGTTCTGGATGGATGCAAGGGCCATGGATTCCACTCTGGATGGATACTGCTCCAGTTAGCAACCAGAGCCATAGATCCGAATCCAGATGGAGACTGGTCCAGATGGACACTGGTCCGGATGGTGACCAGAGCCATTCCTCCCACCTTGTATTGATAGTGGTCTTGCCAGACCCCGAGGCATGCATCCCACTCTGGATGGCCAGTGGTCTGGATGGGCCCCAGACCATGGATCCCCTATGAATGGACACTGGTCTAGATGGACGCCAGAGCCATGGATTCCAGCTGGACACTGGTGTGGATGGACACCAGAGCCATGGATGCCACTGTGGATGGACACTGGTTTGGATGGACATAAGAGCCACGGATCCCAATCTGGATGGACGCTGCTGTGAATAGACACCAGAGCCATGGATCCCACAGTGGATTGACAGTGGTCAGGATGGACACCAGGGCAATGGATGCCACTGTGGATGGACGCAGGTAGAGATGCACACCAGAGTAATGGTGTCCGCTCTGGATGGACACTGGTATGGATAGACATCAGAGCCTTGGATCCCAGCTTGACTGTGTTCTGGATGGAGAGCAGAGTCTTGGATTGGACTCTGGATGGATACTGCTCCAGATGGACAGCAGAGTCTTGGATTGGACTCTGGATGGATACTGCTCCAGATGGAACGCAGAGCCATGGATCCCACTGTTGGTGGATACTGGTCTGGATGGACTCCAGAGCCATGGATCCGTCTCTGGATGGACACAGTTCTGGATGGACACAAGAGCCATAGATCCAAATTGGAACCTGTTCTGGATGGATGCAAGGGCCATGGATTCCACTCTGGATGGATACTGCTCCAGTTAGCAACCAGAGTCATAGATCCGAATCCAGATGGAGACTGGTCCAGATGGACACTGGTCCGGATGGTGACCAGAGCCATTCCTCCCACCTTGTATTGATAGTGGTCTTGCCAGACCCCGAGGCATGCATCCCACTCTGGATGGCCAGTGGTCTGGATGGGCCCCAGACCATGGATCCCCTATGAATGGACACTGGTCTAGATGGACGCCAGAGCCATGGATTCCAGCTGGACACTGGTGTGGATGGACACCAGAGCCATGGATGCCACTGTGGATGGACACTGGTTTGGATGGACATAAGAGCCACGCATCCCAATCTGGATGGACGCTGCTGTGAATAGACCCCAGAGCCATGGATCCCACAGTGGATTGACAGTGGTCAGGATGGACACCAGAGCAATGGATGCCACTGTGGATGGACGCAGGTAGAGATGCACACCAGAGTAATGGTGTCCGCTCTGGATGGACACTGGTATGGATAGACATCAGAGCCTTGGATCCCAGCTTGACTGTGTTCTGGATGGAGAGCAGAGTCTTGGATTGGACTCTGGATGGATACTGCTCCAGATGGACAGCAGAGTCTTGGATTGGACTCTGGATGGATACTGCTCCAGATGGAACGCAGAGCCATGGATCCCACTCTTGGTGGATACTGGTCTGGATGGACTCCAGAGCCATGGATCCGTCTCTGGATGGACACAGTTCTGGATGGACACAAGAGCCATAGATCCAAATTGGAACCTGTTCTGGATGGATGCAAGGGCCATGGATTCCACTCTGGATGGATACTGCTCCAGTTAGCAACCAGAGTCATAGATCCGAATCCAGATGGAGACTGGTCCAGATGGACACTGGTCCGGATGGTGACCAGAGCCATTCCTCCCACCTTGTATTGATAGTGGTCTTGCCAGACCCCGAGGCATGCATCCCACTCTGGATGGCCAGTGGTCTGGATGGGCCCCAGACCATGGATCCCCTATGAATGGACACTGGTCTAGATGGACGCCAGAGCCATGGATTCCAGCTGGACACTGGTGTGGATGGACACCAGAGCCATGGATGCCACTGTGGATGGACACTGGTTTGGATGGACATAAGAGCCACGGATCCCAATCTGGATGGACGCTGCTGTGAATAGACCCCAGAGCCATGGATCCCACAGTGGATTGACAGTGGTCAGGATGGACACCAGAGCAATGGATGCCACTGTGGATGGACGCAGGTAGAGATGCACACCAGAGTAATGGTGTCCGCTCTGGATGGACACTGGTCTGGATAGACACCAGAACCCTGGCTTCCACTCTGGATGGACGCTTGCCTGAATAGACAAAAGAGCTATGGATCCCAGCTTGACACTGGTCTGGATGGACACCAGAGCCATGAATCCCACTCTGAATGCACACTACTCGTGATGGACACAAGAGCCATGCATCCCTCTGTGGATGGAGCCTGGTTTGAATGGACAGCACAGCCACGCATCCAGATGGACACCAGAGCCGTGGATCCCAACTGGACAGTGGTCTCGATGGACACCAGTGTCATGGATCACACTGTGGATGGACACTGGTATGGATAGACATCAGAGCCTTGGATCCCAGCTTGACTGTGTTCTGGATGGAGAGCAGAGTCTTGGATTGGACTCTGGATGGATACTGCTCCAGATGGACAGCAGAGTCTTGGATTGGACTCTGGATGGATACTGCTCCAGATGGAACGCAGAGCCATGGATCCCACTGTTGGTGGATACTGGTCTGGATGGACTCCAGAGCCATGGATCCGTCTCTGGATGGACACAGTTCTGGATGGACACAAGAGCCATAGATCCAAATTGGAACCTGTTCTGGATGGATGCAAGGGCCATGGATTCCACTCTGGATGGATACTGCTCCAGTTAGCAACCAGAGTCATAGATCCGAATCCAGATGGAGAGTGGTCCAGATGGACACTGGTCCGGATGGTGACCAGAGCCATTCCTCCCACCTTGTATTGATAGTGGTCTTGCCAGACCCCGAGGCATGCATCCCACTCTGGATGGCCAGTGGTCTGGATGGGCCCCAGACCATGGATCCCCTATGAATGGACACTGGTCTAGATGGACGCCAGAGCCATGGATTCCAGCTGGACACTGGTGTGGATGGACACCAGAGCCATGGATGCCACTGTGGATGGACACTGGTTTGGATGGACATAAGAGCCACGGATCCCAATCTGGATGGACGCTGCTGTGAATAGACCCCAGAGCCATGGATCCCACAGTGGATTGACAGTGGTCAGGATGGACACCAGAGCAATGGATGCCACTGTGGATGGACGCAGGTAGAGATGCACACCAGAGTAATGGTGTCCGCTCTGGATGGACACTGGTCTGGATAGACAGCAGAACCCTGGCTTCCACTCTGGATGGACGCTTGCCTGAATATACAAAAGAGCTATGGATCCCAGCTTGACACTGGTCTGGATGGACACCAGAGCCATGAATCCCACTCTGAATGCACACTACTCGTGATGGACACAAGAGCCATGCATCCCTCTGTGGATGGAGCCTGGTTTGAATGGACAGCACAGCCACGCATCCAGATGGACACCAGAGCCATGGATCCCAACTGGACAGTGGTCTCGATGGACACCAGTGCCATGGATCCCACTGTGGATGGACACTGGTATGGATAGACATCAGAGCCTTGGATCCCAGCTTGACTGTGTTCTGGATGGAGAGCAGAGTCTTGGATTGGACTCTGGATGGATACTGCTCCAGATGGACAGCAGAGTCTTGGATTGGACTCTGGATGGATACTGCTCCAGATGGAACGCAGAGCCATGGATCCCACTCTTGGTGGATACTGGTCTGGATGGACTCCAGAGCCATGGATCCGTCTCTGGATGGACACAGTTCTGGATGGACACAAGAGCCATAGATCCAAATTGGAACCTGTTCTGGATGGATGCAAGGGCCATGGATTCCACTCTGGATGGATACTGCTCCAGTTAGCAACCAGAGTCATAGATCCGAATCCAGATGGAGAGTGGTCCAGATGGACACTGGTCCGGATGGTGACCAGAGCCATTCCTCCCACCTTGTATTGATAGTGGTCTTGCCAGACCCCGAGGCATGCATCCCACTCTGGATGGCCAGTGGTCTGGATGGGCCCCAGACCATGGATCCCCTATGAATGGACACTGGTCTAGATGGACGCCAGAGCCATGGATTCCAGCTGGACACTGGTGTGGATGGACATTAGAGCCATGGATGCCACTGTGGATGGACACTGGTTTGGATGGACATAAGAGCCACGGATCCCAATCTGGATGGACGCTGCTGTGAATAGACCCCAGAGCCATGGATCCCACAGTGGATTGACAGTGGTCAGGATGGACACCAGAGCAATGGATGCCACTGTGGATGGACGCAGGTAGAGATGCACACCAGAGTAATGGTGTCCGCTCTGGATGGACACTGGTCTGGATAGACAGCAGAACCCTGGATTCCACTCTGGATGGACGCTTGCCTGAATAGACAAAAGAGCTATGGATCCCAGCTTGACACTGGTCTGGATGGACACCAGAGCCATGAATCCCACTCTGAATGCACACTACTCGTGATGGACACAAGAGCCATGCATCCCTCTGTGGATGGAGCCTGGTTTGAATGGACAGCACAGCCACGCATCCAGATGGACACCAGAGCCATGGATCCCAACTGGACAGTGGTCTCGATGGACACCAGTGCCATGGATCCCACTGTGGATGGACACTGGTATGGATAGACATCAGAGTCTTGGATCCCAGCTTGACTGTGTTCTGGATGGAGAGCAGAGTCTTGGATTGGACTCTGGATGGATACTGCTCCAGATGGACAGCAGAGTCTTGGATTGGACTCTGGATGGATACTGCTCCAGATGGAACGCAGAGCCATGGATCCCACTCTTGGTGGATACTGGTCTGGATGGACTCCAGAGCCATGGATCCGTCTCTGGATGGACACAGTTCTGGATGGACACAAGAGCCATAGATCCAAATTGGAACCTGTTCTGGATGGATGCAAGGGCCATGGATTCCACTCTGGATGGATACTGCTCCAGTTAGCAACCAGAGTCATAGATCCGAATCCAGATGGAGACTGGTCCAGATGGACACTGGTCCGGATGGTGACCAGAGCCATTCCTCCCACCTTGTATTGATAGTGGTCTTGCCAGACCCCGAGGCATGCATCCCACTCTGGATGGCCAGTGGTCCGGATGGGCCCCAGACCATGGATCCCCTATGAATGGACACTGGTCTAGATGGACGCCAGAGCCATGGATTCCAGCTGGACACTGGTGTGGATGGACACCAGAGCCATGGATGCCACTGTGGATGGACACTGGTTTGGATGGACATAAGAGCCACGGATCCCAATCTGGATGGACGCTGCTGTGAATAGACCCCAGAGCCATGGATCCCACAGTGGATTGACAGTGGTCAGGATGGACACCAGAGCAATGGATGCCACTGTGGATGGACGCAGGTAGAGATGCACACCAGAGTAATGGTGTCCGCTCTGGATGGACACTGGTATGGATAGACATCAGAGCCTTGGATCCCAGCTTGACTGTGTTCTGGATGGAGAGCAGAGTCTTGGATTGGACTCTGGATGGATACTGCTCCAGATGGACAGCAGAGTCTTGGATTGGACTCTGGATGGATACTGCTCCAGATGGAACGCAGAGCCATGGATCCCACTGTTGGTGGATACTGGTCTGGATGGACTCCAGAGCCATGGATCCGTCTCTGGATGGACACAGTTCTGGATGGACACAAGAGCCATAGATCCAAATTGGAACCTGTTCTGGATGGATGCAAGGGCCATGGATTCCACTCTGGATGGATACTGCTCCAGTTAGCAACCAGAGTCATAGATCCGAATCCAGATGGAGAGTGGTCCAGATGGACACTGGTCCGGATGGTGACCAGAGCCATTCCTCCCACCTTGTATTGATAGTGGTCTTGCCAGACCCCGAGGCATGCATCCCACTCTGGATGGCCAGTGGTCTGGATGGGCCCCAGACCATGGATCCCCTATGAATGGACACTGGTCTAGATGGACGCCAGAGCCATGGATTCCAGCTGGACACTGGTGTGGATGGACATTAGAGCCATGGATGCCACTGTGGATGGACACTGGTTTGGATGGACATAAGAGCCACGGATCCCAATCTGGATGGACGCTGCTGTGAATAGACCCCAGAGCCATGGATCCCACAGTGGATTGACAGTGGTCAGGATGGACACCAGAGCAATGGATGCCACTGTGGATGGACGCAGGTAGAGATGCACACCAGAGTAATGGTGTCCGCTCTGGATGGACACTGGTCTGGATAGACAGCAGAACCCTGGATTCCACTCTGGATGGACGCTTGCCTGAATAGACAAAAGAGCTATGGATCCCAGCTTGACACTGGTCTGGATGGACACCAGAGCCATGAATCCCACTCTGAATGCACACTACTCGTGATGGACACAAGAGCCATGCATCCCTCTGTGGATGGAGCCTGGTTTGAATGGACAGCACAGCCACGCATCCAGATGGACACCAGAGCCATGGATCCCAACTGGACAGTGGTCTCGATGGACACCAGTGCCATGGATCCCACTGTGGATGGACACTGGTATGGATAGACATCAGAGTCTTGGATCCCAGCTTGACTGTGTTCTGGATGGAGAGCAGAGTCTTGGATTGGACTCTGGATGGATACTGCTCCAGATGGACAGCAGAGTCTTGGATTGGACTCTGGATGGATACTGCTCCAGATGGAACGCAGAGCCATGGATCCCACTCTTGGTGGATACTGGTCTGGATGGACTCCAGAGCCATGGATCCGTCTCTGGATGGACACAGTTCTGGATGGACACAAGAGCCATAGATCCAAATTGGAACCTGTTCTGGATGGATGCAAGGGCCATGGATTCCACTCTGGATGGATACTGCTCCAGTTAGCAACCAGAGTCATAGATCCGAATCCAGATGGAGACTGGTCCAGATGGACACTGGTCCGGATGGTGACCAGAGCCATTCCTCCCACCTTGTATTGATAGTGGTCTTGCCAGACCCCGAGGCATGCATCCCACTCTGGATGGCCAGTGGTCCGGATGGGCCCCAGACCATGGATCCCCTATGAATGGACACTGGTCTAGATGGACGCCAGAGCCATGGATTCCAGCTGGACACTGGTGTGGATGGACACCAGAGCCATGGATGCCACTGTGGATGGACACTGGTTTGGATGGACATAAGAGCCACGGATCCCAATCTGGATGGACGCTGCTGTGAATAGACCCCAGAGCCATGGATCCCACAGTGGATTGACAGTGGTCAGGATGGACACCAGAGCAATGGATGCCACTGTGGATGGACGCAGGTAGAGATGCACACCAGAGTAATGGTGTCCGCTCTGGATGGACACTGGTATGGATAGACATCAGAGCCTTGGATCCCAGCTTGACTGTGTTCTGGATGGAGAGCAGAGTCTTGGATTGGACTCTGGATGGATACTGCTCCAGATGGACAGCAGAGTCTTGGATTGGACTCTGGATGGATACTGCTCCAGATGGAACGCAGAGCCATGGATCCCACTGTTGGTGGATACTGGTCTGGATGGACTCCAGAGCCATGGATCCGTCTCTGGATGGACACAGTTCTGGATGGACACAAGAGCCATAGATCCAAATTGGAACCTGTTCTGGATGGATGCAAGGGCCATGGATTCCACTCTGGATGGATACTGCTCCAGTTAGCAACCAGAGTCATAGATCCGAATCCAGATGGAGACTGGTCCAGATGGACACTGGTCCGGATGGTGACCAGAGCCATTCCTCCCACCTTGTATTGATAGTGGTCTTGCCAGACCCCGAGGCATGCATCCCACTCTGGATGGCCAGTGGTCTGGATGGGCCCCAGACCATGGATCCCCTATGAATGGACACTGGTCTAGATGGACGCCAGAGCCATGGATTCCAGCTGGACACTGGTGTGGATGGACACCAGAGCCATGGATGCCACTGTGGATGGACACTGGTTTGGATGGACATAAGAGCCACGGATCCCAATCTGGATGGACGCTGCTGTGAATAGACCCCAGAGCCATGGATCCCACAGTGGATTGACAGTGGTCAGGATGGACACCAGAGCAATGGATGCCACTGTGGATGGACGCAGGTAGAGATGCACACCAGAGTAATGGTGTCCGCTCTGGATGGACACTGGTATGGATAGACAGCAGAACCCTGGCTTCCACTCTGGATGGACGCTTGCCTGAATAGACAAAAGAGCTATGGATCCCAGCTTGACACTGGTCTGGATGGACACCAGAGCCATGAATCCCACTCTGAATGCACACTACTCGTGATGGACACAAGAGCCATGCATCCCTCTGTGGATGGAGCCTGGTTTGAATGGACAGCACAGCCACGCATCCAGATGGACACCAGAGCCGTGGATCCCAACTGGACAGTGGTCTCGATGGACACCAGTGCCATGGATCCCACTGTGGATGGACACTGGTATGGATAGACATCAGAGCCTTGGATCCCAGCTTGACTGTGTTCTGGATGGAGAGCAGAGTCTTGGATTGGACTCTGGATGGATACTGCTCCAGATGGACAGCAGAGTCTTGGATTGGACTCTGGATGGATACTGCTCCAGATGGAACGCAGAGCCATGGATCCCACTGTTGGTGGATACTGGTCTGGATGGACTCCAGAGCCATGGATCCGTCTCTGGATGGACACAGTTCTGGATGGACACAAGAGCCATAGATCCAAATTGGAACCTGTTCTGGATGGATGCAAGGGCCATGGATTCCACTCTGGATGGATACTGCTCCAGTTAGCAACCAGAGTCATAGATCCGAATCCAGATGGAGACTGGTCCAGATGGACACTGGTCCGGATGGTGACCAGAGCCATTCCTCCCACCTTGTATTGATAGTGGTCTTGCCAGACCCCGAGGCATGCATCCCACTCTGGATGGCCAGTGGTCTGGATGGGCCCCAGACCATGGATCCCCTATGAATGGACACTGGTCTAGATGGACGCCAGAGCCATGGATTCCAGCTGGACACTGGTGTGGATGGACACCAGAGCCATGGATGCCACTGTGGATGGACACTGGTTTGGATGGACATAAGAGCCACGGATCCCAATCTGGATGGACGCTGCTGTGAATAGACCCCAGAGCCATGGATCCCACAGTGGATTGACAGTGGTCAGGATGGACACCAGAGCAATGGATGCCACTGTGGATGGACGCAGGTAGAGATGCACACCAGAGTAATGGTGTCCGCTCTGGATGGACACTGGTCTGGATAGACAGCAGAACCCTGGCTTCCACTCTGGATGGACGCTTGCCTGAATAGACAAAAGAGCTATGGATCCCAGCTTGACACTGGTCTGGATGGACACCAGAGCCATGAATCCCACTCTGAATGCACACTACTCGTGATGGACACAAGAGCCATGCATCCCTCTGTGGATGGAGCCTGGTTTGAATGGACAGCACAGCCACGCATCCAGATGGACACCAGAGCCATGGATCCCAACTGGACAGTGGTCTCGATGGACACCAGTGCCATGGATCCCACTGTGGATGGACACTGGTATGGATAGACATCAGAGCCTTGGATCCCAGCTTGACTGTGTTCTGGATGGAGAGCAGAGTCTTGGATTGGACTCTGGATGGATACTGCTCCAGATGGACAGCAGAGTCTTGGATTGGACTCTGGATGGATACTGCTCCAGATGGAACGCAGAGCCATGGATCCCACTGTTGGTGGATACTGGTCTGGATGGACTCCAGAGCCATGGATCCGTCTCTGGATGGACACAGTTCTGGATGGACACAAGAGCCATAGATCCAAATTGGAACCTGTTCTGGATGGATGCAAGGGCCATGGATTCCACTCTGGATGGATACTGCTCCAGTTAGCAACCAGAGTCATAGATCCGAATCCAGATGGAGACTGGTCCAGATGGACACTGGTCCGGATGGTGACCAGAGCCATTCCTCCCACCTTGTATTGATAGTGGTCTTGCCAGACCCCGAGGCATGCATCCCACTCTGGATGGCCAGTGGTCTGGATGGGCCCCAGACCATGGATCCCCTATGAATGGACACTGGTCTAGATGGACGCCAGAGCCATGGATTCCAGCTGGACACTGGTGTGGATGGACACCAGAGCCATGGATGCCACTGTGGATGGACACTGGTTTGGATGGACATAAGAGCCACGGATCCCAATCTGGATGGACGCTGCTGTGAATAGACACCAGAGCCATGGATCCCACAGTGGATTGACAGTGGTCAGGATGGACACCAGGGCAATGGATGCCACTGTGGATGGACGCAGGTAGAGATGCACACCAGAGTAATGGTGTCCGCTCTGGATGGACACTGGTATGGATAGACATCAGAGCCTTGGATCCCAGCTTGACTGTGTTCTGGATGGAGAGCAGAGTCTTGGATTGGACTCTGGATGGATACTGCTCCAGATGGACAGCAGAGTCTTGGATTGGACTCTGGATGGATACTGCTCCTGATGGAACGCAGAGCCATGGATCCCACTCTTGGTGGATACTGGTCTGGATGGACTCCAGAGCCATGGATCCGTCTCTGGATGGACACAGTTCTGGATGGACACAAGAGCCATAGATCCAAATTGGAACCTGTTCTGGATGGATGCAAGGGCCATGGATTCCACTCTGGATGGATACTGCTCCAGTTAGCAACCAGAGTCATAGATCCGAATCCAGATGGAGACTGGTCCAGATGGACACTGGTCCGGATGGTGACCAGAGCCATTCCTCCCACCTTGTATTGATAGTGGTCTTGCCAGACCCCGAGGCATGCATCCCACTCTGGATGGCCAGTGGTCTGGATGGGCCCCAGACCATGGATCCCCTATGAATGGACACTGGTCTAGATGGACGCCAGAGCCATGGATTCCAGCTGGACACTGGTGTGGATGGACACCAGAGCCATGGATGCCACTGTGGATGGACACTGGTTTGGATGGACATAAGAGCCACGGATCCCAATCTGGATGGACGCTGCTGTGAATAGACCCCAGAGCCATGGATCCCACAGTGGATTGACAGTGGTCAGGATGGACACCAGAGCAATGGATGCCACTGTGGATGGATGCAGGTAGAGATGCACACCAGAGTAATGGTGTCCGCTCTGGATGGACACTGGTATGGATAGACATCAGAGCCTTGGATCCCAGCTTGACTGTGTTCTGGATGGAGAGCAGAGTCTTGGATTGGACTCTGGATGGATACTGCTCCAAATGGACAGCAGAGTCTTGGATTGGACTCTGGATGGATACTGCTCCAGATGGAACGCAGAGCCATGGATCCTACTCTTGGTGGATACTGGTCTGGATGGACTCCAGAGCCATGGATCCGTCTCTGGATGGACACAGTTCTGGATGAACACAAGAGCCATAGATCCAAATTGGAACCTGTTCTGGATGGATGCAAGGGCCCTGGATTCCACTCTGGATGGATACTGCTCCAGTTAGCAACCAGAGTCATAGATCCGAATCCAGATGGAGACTGGTCCAGATGGACACTGGTCCGGATGGTGACCAGAGCCATTCCTCCCACCTTGTATTGATAGTGGTCTTGCCAGACCCCGAGGCATGGATCCCACTCTGGATGGCCAGTGGTCTGGATGGGCCCCAGACCATGGATCCCCTATGAATGGACACTGGTCTAGATGGACGCCAGAGCCATGGATTCCAGCTGGACACTGGTGTGGATGGACACCAGAGCCATGGATGCCACTGTGGATGGACACTGGTTTGGATGGACATAAGAGCCACGGATCCCAATCTGGATGGACGCTGCTGTGAATAGACACCAGAGCCATGGATCCCACAGTGGATTGACAGTGGTCAGGATGGACACCTGGGCAATGGATGCCACTGTGGATGGACGCAGGTAGAGATGCACACCAGAGTAATGGTGTCCGCTCTGGATGGACACTGGTATGGATAGACATCAGAGCCTTGGATCCCAGCTTGACTGTGTTCTGGATGGAGAGCAGAGTCTTGGATTGGACTCTGGATGGATACTGCTCCAGATGGACAGCAGAGTCTTGGATTGGACTCTGGATGGATACTGCTCCAGATGGAACGCAGAGCCATGGATCCCACTGTTGGTGGATACTGGTCTGGATGGACTCCAGAGCCATGGATCCGTCTCTGGATGGACACAGTTCTGGATGGACACAAGAGCCATAGATCCAAATTGGAACCTGTTCTGGATGGATGCAAGGGCCATGGATTCCACTCTGGATGGATACTGCTCCAGTTAGCAACCAGAGTCATAGATCCGAATCCAGATGGAGACTGGTCCAGATGGACACTGGTCCGGATGGTGACCAGAGCCATTCCTCCCACCTTGTATTGATAGTGGTCTTGCCAGACCCCGAGGCATGCATCCCACTCTGGATGGCCAGTGGTCTGGATGGGCCCCAGACCATGGATCCCCTATGAATGGACACTGGTCTAGATGGACGCCAGAGCCATGGATTCCAGCTGGACACTGGTGTGGATGGACACCAGAGCCATGGATGCCACTGTGGATGGACACTGGTTTGGATGGACATAAGAGCCACGGATCCCAATCTGGATGGACGCTGCTGTGAATAGACCCCAGAGCCATGGATCCCACAGTGGATTGACAGTGGTCAGGATGGACACCAGAGCAATGGATGCCACTGTGGATGGACGCAGGTAGAGATGCACACCAGAGTAATGGTGTCCGCTCTGGATGGACACTGGTCTGGATAGACAGCAGAACCCTGGCTTCCACTCTGGATGGACGCTTGCCTGAATAGACAAAAGAGCTATGGATCCCAGCTTGACACTGGTCTGGATGGACACCAGAGCCATGAATCCCACTCTGAATGCACACTACTCGTGATGGACACAAGAGCCATGCATCCCTCTGTGGATGGAGCCTGGTTTGAATGGACAGCACAGCCACGCATCCAGATGGACACCAGAGCCGTGGATCCCAACTGGACAGTGGTCTCGATGGACACCAGTGTCATGGATCACACTGTGGATGGACACTGGTATGGATAGACATCAGAGCCTTGGATCCCAGCTTGACTGTGTTCTGGATGGAGAGCAGAGTCTTGGATTGGACTCTGGATGGATACTGCTCCAGATGGACAGCAGAGTCTTGGATTGGACTCTGGATGGATACTGCTCCAGATGGAACGCAGAGCCATGGATCCCACTGTTGGTGGATACTGGTCTGGATGGACTCCAGAGCCATGGATCCGTCTCTGGATGGACACAGTTCTGGATGGACACAAGAGCCATAGATCCAAATTGGAACCTGTTCTGGATGGATGCAAGGGCCATGGATTCCACTCTGGATGGATACTGCTCCAGTTAGCAACCAGAGTCATAGATCCGAATCCAGATGGAGACTGGTCCAGATGGACACTGGTCCGGATGGTGACCAGAGCCATTCCTCCCACCTTGTATTGATAGTGGTCTTGCCAGACCCCGAGGCATGCATCCCACTCTGGATGGCCAGTGGTCTGGATGGGCCCCAGACCATGGATCCCCTATGAATGGACACTGGTCTAGATGGACGCCAGAGCCATGGATTCCAGCTGGACACTGGTGTGGATGGACACCAGAGCCATGGATGCCACTGTGGATGGACACTGGTTTGGATGGACATAAGAGCCACGGATCCCAATCTGGATGGACGCTGCTGTGAATAGACCCCAGAGCCATGGATCCCACAGTGGATTGACAGTGGTCAGGATGGACACCAGAGCAATGGATGCCACTGTGGATGGACGCAGGTAGAGATGCACACCAGAGTAATGGTGTCCGCTCTGGATGGACACTGGTCGGATAGACAGCAGAACCCTGGCTTCCACTCTGGATGGACGCTTGCCTGAATAGACAAAAGAGCTATGGATCCCAGCTTGACACTGGTCTGGATGGACACCAGAGCCATGAATCCCACTCTGAATGCACACTACTCGTGATGGACACAAGAGCCATGCATCCCTCTGTGGATGGAGCCTGGTTTGAATGGACAGCACAGCCACGCATCCAGATGGACACCAGAGCCATGGATCCCAACTGGACAGTGGTCTCGATGGACACCAGTGCCATGGATCCCACTGTGGATGGACACTGGTATGGATAGACATCAGAGCCTTGGATCCCAGCTTGACTGTGTTCTGGATGGAGAGCAGAGTCTTGGATTGGACTCTGGATGGATACTGCTCCAGATGGACAGCAGAGTCTTGGATTGGACTCTGGATGGATACTGCTCCAGATGGAACGCAGAGCCATGGATCCCACTGTTGGTGGATACTGGTCTGGATGGACTCCAGAGCCATGGATCCGTCCCTGGATGGACACAGTTCTGGATGGACACAAGAGCCATAGATCCAAATTGGAACCTGTTCTGGATGGATGCAAGGGCCATGGATTCCACTCTGGATGGATACTGCTCCAGTTAGCAACCAGAGTCATAGATCCGAATCCAGATGGAGACTGGTCCAGATGGACACTGGTCCGGATGGTGACCAGAGCCATTCCTCCCACCTTGTATTGATAGTGGTCTTGCCAGACCCCGAGGCATGCATCCCACTCTGGATGGCCAGTGGTCTGGATGGGCCCCAGACCATGGATCCCCTATGAATGGACACTGGTCTAGATGGACGCCAGAGCCATGGATTCCAGCTGGACACTGGTGTGGATGGACACCAGAGCCATGGATGCCACTGTGGATGGACACTGGTTTGGATGGACATAAGAGCCACGGATCCCAATCTGGATGGACGCTGCTGTGAATAGACCCCAGAGCCATGGATCCCACAGTGGATTGACAGTGGTCAGGATGGACACCAGAGCAATGGATGCCACTGTGGATGGACGCAGGTAGAGATGCACACCAGAGTAATGGTGTCCGCTCTGGATGGACACTGGTATGGATAGACATCAGAGCCTTGGATCCCAGCTTGACTGTGTTCTGGATGGAGAGCAGAGTCTTGGATTGGACTCTGGATGGATACTGCTCCAGATGGACAGCAGAGTCTTGGATTGGACTCTGGATGGATACTGCTCCAGATGGAACGCAGAGCCATGGATCCCACTGTTGGTGGATACTGGTCTGGATGGACTCCAGAGCCATGGATCCGTCTCTGGATGGACACAGTTCTGGATGGACACAAGAGCCATAGATCCAAATTGGAACCTGTTCTGGATGGATGCAAGGGCCATGGATTCCACTCTGGATGGATACTGCTCCAGTTAGCAACCAGAGTCATAGATCCGAATCCAGATGGAGACTGGTCCAGATGGACACTGGTCCGGATGGTGACCAGAGCCATTCCTCCCACCTTGTATTGATAGTGGTCTTGCCAGACCCCGAGGCATGCATCCCACTCTGGATGGCCAGTGGTCTGGATGGGCCCCAGACCATGGATCCCCTATGAATGGACACTGGTCTAGATGGACGCCAGAGCCATGGATTCCAGCTGGACACTGGTGTGGATGGACACCAGAGCCATGGATGCCACTGTGGATGGACACTGGTTTGGATGGACATAAGAGCCACGGATCCCAATCTGGATGGACGCTGCTGTGAATAGACACCAGAGCCATGGATCCCACAGTGGATTGACAGTGGTCAGGATGGACACCAGGGCAATGGATGCCACTGTGGATGGACGCAGGTAGAGATGCACACCAGAGTAATGGTGTCCGCTCTGGATGGACACTGGTATGGATAGACATCAGAGCCTTGGATCCCAGCTTGACTGTGTTCTGGATGGAGAGCAGAGTCTTGGATTGGACTCTGGATGGATACTGCTCCAGATGGACAGCAGAGTCTTGGATTGGACTCTGGATGGATACTGCTCCAGATGGAACGCAGAGCCATGGATCCCACTGTTGGTGGATACTGGTCTGGATGGACTCCAGAGCCATGGATCCGTCTCTGGATGGACACAGTTCTGGATGGACACAAGAGCCATAGATCCAAATTGGAACCTTTTCTGGATGGATGCAAGGGCCATGGATTCCACTCTGGATGGATACTGCTCCAGTTAGCAACCAGAGTCATAGATCCGAATCCAGATGGAGACTGGTCCAGATGGACACTGGTCCGGATGGTGACCAGAGCCATTCCTCCCACCTTGTATTGATAGTGGTCTTGCCAGACCCCGAGGCATGGATCCCACTCTGGATGGCCAGTGGTCTGGATGGGCCCCAGACCATGGATCCCCTATGAATGGACACTGGTCTAGATGGACGCCAGAGCCATGGATTCCAGCTGGACACTGGTGTGGATGGACACCAGAGCCATGGATGCCACTGTGGATGGACACTGGTTTGGATGGACATAAGAGCCACGGATCCCAATCTGGATGGACGCTGCTGTGAATAGACCCCAAAGCCATGGATCCCACAGTGGATTGACAGTGTTCAGGATGGACACCAGAGCAATGGATGCCACTGTGGATGGATGCAGGTAGAGATGCACACCAGAGTAATGGTGTCCGCTCTGGATGGACACTGGTATGGATAGACATCAGAGCCTTGGATCCCAGCTTGACTGTGTTCTGGATGGAGAGCAGAGTCTTGGATTGGACTCTGGATGGATACTGCTCCAGATGGACAGCAGAGTCTTGGATTGGACTCTGGATGGATACTGCTCCAGATGGAACGCAGAGCCATGGATCCTACTCTTGGTGGATACTGGTCTGGATGGACTCCAGAGCCATGGATCCGTCTCTGGATGGACACAGTTCTGGATGAACACAAGAGCCATAGATCCAAATTGGAACCTGTTCTGGATGGATGCAAGGGCCATGGATTCCACTCTGGATGGATACTGCTCCAGTTAGCAACCAGAGTCATAGATCCGAATCCAGATGGAGACTGGTCCAGATGGACACTGGTCCGGATGGTGACCAGAGCCATTCCTCCCACCTTGTATTGATAGTGGTCTTGCCAGACCCCGAGGCATGGATCCCACTCTGGATGGCCAGTGGTCTGGATGGGCCCCAGACCATGGATCCCCTATGAATGGACACTGGTCTAGATGGACGCCAGAGCCATGGATTCCAGCTGGACACTGGTGTGGATGGACACCAGAGCCATGGATGCCACTGTGGATGGACACTGGTTTGGATGGACATAAGAGCCACGGATCCCAATCTGGATGGACGCTGCTGTGAATAGACACCAGAGCCATGGATCCCACAGTGGATTGACAGTGGTCAGGATGGACACCAGGGCAATGGATGCCACTGTGGATGGACGCAGGTAGAGATGCACACCAGAGTAATGGTGTCCGCTCTGGATGGACACTGGTATGGATAGACATCAGAGCCTTGGATCCCAGCTTGACTGTGTTCTGGATGGAGAGCAGAGTCTTGGATTGGACTCTGGATGGATACTGCTCCAGATGGACAGCAGAGTCTTGGATTGGACTCTGGATGGATACTGCTCCAGATGGAACGCAGAGCCATGGATCCCACTGTTGGTGGATACTGGTCTGGATGGACTCCAGAGCCATGGATCCGTCTCTGGATGGACACAGTTCTGGATGGACACAAGAGCCATAGATCCAAATTGGAACCTGTTCTGGATGGATGCAAGGGCCATGGATTCCACTCTGGATGGATACTGCTCCAGTTAGCAACCAGAGTCATAGATCCGAATCCAGATGGAGACTGGTCCAGATGGACACTGGTCCGGATGGTGACCAGAGCCATTCCTCCCACCTTGTATTGATAGTGGTCTTGCCAGACCCCGAGGCATGCATCCCACTCTGGATGGCCAGTGGTCTGGATGGGCCCCAGACCATGGATCCCCTATGAATGGACACTGGTCTAGATGGACGCCAGAGCCATGGATTCCAGCTGGACACTGGTGTGGATGGACACCAGAGCCATGGATGCCACTGTGGATGGACACTGGTTTGGATGGACATAAGAGCCACGGATCCCAATCTGGATGGACGCTGCTGTGAATAGACCCCAGAGCCATGGATCCCACAGTGGATTGACAGTGGTCAGGATGGACACCAGAGCAATGGATGCCACTGTGGATGGACGCAGGTAGAGATGCACACCAGAGTAATGGTGTCCGCTCTGGATGGACACTGGTCTGGATAGACAGCAGAACCCTGGCTTCCACTCTGGATGGACGCTTGCCTGAATAGACAAAAGAGCTATGGATCCCAGCTTGACACTGGTCTGGATGGACACCAGAGCCATGAATCCCACTCTGAATGCACACTACTCGTGATGGACACAAGAGCCATGCATCCCTCTGTGGATGGAGCCTGGTTTGAATGGACAGCACAGCCACGCATCCAGATGGACACCAGAGCCGTGGATCCCAACTGGACAGTGGTCTCGATGGACACCAGTGTCATGGATCACACTGTGGATGGACACTGGTATGGATAGACATCAGAGCCTTGGATCCCAGCTTGACTGTGTTCTGGATGGAGAGCAGAGTCTTGGATTGGACTCTGGATGGATACTGCTCCAGATGGACAGCAGAGTCTTGGATTGGACTCTGGATGGATACTGCTCCAGATGGAACGCAGAGCCATGGATCCCACTCTTGGTGGATACTGGTCTGGATGGACTCCAGAGCCATGGATCCGTCTCTGGATGGACACAGTTCTGGATGGACACAAGAGCCATAGATCCAAATTGGAACCTGTTCTGGATGGATGCAAGGGCCATGGATTCCACTCTGGATGGATACTGCTCCAGTTAGCAACCAGAGTCATAGATCCGAATCCAGATGGAGACTGGTCCAGATGGACACTGGTCCGGATGGTGACCAGAGCCATTCCTCCCACCTTGTATTGATAGTGGTCTTGCCAGACCCCGAGGCATGCATCCCACTCTGGATGGCCAGTGGTCTGGATGGGCCCCAGACCATGGATCCCCTATGAATGGACACTGGTCTAGATGGACGCCAGAGCCATGGATTCCAGCTGGACACTGGTGTGGATGGACACCAGAGCCATGGATGCCACTGTGGATGGACACTGGTTTGGATGGACATAAGAGCCACGGATCCCAATCTGGATGGACGCTGCTGTGAATAGACCCCAGAGCCATGGATCCCACAGTGGATTGACAGTGGTCAGGATGGACACCAGAGCAATGGATGCCACTGTGGATGGACGCAGGTAGAGATGCACACCAGAGTAATGGTGTCCGCTCTGGATGGACACTGGTCTGGATAGACAGCAGAACCCTGGCTTCCACTCTGGATGGACGCTTGCCTGAATAGACAAAAGAGCTATGGATCCCAGCTTGACACTGGTCTGGATGGACACCAGAGCCATGAATCCCACTCTGAATGCACACTACTCGTGATGGACACAAGAGCCATGCATCCCTCTGTGGATGGAGCCTGGTTTGAATGGACAGCACAGCCACGCATCCAGATGGACACCAGAGCCGTGGATCCCAACTGGACAGTGGTCTCGATGGACACCAGTGTCATGGATCACACTGTGGATGGACACTGGTATGGATAGACATCAGAGCCTTGGATCCCAGCTTGACTGTGTTCTGGATGGAGAGCAGAGTCTTGGATTGGACTCTGGATGGATACTGCTCCAGATGGACAGCAGAGTCTTGGATTGGACTCTGGATGGATACTGCTCCAGATGGAACGCAGAGCCATGGATCCCACTCTTGGTGGATACTGGTCTGGATGGACTCCAGAGCCATGGATCCGTCTCTGGATGGACACAGTTCTGGATGGACACAAGAGCCATAGATCCAAATTGGAACCTGTTCTGGATGGATGCAAGGGCCATGGATTCCACTCTGGATGGATACTGCTCCAGTTAGCAACCAGAGTCATAGATCCGAATCCAGATGGAGACTGGTCCAGATGGACACTGGTCCGGATGGTGACCAGAGCCATTCCTCCCACCTTGTATTGATAGTGGTCTTGCCAGACCCCGAGGCATGCATCCCACTCTGGATGGCCAGTGGTCTGGATGGGCCCCAGACCATGGATCCCCTATGAATGGACACTGGTCTAGATGGATGCCAGAGCCATGGATTCCAGCTGGACACTGGTGTGGATGGACACCAGAGCCATGGATGCCACTGTGGATGGACACTGGTTTGGATGGACATAAGAGCCACGGATCCCAATCTGGATGGACGCTGCTGTGAATAGACACCAGAGCCATGGATCCCACAGTGGATTGACAGTGGTCAGGATGGACACCAGGGCAATGGATGCCACTGTGGATGGACGCACGTAGAGATGCACACCAGAGTAATGGTGTCCGCTCTGGATGGACACTGGTATGGATAGACATCAGAGCCTTGGATCCCAGCTTGACTGTGTTCTGGATGGAGAGCAGAGTCTTGGATTGGACTCTGGATGGATACTGCTCCAGATGGACAGCAGAGTCTTGGATTGGACTCTCAATGGATACTGCTCCAGATGGAACGCAGAGCCATGGATCCCACTGTTGGTGGATACTGGTCTGGATGGACTCCAGAGCCATGGATCCGTCTCTGGATGGACACAGTTCTGGATGGACACAAGAGCCATAGATCCAAATTGGAACCTGTTCTGGATGGATGCAAGGGCCATGGATTCCACTCTGGATGGATACTGCTCCAGTTAGCAACCAGAGTCATAGATCCGAATCCAGATGGAGACTGGTCCAGATGGACACTGGTCCGGATGGTGACCAGAGCCATTCCTCCCACCTTGTATTGATAGTGGTCTTGCCAGACCCCGAGGCATGCATCCCACTCTGGATGGCCAGTGGTCTGGATGGGCCCCAGACCATGGATCCCCTATGAATGGACACTGGTCTAGATGGACGCCAGAGCCATGGATTCCAGCTGGACACTGGTGTGGATGGACACCAGAGCCATGGATGCCACTGTGGATGGACACTGGTTTGGATGGACATAAGAGCCACGGATCCCAATCTGGATGGACGCTGCTGTGAATAGACCCCAGAGCCATGGATCCCACAGTGGATTGACAGTGGTCAGGATGGACACCAGAGCAATGGATGCCACTGTGGATGGACGCAGGTAGAGATGCACACCAGAGTAATGGTGTCCGCTCTGGATGGACACTGGTATGGATAGACAGCAGAACCCTGGCTTCCACTCTGGATGGACGCTTGCCTGAATAGACAAAAGAGCTATGGATCCCAGCTTGACACTGGTCTGGATGGATACCAGAGCCATGAATCCCACTCTGAATGCACACTACTCGTGATGGACACAAGAGCCATGCATCCCTCTGTGGATGGAGCCTGGTTTGAATGGACAGCACAGCCACGCATCCAGATGGACACCAGAGCCGTGGATCCCAACTGGACAGTGGTCTCGATGGACACCAGTGCCATGGATCCCACTGTGGATGGACACTGGTATGGATAGACATCAGAGCCTTGGATCCCAGCTTGACTGTGTTCTGGATGGAGAGCAGAGTCTTGGATTGGACTCTGGATGGATACTGCTCCAGATGGACAGCAGAGTCTTGGATTGGACTCTGGATGGATACTGCTCCAGATGGAACGCAGAGCCATGGATCCCACTCTTGGTGGATACTGGTCTGGATGGACTCCAGAGCCATGGATCCGTCTCTGGATGGACACAGTTCTGGATGGACACAAGAGCCATAGATCCAAATTGGAACCTGTTCTGGATGGATGCAAGGGCCATGGATTCCACTCTGGATGGATACTGCTCCAGTTAGCAACCAGAGTCATAGATCCGAATCCAGATGGAGACTGGTCCAGATGGACACTGGTCCGGATGGTGACCAGAGCCATTCCTCCCACCTTGTATTGATAGTGGTCTTGCCAGACCCCGAGGCATGCATCCCACTCTGGATGGCCAGTGGTCTGGATGGGCCCCAGACCATGGATCCCCTATGAATGGACACTGGTCTAGATGGACGCCAGAGCCATGGATTCCAGCTGGACACTGGTGTGGATGGACACCAGAGCCATGGATGCCACTGTGGATGGACACTGGTTTGGATGGACATAAGAGCCACGGATCCCAATCTGGATGGACGCTGCTGTGAATAGACCCCAGAGCCATGGATCCCACAGTGGATTGACAGTGGTCAGGATGGACACCAGAGCAATGGATGCCACTGTGGATGGACGCAGGTAGAGATGCACACCAGAGTAATGGTGTCCGCTCTGGATGGACACTGGTCTGGATAGACAGCAGAACCCTGGCTTCCACTCTGGATGGACGCTTGCCTGAATAGACAAAAGAGCTATGGATCCCAGCTTGACACTGGTCTGGATGGACACCAGAGCCATGAATCCCACTCTGAATGCACACTACTCGTGATGGACACAAGAGCCATGCATCCCTCTGTGGATGGAGCCTGGTTTGAATGGACAGCACAGCCACGCATCCAGATGGACACCAGAGCCGTGGATCCCAACTGGACAGTGGTCTCGATGGACACCAGTGCCATGGATCCCACTGTGGATGGACACTGGTATGGATAGACATCAGAGCCTTGGATCCCAGCTTGACTGTGTTCTGGATGGAGAGCAGAGTCTTGGATTGGACTCTGGATGGATACTGCTCCAGATGGACAGCAGAGTCTTGGATTGGACTCTGGATGGATACTGCTCCAGATGGAACGCAGAGCCATGGATCCCACTGTTGGTGGATACTGGTCTGGATGGACTCCAGAGCCATGGATCCGTCTCTGGATGGACACAGTTCTGGATGGACACAAGAGCCATAGATCCAAATTGGAACCTGTTCTGGATGGATGCAAGGGCCATGGATTCCACTCTGGATGGATACTGCTCCAGTTAGCAACCAGAGTCATAGATCCGAATCCAGATGGAGACTGGTCCAGATGGACACTGGTCCGGATGGTGACCAGAGCCATTCCTCCCACCTTGTATTGATAGTGGTCTTGCCAGACCCCGAGGCATGCATCCCACTCTGGATGGCCAGTGGTCTGGATGGGCCCCAGACCATGGATCCCCTATGAATGGACACTGGTCTAGATGGACGCCAGAGCCATGGATTCCAGCTGGACACTGGTGTGGATGGACACCAGAGCCATGGATGCCACTGTGGATGAACACTGGTTTGGATGGACATAAGAGCCACGGATCCCAATCTGGATGGACGCTGCTGTGAATAGACCCCAGAGCCATGGATCCCACAGTGGATTGACAGTGGTCAGGATGGACACCAGAGCAATGGATGCCACTGTGGATGGACGCAGGTAGAGATGCACACCAGAGTAATGGTGTCCGCTCTGGATGGACACTGGTATGGATAGACATCAGAGCCTTGGATCCCAGCTTGACTGTGTTCTGGATGGAGAGCAGAGTCTTGGATTGGACTCTGGATGGATACTGCTCCAGATGGACAGCAGAGTCTTGGATTGGACTCTGGATGGATACTGCTCCAGATGGAACGCAGAGCCATGGATCCCACTCTTGGTGGATACTGGTCTGGATGGACTCCAGAGCCATGGATCCGTCTCTGGATGGACACAGTTCTGGATGGACACAAGAGCCATAGATCCAAATTGGAACCTGTTCTGGATGGATGCAAGGGCCATGGATTCCACTCTGGATGGATACTGCTCCAGTTAGCAACCAGAGTCATAGATCCGAATCCAGATGGAGACTGGTCCAGATGGACACTGGTCCGGATGGTGACCAGAGCCATTCCTCCCACCTTGTATTGATAGTGGTCTTGCCAGACCCCGAGGCATGCATCCCACTCTGGATGGCCAGTGGTCTGGATGGGCCCCAGACCATGGATCCCCTATGAATGGACACTGGTCTAGATGGACGCCAGAGCCATGGATTCCAGCTGGACACTGGTGTGGATGGACACCAGAGCCATGGATGCCACTGTGGATGGACACTGGTTTGGATGGACATAAGAGCCACGGATCCCAATCTGGATGGACGCTGCTGTGAATAGACCCCAGAGCCATGGATCCCACAGTGGATTGACAGTGGTCAGGATGGACACCAGAGCAATGGATGCCACTGTGGATGGACGCAGGTAGAGATGCACACCAGAGTAATGGTGTCCGCTCTGGATGGACACTGGTCTGGATAGACAGCAGAACCCTGGCTTCCACTCTGGATGGACGCTTGCCTGAATAGACAAAAGAGCTATGGATCCCAGCTTGACACTGGTCTGGATGGACACCAGAGCCATGAATCCCACTCTGAATGCACACTACTCGTGATGGACACAAGAGCCATGCATCCCTCTGTGGATGGAGCCTGGTTTGAATGGACAGCACAGCCACGCATCCAGATGGACACCAGAGCCATGGATCCCAACTGGACAGTGGTCTCGATGGACACCAGTGCCATGGATCCCACTGTGGATGGACACTGGTATGGATAGACATCAGAGCCTTGGATCCCAGCTTGACTGTGTTCTGGATGGAGAGCAGAGTCTTGGATTGGACTCTGGATGGATACTGCTCCAGATGGACAGCAGAGTCTTGGATTGGACTCTGGATGGATACTGCTCCAGATGGAACGCAGAGCCATGGATCCCACTCTTGGTGGATACTGGTCTGGATGGACTCCAGAGCCATGGATCCGTCTCTGGATGGACACAGTTCTGGATGGACACAAGAGCCATAGATCCAAATTGGAACCTGTTCTGGATGGATGCAAGGGCCATGGATTCCACTCTGGATGGATACTGCTCCAGTTAGCAACCAGAGTCATAGATCCGAATCCAGATGGAGAGTGGTCCAGATGGACACTGGTCCGGATGGTGACCAGAGCCATTCCTCCCACCTTGTATTGATAGTGGTCTTGCCAGACCCCGAGGCATGCATCCCACTCTGGATGGCCAGTGGTCTGGATGGGCCCCAGACCATGGAGCCCCTATGAATGGACACTGGTCTAGATGGACGCCAGAGCCATGGATTCCAGCTGGACACTGGTGTGGATGGACACCAGAGCCATGGATGCCACTGTGGATGGACACTGGTTTGGATGGACATAAGAGCCACGGATCCCAATCTGGATGGACGCTGCTGTGAATAGACCCCAGAGCCATGGATCCCACAGTGGATTGACAGTGGTCAGGATGGACACCAGAGCAATGGATGCCACTGTGGATGGACGCAGGTAGAGATGCACACCAGAGTAATGGTGTCCGCTCTGGATGGACACTGGTCTGGATAGACAGCAGAACCCTGGATTCCACTCTGGATGGACGCTTGCCTGAATAGACAAAAGAGCTATGGATCCCAGCTTGACACTCGTCTGGATGGACACCAGAGCCATGAATCCCACTCTGAATGCACACTACTCGTGATGGACACAAGAGCCATGCATCCCTCTGTGGATGGAGCCTGGTTTGAATGGACAGCACAGCCACGCATCCAGATGGACACCAGAGCCATGGATCCCAACTGGACAGTGGTCTCGATGGACACCAGTGCCATGGATCCCACTGTGGATGGACACTGGTATGGATAGACATCAGAGCCTTGGATCCCAGCTTGACTGTGTTCTGGATGGAGAGCAGAGTCTTGGATTGGACTCTGGATGGATACTGCTCCAGATGGACAGCAGAGTCTTGGATTGGACTCTGGATGGATACTGCTCCAGATGGAACGCAGAGCCATGGATCCCACTGTTGGTGGATACTGGTCTGGATGGACTCCAGAGCCATGGATCCGTCTCTGGATGGACACAGTTCTGGATGGACACAAGAGCCATAGATCCAAATTGGAACCTGTTCTGGATGGATGCAAGGGCCATGGATTCCACTCTGGATGGATACTGCTCCAGTTAGCAACCAGAGTCATAGATCCGAATCCAGATGGAGACTGGTCCAGATGGACACTGGTCCGGATGGTGACCAGAGCCATTCCTCCCACCTTGTATTGATAGTGGTCTTGCCAGACCCCGAGGCATGCATCCCACTCTGGATGGCCAGTGGTCTGGATGGGCCCCAGACCATGGATCCCCTATGAATGGACACTGGTCTAGATGGACGCCAGAGCCATGGATTCCAGCTGGACACTGGTGTGGATGGACACCAGAGCCATGGATGCCACTGTGGATGGACACTGGTTTGGATGGACATAAGAGCCACGGATCCCAATCTGGATGGACGCTGCTGTGAATAGACACCAGAGCCATGGATCCCACAGTGGATTGACAGTGGTCAGGATGGACACCAGGGCAATGGATGCCACTGTGGATGGACGCAGGTAGAGATGCACACCAGAGTAATGGTGTCCGCTCTGGATGGACACTGGTATGGATAGACATCAGAGCCTTGGATCCCAGCTTGACTGTGTTCTGGATGGAGAGCAGAGTCTTGGATTGGACTCTGGATGGATACTGCTCCAGATGGACAGCAGAGTCTTGGATTGGACTCTGGATGGATACTGCTCCAGATGGAACGCAGAGCCATGGATCCCACTGTTGGTGGATACTGGTCTGGATGGACTCCAGAGCCATGGATCCGTCTCTGGATGGACACAGTTCTGGATGGACACAAGAGCCATAGATCCAAATTGGAACCTGTTCTGGATGGATGCAAGGGCCATGGATTCCACTCTGGATGGATACTGCTCCAGTTAGCAACCAGAGTCATAGATCCGAATCCAGATGGAGACTGGTCCAGATGGACACTGGTCCGGATGGTGACCAGAGCCATTCCTCCCACCTTGTATTGATAGTGGTCTTGCCAGACCCCGAGGCATGCATCCCACTCTGGATGGCCAGTGGTCTGGATGGGCCCCAGACCATGGATCCCCTATGAATGGACACTGGTCTAGATGGACGCCAGAGCCATGGATTCCAGCTGGACACTGGTGTGGATGGACACCAGAGCCATGGATGCCACTGTGGATGGACACTGGTTTGGATGGACATAAGAGCCACGGATCCCAATCTGGATGGACGCTGCTGTGAATAGACCCCAGAGCCATGGATCCCACAGTGGATTGACAGTGGTCAGGATGGACACCAGAGCAATGGATGCCACTGTGGATGGACGCAGGTAGAGATGCACACCAGAGTAATGGTGTCCGCTCTGGATGGACACTGGTATGGATAGACAGCAGAACCCTGGCTTCCACTCTGGATGGACGCTTGCCTGAATAGACAAAAGAGCTATGGATCCCAGCTTGACACTGGTCTGGATGGACACCAGAGCCATGAATCCCACTCTGAATGCACACTACTCGTGATGGACACAAGAGCCATGCATCCCTCTGTGGATGGAGCCTGGTTTGAATGGACAGCACAGCCACGCATCCAGATGGACACCAGAGCCGTGGATCCCAACTGGACAGTGGTCTCGATGGACACCAGTGCCATGGATCCCACTGTGGATGGACACTGGTATGGATAGACATCAGAGCCTTGGATCCCAGCTTGACTGTGTTCTGGATGGAGAGCAGAGTCTTGGATTGGACTCTGGATGGATACTGCTCCAGATGGACAGCAGAGTCTTGGATTGGACTCTGGATGGATACTGCTCCAGATGGAACGCAGAGCCATGGATCCCACTCTTGGTGGATACTGGTCTGGATGGACTCCAGAGCCATGGATCCGTCTCTGGATGGACACAGTTCTGGATGGACACAAGAGCCATAGATCCAAATTGGAACCTGTTCTGGATGGATGCAAGGGCCATGGATTCCACTCTGGATGGATACTGCTCCAGTTAGCAACCAGAGTCATAGATCCGAATCCAGATGGAGACTGGTCCAGATGGACACTGGTCCGGATGGTGACCAGAGCCATTCCTCCCACCTTGTATTGATAGTGGTCTTGCCAGACCCCGAGGCATGCATCCCACTCTGGATGGCCAGTGGTCTGGATGGGCCCCAGACCATGGATCCCCTATGAATGGACACTGGTCTAGATGGACGCCAGAGCCATGGATTCCAGCTGGACACTGGTGTGGATGGACACCAGAGCCATGGATGCCACTGTGGATGGACACTGGTTTGGATGGATATAAGAGCCACGGATCCCAATCTGGATGGACGCTGCTGTGAATAGACACCAGAGCCATGGATCCCACAGTGGATTGACAGTGGTCAGGATGGACACCAGAGCAATGGATGCCACTGTGGATGGACGCAGGTAGAGATGCACACCAGAGTAATGGTGTCCGCTCTGGATGGACACTGGTATGGATAGACATCAGAGCCTTGGATCCCAGCTTGACTGTGTTCTGGATGGAGAGCAGAGTCTTGGATTGGACTCTGGATGGATACTGCTCCAGATGGACAGCAGAGTCTTGGATTGGACTCTGGATGGATACTGCTCCAGATGGAACGCAGAGCCATGGATCCCACTGTTGGTGGATACTGGTCTGGATGGACTCCAGAGCCATGGATCCGTCTCTGGATGGACACAGTTCTGGATGGACACAAGAGCCATAGATCCAAATTGGAACCTGTTCTGGATGGATGCAAGGGCCATGGATTCCACTCTGGATGGATACTGCTCCAGTTAGCAACCAGAGTCATAGATCCGAATCCAGATGGAGACTGGTCCAGATGGACACTGGTCCGGATGGTGACCAGAGCCATTCCTCCCACCTTGTATTGATAGTGGTCTTGCCAGACCCCGAGGCATGCATCCCACTCTGGATGGCCAGTGGTCTGGATGGGCCCTAGACCATGGATCCCCTATGAATGGACACTGGTCTAGATGGACGCCAGAGCCATGGATTCCAGCTGGACACTGGTGTGGATGGACACCAGAGCCATGGATGCCACTGTGGATGGACACTGGTTTGGATGGACATAAGAGCCACGGATCCCAATCTGGATGGACGCTGCTGTGAATAGACCCCAGAGCCATGGATCCCACAGTGGATTGACAGTGGTCAGGATGGACACCAGAGCAATGGATGCCACTGTGGATGGACGCAGGTAGAGATGCACACCAGAGTAATGGTGTCCGCTCTGGATGGACACTGGTATGGATAGACAGCAGAACCCTGGCTTCCACTCTGGATGGACGCTTGCCTGAATAGACAAAAGAGCTATGGATCCCAGCTTGACACTGGTCTGGATGGACACCAGAGCCATGAATCCCACTCTGAATGCACACTACTCGTGATGGACACAAGAGCCATGCATCCCTCTGTGGATGGAGCCTGGTTTGAATGGACAGCACAGCCACGCATCCAGATGGACACCAGAGCCGTGGATCCCAACTGGACAGTGGTCTCGATGGACACCAGTGCCATGGATCCCACTGTGGATGGACACTGGTATGGATAGACATCAGAGCCTTGGATCCCAGCTTGACTGTGTTCTGGATGGAGAGCAGAGTCTTGGATTGGACTCTGGATGGATACTGCTCCAGATGGACAGCAGAGTCTTGGATTGGACTCTGGATGGATACTGCTCCAGATGGAACGCAGAGCCATGGATCCCACTCTTGGTGGATACTGGTCTGGATGGACTCCAGAGCCATGGATCCGTCTCTGGATGGACACAGTTCTGGATGGACACAAGAGCCATAGATCCAAATTGGAACCTGTTCTGGATGGATGCAAGGGCCATGGATTCCACTCTGGATGGATACTGCTCCAGTTAGCAACCAGAGTCATAGATCCGAATCCAGATGGAGACTGGTCCAGATGGACACTGGTCCGGATGGTGACCAGAGCCATTCCTCCCACCTTGTATTGATAGTGGTCTTGCCAGACCCCGAGGCATGCATCCCACTCTGGATGGCCAGTGGTCTGGATGGGCCCCAGACCATGGATCCCCTATGAATGGACACTGGTCTAGATGGACGCCAGAGCCATGGATTCCAGCTGGACACTGGTGTGGATGGACACCAGAGCCATGGATGCCACTGTGGATGGACACTGGTTTGGATGGACATAAGAGCCACGGATCCCAATCTGGATGGACGCTGCTGTGAATAGACCCCAGAGCCATGGATCCCACAGTGGATTGACAGTGGTCAGGATGGACACCAGAGCAATGGATGCCACTGTGGATGGACGCAGGTAGAGATGCACACCAGAGTAATGGTGTCCGCTCTGGATGGACACTGGTATGGATAGACAGCAGAACCCTGGCTTCCACTCTGGATGGACGCTTGCCTGAATAGACAAAAGAGCTATGGATCCCAGCTTGACACTGGTCTGGATGGACACCAGAGCCATGAATCCCACTCTGAATGCACACTACTCGTGATGGACACAAGAGCCATGCATCCCTCTGTGGATGGAGCCTGGTTTGAATGGACAGCACAGCCACGCATCCAGATGGACACCAGAGCCGTGGATCCCAACTGGACAGTGGTCTCGATGGACACCAGTGCCATGGATCCCACTGTGGATGGACACTGGTATGGATAGACATCAGAGCCTTGGATCCCAGCTTGACTGTGTTCTGGATGGAGAGCAGAGTCTTGGATTGGACTCTGGATGGATACTGCTCCAGATGGACAGCAGAGTCTTGGATTGGACTCTGGATGGATACTGCTCCAGATGGAACGCAGAGCCATGGATCCCACTGTTGGTGGATACTGGTCTGGATGGACTCCAGAGCCATGGATCCGTCTCTGGATGGACACAGTTCTGGATGGACACAAGAGCCATAGATCCAAATTGGAACCTGTTCTGGATGGATGCAAGGGCCATGGATTCCACTCTGGATGGATACTGCTCCAGTTAGCAACCAGAGTCATAGATCCGAATCCAGATGGAGACTGGTCCAGATGGACACTGGTCCGGATGGTGACCAGAGCCATTCCTCCCACCTTGTATTGATAGTGGTCTTGCCAGACCCCGAGGCATGCATCCCACTCTGGATGGCCAGTGGTCTGGATGGGCCCCAGACCATGGATCCCCTATGAATGGACACTGGTCTAGATGGACGCCAGAGCCATGGATTCCAGCTGGACACTGGTGTGGATGGACACCAGAGCCATGGATGCCACTGTGGATGGACACTGGTTTGGATGGACATAAGAGCCACGGATCCCAATCTGGATGGACGCTGCTGTGAATAGACCCCAGAGCCATGGATCCCACAGTGGATTGACAGTGGTCAGGATGGACACCAGAGCAATGGATGCCACTGTGGATGGACGCAGGTAGAGATGCACACCAGAGTAATGGTGTCCGCTCTGGATGGACACTGGTCTGGATAGACAGCAGAACCCTGGCTTCCACTCTGGATGGACGCTTGCCTGAATAGACAAAAGAGCTATGGATCCCAGCTTGACACTGGTCTGGATGGACACCAGAGCCATGAATCCCACTCTGAATGCACACTACTCGTGATGGACACAAGAGCCATGCATCCCTCTGTGGATGGAGCCTGGTTTGAATGGACAGCACAGCCACGCATCCAGATGGACACCAGAGCCGTGGATCCCAACTGGACAGTGGTCTCGATGGACACCAGTGCCATGGATCCCACTGTGGATGGACACTGGTATGGATAGACATCAGAGCCTTGGATCCCAGCTTGACTGTGTTCTGGATGGAGAGCAGAGTCTTGGATTGGACTCTGGATGGATACTGCTCCAGATGGACAGCAGAGTCTTGGATTGGACTCTGGATGGATACTGCTCCAGATGGAACGCAGAGCCATGGATCCCACTGTTGGTGGATACTGGTCTGGATGGACTCCAGAGCCATGGATCCGTCTCTGGATGGACACAGTTCTGGATGGACACAAGAGCCATAGATCCAAATTGGAACCTGTTCTGGATGGATGCAAGGGCCATGGATTCCACTCTGGATGGATACTGCTCCAGTTAGCAACCAGAGTCATAGATCCGAATCCAGATGGAGACTGGTCCAGATGGACACTGGTCCGGATGGTGACCAGAGCCATTCCTCCCACCTTGTATTGATAGTGGTCTTGCCAGACCCCGAGGCATGCATCCCACTCTGGATGGCCAGTGGTCTGGATGGGCCCCAGACCATGGATCCCCTATGAATGGACACTGGTCTAGATGGACGCCAGAGCCATGGATTCCAGCTGGACACTGGTGTGGATGGACACCAGAGCCATGGATGCCACTGTGGATGGACACTGGTTTGGATGGACATAAGAGCCACGGATCCCAATCTGGATGGACGCTGCTGTGAATAGACCCCAGAGCCATGGATCCCACAGTGGATTGACAGTGGTCAGGATGGACACCAGAGCAATGGATGCCACTGTGGATGGACGCAGGTAGAGATGCACACCAGAGTAATGGTGTCCGCTCTGGATGGACACTGGTCTGGATAGACAGCAGAACCCTGGCTTCCACTCTGGATGGACGCTTGCCTGAATAGACAAAAGAGCTATGGATCCCAGCTTGACACTGGTCTGGATGGACACCAGAGCCATGAATCCCACTCTGAATGCACACTACTCGTGATGGACACAAGAGCCATGCATCCCTCTGTGGATGGAGCCTGGTTTGAATGGACAGCACAGCCACGCATCCAGATGGACACCAGAGCCGTGGATCCCAACTGGACAGTGGTCTCGATGGACACCAGTGCCATGGATCCCACTGTGGATGGACACTGGTATGGATAGACATCAGAGCCTTGGATCCCAGCTTGACTGTGTTCTGGATGGAGAGCAGAGTCTTGGATTGGACTCTGGATGGATACTGCTCCAGATGGAACGCAGAGCCATGGATCCCACTGTTGGTGGATACTGGTCTGGATGGACTCCAGAGCCATGGATCCGTCTCTGGATGGACACAGTTCTGGATGGACACAAGAGCCATAGATCCAAATTGGAACCTGTTCTGGATGGATGCAAGGGCCATGGATTCCACTCTGGATGGATACTGCTCCAGTTAGCAACCAGAGTCATAGATCCGAATCCAGATGGAGACTGGTCCAGATGGACACTGGTCCGGATGGTGACCAGAGCCATTCCTCCCACCTTGTATTGATAGTGGTCTTGCCAGACCCCGAGGCATGCATCCCACTCTGGATGGCCAGTGGTCTCGATGGGCCCCAGACCATGGATCCCCTATGAATGGACACTGGTCTAGATGGACGCCAGAGCCATGGATTCCAGCTGGACACTGGTGTGGATGGACACCAGAGCCATGGATGCCACTGTGGATGGACACTGGTTTGGATGGACATAAGAGCCACGGATCCCAATCTGGATGGACGCTGCTGTGAATAGACACCAGAGCCATGGATCCCACAGTGGATTGACAGTGGTCAGGATGGACACCAGGGCAATGGATGCCACTGTGGATGGACGCAGGTAGAGATGCACACCAGAGTAATGGTGTCCGCTCTGGATGGACACTGGTACGGATAGACATCAGAGCCTTGGATCCCAGCTTGACTGTGTTCTGGATGGAGAGCAGAGTCTTGGATTGGACTCTGGATGGATACTGCTCCAGATGGACAGCAGAGTCTTGGATTGGACTCTGGATGGATACTGCTCCAGATGGAACGCAGAGCCATGGATCCCACTGTTGGTGGATACTGGTCTGGATGGACTCCAGAGCCATGGATCCGTCTCTGGATGGACACAGTTCTGGATGGACACAAGAGCCATAGATCCAAATTGGAACCTGTTCTGGATGGATGCAAGGGCCATGGATTCCACTCTGGATGGATACTGCTCCAGTTAGCAACCAGAGTCATAGATCCGAATCCAGATGGAGACTGGTCCAGATGGACACTGGTCCGGATGGTGACCAGAGCCATTCCTCCCACCTTGTATTGATAGTGGTCTTGCCAGACCCCGAGGCATGCATCCCACTCTGGATGGCCAGTGGTCTGGATGGGCCCCAGACCATGGATCCCCTATGAATGGACACTGGTCTAGATGGACGCCAGAGCCATGGATTCCAGCTGGACACTGGTGTGGATGGACACCAGAGCCATGGATGCCACTGTGGATGGACACTGGTTTGGATGGACATAAGAGCCACGGATCCCAATCTGGATGGACGCTGCTGTGAATAGACCCCAGAGCCATGGATCCCACAGTGGATTGACAGTGGTCAGGATGGACACCAGAGCAATGGATGCCACTGTGGATGGACGCAGGTAGAGATGCACACCAGAGTAATGGTGTCCGCTCTGGATGGACACTGGTATGGATAGACAGCAGAACCCTGGCTTCCACTCTGGATGGACGCTTGCCTGAATAGACAAAAGAGCTATGGATCCCAGCTTGACACTGGTCTGGATGGACACCAGAGCCATGAATCCCACTCTGAATGCACACTACTCGTGATGGACACAAGAGCCATGCATCCCTCTGTGGATGGAGCCTGGTTTGAATGGACAGCACAGCCACGCATCCAGATGGACACCAGAGCCGTGGATCCCAACTGGACAGTGGTCTCGATGGACACCAGTGCCATGGATCCCACTGTGGATGGACACTGGTATGGATAGACATCAGAGCCTTGGATCCCAGCTTGACTGTGTTCTGGATGGAGAGCAGAGTCTTGGATTGGACTCTGGATGGATACTGCTCCAGATGGAACGCAGAGCCATGGATCCCACTGTTGGTGGATACTGGTCTGGATGGACTCCAGAGCCATGGATCCGTCTCTGGATGGACACAGTTCTGGATGGACACAAGAGCCATAGATCCAAATTGGAACCTGTTCTGGATGGATGCAAGGGCCATGGATTCCACTCTGGATGGATACTGCTCCAGTTAGCAACCAGAGTCATAGATCCGAATCCAGATGGAGACTGGTCCAGATGGACACTGGTCCGGATGGTGACCAGAGCCATTCCTCCCACCTTGTATTGATAGTGGTCTTGCCAGACCCCGAGGCATGCATCCCACTCTGGATGGCCAGTGGTCTGGATGGGCCCCAGACCATGGATCCCCTATGAATGGACACTGGTCTAGATGGACGCCAGAGCCATGGATTCCAGCTGGACACTGGTGTGGATGGACACCAGAGCCATGGATGCCACTGTGGATGGACACTGGTTTGGATGGACATAAGAGCCACGGATCCCAATCTGGATGGACACTGCTGTGAATAGACACCAGAGCCATGGATCCCACAGTGGATTGACAGTGGTCAGGATGGACACCAGGGCAATGGATGCCACTGTGGATGGACGCAGGTAGAGATGCACACCCGAGTAATGGTGTCCGCTCTGGATGGACACTGGTATGGATAGACATCAGAGCCTTGGATCCCAGCTTGACTGTGTTCTGGATGGAGAGCAGAGTCTTGGATTGGACTCTGGATGGATACTGCTCCAGATGGACAGCAGAGTCTTGGATTGGACTCTGGATGGATACTGCTCCAGATGGAACGCAGAGCCATGGATCCCACTGTTGGTGGATACTGGTCTGGATGGACTCCAGAGCCATGGATCCGTCTCTGGATGGACACAGTTCTGGATGGACACAAGAGCCATAGATCCAAATTGGAACCTGTTCTGGATGGATGCAAGGGCCATGGATTCCACTCTGGATGGATACTGCTCCAGTTAGCAACCAGAGTCATAGATCCGAATCCAGATGGAGACTGGTCCAGATGGACACTGGTCCGGATGGTGACCAGAGCCATTCCTCCCACCTTGTATTGATAGTGGTCTTGCCAGACCCCGAGGCATGGATCCCACTCTGGATGGCCAGTGGTCTGGATGGGCCCCAGACCATGGATCCCCTATGAATGGACACTGGTCTAGATGGACGCCAGAGCCATGGATTCCAGCTGGACACTGGTGTGGATGGACACCAGAGCCATGGATGCCACTGTGGATGGACACTGGTTTGGATGGACATAAGAGCCACGGATCCCAATCTGGATGGACGCTGCTGTGAATAGACACCAGAGCCATGGATCCCACAGTGGATTGACAGTGGTCAGGATGGACACCAGGTCAATGGATGCCACTGTGGATGGACGCAGGTAGAGATGCACACCAGAGTAATGGTGTCCGCTCTGGATGGACACTGGTATGGATAGACATCAGAGCCTTGGATCCCAGCTTGACTGTGTTCTGGATGGAGAGCAGAGTCTTGGATTGGACTCTGGATGGATACTGCTCCAGATGGACAGCAGAGTCTTGGATTGGACTCTGGATGGATACTGCTCCAGATGGAACGCAGAGCCATGGATCCCACTCTTGGTGGATACTGGTCTGGATGGACTCCAGAGCCATGGATCCGTCTCTGGATGGACACAGTTCTGGATGGACACAAGAGCCATAGATCCAAATTGGAACCTGTTCTGGATGGATGCAAGGGCCATGGATTCCACTCTGGATGGATACTGCTCCAGTTAGCAACCAGAGTCATAGATCCGAATCCAGATGGAGACTGGTCCAGATGGACACTGGTCCGGATGGTGACCAGAGCCATTCCTCCCACCTTGTATTGATAGTGGTCTTGCCAGACCCCGAGGCATGCATCCCACTCTGGATGGCCAGTGGTCTGGATGGGCCCCAGACCATGGATCCCCTATGAATGGACACTGGTCTAGATGGACGCCAGAGCCATGGATTCCAGCTGGACACTGGTGTGGATGGACACCAGAGCCATGGATGCCACTGTGGATGGACACTGGTTTGGATGGACATAAGAGCCACGGATCCCAATCTGGATGGACGCTGCTGTGAATAGACCCCAGAGCCATGGATCCCACAGTGGATTGACAGTGGTCAGGATGGACACCAGAGCAATGGATGCCACTGTGGATGGACGCAGGTAGAGATGCACACCAGAGTAATGGTGTCCGCTCTGGATGGACACTGGTATGGATAGACATCAGAGCCTTGGATCCCAGCTTGACTGTGTTCTGGATGGAGAGCAGAGTCTTGGATTGGACTCTGGATGGATACTGCTCCAGATGGACAGCAGAGTCTTGGATTGGACTCTGGATGGATACTGCTCCAGATGGAACGCAGAGCCATGGATCCCACTGTTGGTGGATACTGGTCTGGATGGACTCCAGAGCCATGGATCCGTCTCTGGATGGACACAGTTCTGGATGGACACAAGAGCCATAGATCCAAATTGGAACCTGTTCTGGATGGATGCAAGGGCCATGGATTCCACTCTGGATGGATACTGCTCCAGTTAGCAACCAGAGTCATGGATCCGAATCCAGATGGAGACTGGTCCAGATGGACACTGGTCCGGATTGTGACCAGAGCCATTCCTCCCACCTTGTATTGATAGTGGTCTTGCCAGACCCCGAGGCATGCATCCCACTCTGGATGGCCAGTGGTCTGGATGGGCCCCAGACCATGGATCCCCTATGAATGGACACTGGTCTAGATGGACGCCAGAGCCATGGATTCCAGCTGGACACTGGTGTGGATGGACACCAGAGCCATGGATGCCACTGTGGATGGACACTGGTTTGGATGGACATAAGAGCCACGGATCCCAATCTGGATGGACGCTGCTGTGAATAGACCCCAGAGCCATGGATCCCACAGTGGATTGACAGTGGTCAGGATGGACACCAGAGCAATGGATGCCACTGTGGATGGACGCAGGTAGAGATGCACACCAGAGTAATGGTGTCCGCTCTGGATGGACACTGGTCTGGATAGACAGCAGAACCCTGGCTTCCACTCTGGATGGACGCTTGCCTGAATAGACAAAAGAGCTATGGATCCCAGCTTGACACTGGTCTGGATGGACACCAGAGCCATGAATCCCACTCTGAATGCACACTACTCGTGATGGACACAAGAGCCATGCATCCCTCTGTGGATGGAGCCTGGTTTGAATGGACAGCACAGCCACGCATCCAGATGGACACCAGAGCTGTGGATCCCAACTGGACAGTGGTCTCGATGGACACCAGTGCCATGGATCCCACTGTGGATGGACACTGGTATGGATAGACATCAGAGCCTTGGATCCCAGCTTGACTGTGTTCTGGATGGAGAGCAGAGTCTTGGATTGGACTCTGGATGGATACTGCTCCAGATGGACAGCAGAGTCTTGGATTGGACTCTGGATGGATACTGCTCCAGATGGAACGCAGAGCCATGGATCCCACTGTTGGTGGATACTGGTCTGGATGGACTCCAGAGCCATGGATCCGTCTCTGGATGGACACAGTTCTGGATGGACACAAGAGCCATAGATCCAAATTGGAACCTGTTCTGGATGGATGCAAGGGCCATGGATTCCACTCTGGATGGATACTGCTCCAGTTAGCAACCAGAGTCATAGATCCGAATCCAGATGGAGACTGGTCCAGATGGACACTGGTCCGGATGGTGACCAGAGCCATTCCTCCCACCTTGTATTGATAGTGGTCTTGCCAGACCCCGAGGCATGCATCCCACTCTGGATGGCCAGTGGTCTGGATGGGCCCCAGACCATGGATCCCCTATGAATGGACACTGGTCTAGATGGACGCCAGAGCCATGGATTCCAGCTGGACACTGGTGTGGATGGACACCAGAGCCATGGATGCCACTGTGGATGGACACTGGTTTGGATGGACATAAGAGCCACGGATCCCAATCTGGATGGACGCTGCTGTGAATAGACCCCAGAGCCATGGATCCCACAGTGGATTGACAGTGGTCAGGATGGACACCAGAGCAATGGATGCCACTGTGGATGGACGCAGGTAGAGATGCACACCAGAGTAATGGTGTCCGCTCTGGATGGACACTGGTCTGGATAGACAGCAGAACCCTGGCTTCCACTCTGGATGGACGCTTGCCTGAATAGACAAAAGAGCTATGGATCCCAGCTTGACACTGGTCTGGATGGACACCAGAGCCATGAATCCCACTCTGAATGCACACTACTCGTGATGGACACAAGAGCCATGCATCCCTCTGTGGATGGAGCCTGGTTTGAATGGACAGCACAGCCACGCATCCAGATGGACACCAGAGCCGTGGATCCCAACTGGACAGTGGTCTCGATGGACACCAGTGCCATGGATCCCACTGTGGATGGACACTGGTATGGATAGACATCAGAGCCTTGGATCCCAGCTTGACTGTGTTCTGGATGGAGAGCAGAGTCTTGGATTGGACTCTGGATGGATACTGCTCCAGATGGAACGCAGAGCCATGGATCCCACTGTTGGTGGATACTGGTCTGGATGGACTCCAGAGCCATGGATCCGTCTCTGGATGGACACAGTTCTGGATGGACACAAGAGCCATAGATCCAAATTGGAACCTGTTCTGGATGGATGCAAGGGCCATGGATTCCACTCTGGATGGATACTGCTCCAGTTAGCAACCAGAGTCATAGATCCGAATCCAGATGGAGACTGGTCCAGATGGACACTGGTCCGGATGGTGACCAGAGCCATTCCTCCCACCTTGTATTGATAGTGGTCTTGCCAGACCCCGAGGCATGCATCCCACTCTGGATGGCCAGTGGTCTCGATGGGCCCCAGACCATGGATCCCCTATGAATGGACACTGGTCTAGATGGACGCCAGAGCCATGGATTCCAGCTGGACACTGGTGTGGATGGACACCAGAGCCATGGATGCCACTGTGGATGGACACTGGTTTGGATGGACATAAGAGCCACGGATCCCAATCTGGATGGACGCTGCTGTGAATAGACACCAGAGCCATGGATCCCACAGTGGATTGACAGTGGTCAGGATGGACACCAGGGCAATGGATGCCACTGTGGATGGACGCAGGTAGAGATGCACACCAGAGTAATGGTGTCCGCTCTGGATGGACACTGGTACGGATAGACATCAGAGCCTTGGATCCCAGCTTGACTGTGTTCTGGATGGAGAGCAGAGTCTTGGATTGGACTCTGGATGGATACTGCTCCAGATGGACAGCAGAGTCTTGGATTGGACTCTGGATGGATACTGCTCCAGATGGAACGCAGAGCCATGGATCCCACTCTTGGTGGATACTGGTCTGGATGGACTCCAGAGCCATGGATCCGTCTCTGGATGGACACAGTTCTGGATGGACACAAGAGCCATAGATCCAAATTGGAACCTGTTCTGGATGGATGCAAGGGCCATGGATTCCACTCTGGATGGATACTGCTCCAGTTAGCAACCAGAGTCATAGATCCGAATCCAGATGGAGACTGGTCCAGATGGACACTGGTCCGGATGGTGACCAGAGCCATTCCTCCCACCTTGTATTGATAGTGGTCTTGCCAGACCCCGAGGCATGCATCCCACTCTGGATGGCCAGTGGTCTGGATGGGCCCCAGACCATGGATCCCCTATGAATGGACACTGGTCTAGATGGACGCCAGAGCCATGGATTCCAGCTGGACACTGGTGTGGATGGACACCAGAGCCATGGATGCCACTGTGGATGGACACTGGTTTGGATGGACATAAGAGCCACGGATCCCAATCTGGATGGACGCTGCTGTGAATAGACCCCAGAGCCATGGATCCCACAGTGGATTGACAGTGGTCAGGATGGACACCAGAGCAATGGATGCCACTGTGGATGGACGCAGGTAGAGATGCACACCAGAGTAATGGTGTCCGCTCTGGATGGACACTGGTATGGATAGACAGCAGAACCCTGGCTTCCACTCTGGATGGACGCTTGCCTGAATAGACAAAAGAGCTATGGATCCCAGCTTGACACTGGTCTGGATGGACACCAGAGCCATGAATCCCACTCTGAATGCACACTACTCGTGATGGACACAAGAGCCATGCATCCCTCTGTGGATGGAGCCTGGTTTGAATGGACAGCACAGCCACGCATCCAGATGGACACCAGAGCCGTGGATCCCAACTGGACAGTGGTCTCGATGGACACCAGTGCCATGGATCCCACTGTGGATGGACACTGGTATGGATAGACATCAGAGCCTTGGATCCCAGCTTGACTGTGTTCTGGATGGAGAGCAGAGTCTTGGATTGGACTCTGGATGGATACTGCTCCAGATGGAACGCAGAGCCATGGATCCCACTGTTGGTGGATACTGGTCTGGATGGACTCCAGAGCCATGGATCCGTCTCTGGATGGACACAGTTCTGGATGGACACAAGAGCCATAGATCCAAATTGGAACCTGTTCTGGATGGATGCAAGGGCCATGGATTCCACTCTGGATGGATACTGCTCCAGTTAGCAACCAGAGTCATAGATCCGAATCCAGATGGAGACTGGTCCAGATGGACACTGGTCCGGATGGTGACCAGAGCCATTCCTCCCACCTTGTATTGATAGTGGTCTTGCCAGACCCCGAGGCATGCATCCCACTCTGGATGGCCAGTGGTCTGGATGGGCCCCAGACCATGGATCCCCTATGAATGGACACTGGTCTAGATGGACGCCAGAGCCATGGATTCCAGCTGGACACTGGTGTGGATGGACACCAGAGCCATGGATGCCACTGTGGATGGACACTGGTTTGGATGGACATAAGAGCCACGGATCCCAATCTGGATGGACACTGCTGTGAATAGACACCAGAGCCATGGATCCCACAGTGGATTGACAGTGGTCAGGATGGACACCAGGGCAATGGATGCCACTGTGGATGGACGCAGGTAGAGATGCACACCCGAGTAATGGTGTCCGCTCTGGATGGACACTGGTATGGATAGACATCAGAGCCTTGGATCCCAGCTTGACTGTGTTCTGGATGGAGAGCAGAGTCTTGGATTGGACTCTGGATGGATACTGCTCCAGATGGACAGCAGAGTCTTGGATTGGACTCTGGATGGATACTGCTCCAGATGGAACGCAGAGCCATGGATCCCACTGTTGGTGGATACTGGTCTGGATGGACTCCAGAGCCATGGATCCGTCTCTGGATGGACACAGTTCTGGATGGACACAAGAGCCATAGATCCAAATTGGAACCTGTTCTGGATGGATGCAAGGGCCATGGATTCCACTCTGGATGGATACTGCTCCAGTTAGCAACCAGAGTCATAGATCCGAATCCAGATGGAGACTGGTCCAGATGGACACTGGTCCGGATGGTGACCAGAGCCATTCCTCCCACCTTGTATTGATAGTGGTCTTGCCAGACCCCGAGGCATGCATCCCACTCTGGATGGCCAGTGGTCTGGATGGGCCCCAGACCATGGATCCCCTATGAATGGACACTGGTCTAGATGGACGCCAGAGCCATGGATTCCAGCTGGACACTGGTGTGGATGGACACCAGAGCCATGGATGCCACTGTGGATGGACACTGGTTTGGATGGACATAAGAGCCACGGATCCCAATCTGGATGGACACTGCTGTGAATAGACACCAGAGCCATGGATCCCACAGTGGATTGACAGTGGTCAGGATGGACACCAGGGCAATGGATGCCACTGTGGATGGACGCAGGTAGAGATGCACACCCGAGTAATGGTGTCCGCTCTGGATGGACACTGGTATGGATAGACATCAGAGCCTTGGATCCCAGCTTGACTGTGTTCTGGATGGAGAGCAGAGTCTTGGATTGGACTCTGGATGGATACTGCTCCAGATGGACAGCAGAGTCTTGGATTGGACTCTGGATGGATACTGCTCCAGATGGAACGCAGAGCCATGGATCCCACTGTTGGTGGATACTGGTCTGGATGGACTCCAGAGCCATGGATCCGTCTCTGGATGGACACAGTTCTGGATGGACACAAGAGCCATAGATCCAAATTGGAACCTGTTCTGGATGGATGCAAGGGCCATGGATTCCACTCTGGATGGATACTGCTCCAGTTAGCAACCAGAGTCATAGATCCGAATCCAGATGGAGACTGGTCCAGATGGACACTGGTCCGGATGGTGACCAGAGCCATTCCTCCCACCTTGTATTGATAGTGGTCTTGCCAGACCCCGAGGCATGGATCCCACTCTGGATGGCCAGTGGTCTGGATGGGCCCCAGACCATGGATCCCCTATGAATGGACACTGGTCTAGATGGACGCCAGAGCCATGGATTCCAGCTGGACACTGGTGTGGATGGACACCAGAGCCATGGATGCCACTGTGGATGGACACTGGTTTGGATGGACATAAGAGCCACGGATCCCAATCTGGATGGACGCTGCTGTGAATAGACACCAGAGCCATGGATCCCACAGTGGATTGACAGTGGTCAGGATGGACACCAGGTCAATGGATGCCACTGTGGATGGACGCAGGTAGAGATGCACACCAGAGTAATGGTGTCCGCTCTGGATGGACACTGGTATGGATAGACATCAGAGCCTTGGATCCCAGCTTGACTGTGTTCTGGATGGAGAGCAGAGTCTTGGATTGGACTCTGGATGGATACTGCTCCAGATGGACAGCAGAGTCTTGGATTGGACTCTGGATGGATACTGCTCCAGATGGAACGCAGAGCCATGGATCCCACTCTTGGTGGATACTGGTCTGGATGGACTCCAGAGCCATGGATCCGTCTCTGGATGGACACAGTTCTGGATGGACACAAGAGCCATAGATCCAAATTGGAACCTGTTCTGGATGGATGCAAGGGCCATGGATTCCACTCTGGATGGATACTGCTCCAGTTAGCAACCAGAGTCATAGATCCGAATCCAGATGGAGACTGGTCCAGATGGACACTGGTCCGGATGGTGACCAGAGCCATTCCTCCCACCTTGTATTGATAGTGGTCTTGCCAGACCCCGAGGCATGCATCCCACTCTGGATGGCCAGTGGTCTGGATGGGCCCCAGACCATGGATCCCCTATGAATGGACACTGGTCTAGATGGACGCCAGAGCCATGGATTCCAGCTGGACACTGGTGTGGATGGACACCAGAGCCATGGATGCCACTGTGGATGGACACTGGTTTGGATGGACATAAGAGCCACGGATCCCAATCTGGATGGACGCTGCTGTGAATAGACCCCAGAGCCATGGATCCCACAGTGGATTGACAGTGGTCAGGATGGACACCAGAGCAATGGATGCCACTGTGGATGGACGCAGGTAGAGATGCACACCAGAGTAATGGTGTCCGCTCTGGATGGACACTGGTATGGATAGACATCAGAGCCTTGGATCCCAGCTTGACTGTGTTCTGGATGGAGAGCAGAGTCTTGGATTGGACTCTGGATGGATACTGCTCCAGATGGACAGCAGAGTCTTGGATTGGACTCTGGATGGATACTGCTCCAGATGGAACGCAGAGCCATGGATCCCACTCTTGGTGGATACTGGTCTGGATGGACTCCAGAGCCATGGATCCGTCTCTGGATGGACACAGTTCTGGATGGACACAAGAGCCATAGATCCAAATTGGAACCTGTTCTGGATGGATGCAAGGGCCATGGATTCCACTCTGGATGGATACTGCTCCAGTTAGCAACCAGAGTCATGGATCCGAATCCAGATGGAGACTGGTCCAGATGGACACTGGTCCGGATGGTGACCAGAGCCATTCCTCCCACCTTGTATTGATAGTGGTCTTGCCAGACCCCGAGGCATGCATCCCACTCTGGATGGCCAGTGGTCTGGATGGGCCCCAGACCATGGATCCCCTATGAATGGACACTGGTCTAGATGGACGCCAGAGCCATGGATTCCAGCTGGACACTGGTGTGGATGGACACCAGAGCCATGGATGCCACTGTGGATGGACACTGGTTTGGATGGACATAAGAGCCACGGATCCCAATCTGGATGGACGCTGCTGTGAATAGACCCCAGAGCCATGGATCCCACAGTGGATTGACAGTGGTCAGGATGGACACCAGAGCAATGGATGCCACTGTGGATGGACGCAGGTAGAGATGCACACCAGAGTAATGGTGTCCGCTCTGGATGGACACTGGTATGGATAGACAGCAGAACCCTGGCTTCCACTCTGGATGGACGCTTGCCTGAATAGACAAAAGAGCTATGGATCCCAGCTTGACACTGGTCTGGATGGACACCAGAGCCATGAATCCCACTCTGAATGCACACTACTCGTGATGGACACAAGAGCCATGCATCCCTCTGTGGATGGAGCCTGGTTTGAATGGACAGCACAGCCACGCATCCAGATGGACACCAGAGCTGTGGATCCCAACTGGACAGTGGTCTCGATGGACACCAGTGCCATGGATCCCACTGTGGATGGACACTGGTATGGATAGACATCAGAGCCTTGGATCCCAGCTTGACTGTGTTCTGGATGGAGAGCAGAGTCTTGGATTGGACTCTGGATGGATACTGCTCCAGATGGAACGCAGAGCCATGGATCCCACTGTTGGTGGATACTGGTCTGGATGGACTCCAGAGCCATGGATCCGTCTCTGGATGGACACAGTTCTGGATGGACACAAGAGCCATAGATCCAAATTGGAACCTGTTCTGGATGGATGCAAGGGCCATGGATTCCACTCTGGATGGATACTGCTCCAGTTAGCAACCAGAGTCATAGATCCGAATCCAGATGGAGACTGGTCCAGATGGACACTGGTCCGGATGGTGACCAGAGCCATTCCTCCCACCTTGTATTGATAGTGGTCTTGCCAGACCCCGAGGCATGCATCCCACTCTGGATGGCCAGTGGTCTGGATGGGCCCCAGACCATGGATCCCCTATGAATGGACACTGGTCTAGATGGACGCCAGAGCCATGGATTCCAGCTGGACACTGGTGTGGATGGACACCAGAGCCATGGATGCCACTGTGGATGGACACTGGTTTGGATGGACATAAGAGCCACGGATCCCAATCTGGATGGACGCTGCTGTGAATAGACACCAGAGCCATGGATCCCACAGTGGATTGACAGTGGTCAGGATGGACACCAGGGCAATGGATGCCACTGTGGATGGACGCAGGTAGAGATGCACACCCGAGTAATGGTGTCCGCTCTGGATGGACACTGGTATGGATAGACATCAGAGCCTTGGATCCCAGCTTGACTGTGTTCTGGATGGAGAGCAGAGTCTTGGATTGGACTCTGGATGGATACTGCTCCAGATGGACAGCACAGTCTTGGATTGGACTCTGGATGGATACTGCTCCAGATGGAACGCAGAGCCATGGATCCCACTCTTGGTGGATACTGGTCTGGATGGACTCCAGAGCCATGGATCCGTCTCTGGATGGACACAGTTCTGGATGGACACAAGAGCCATAGATCCAAATTGGAACCTGTTCTGGATGGATGCAAGGGCCATGGATTCCACTCTGGATGGATACTGCTCCAGTTAGCAACCAGAGTCATAGATCCGAATCCAGATGGAGACTGGTCCAGATGGACACTGGTCCGGATGGTGACCAGAGCCATTCCTCCCACCTTGTATTGATAGTGGTCTTGCCAGACCCCGAGGCATGGATCCCACTCTGGATGGCCAGTGGTCTGGATGGGCCCCAGACCATGGATCCCCTATGAATGGACACTGGTCTAGATGGACGCCAGAGCCATGGATTCCAGCTGGACACTGGTGTGGATGGACACCAGAGCCATGGATGCCACTGTGGATGGACACTGGTTTGGATGGACATAAGAGCCACGGATCCCAATCTGGATGGACGCTGCTGTGAATAGACCCCAGAGCCATGGATCCCACAGTGGATTGACAGTGGTCAGGATGGACACCAGAGCAATGGATGCCACTGTGGATGGACGCAGGTAGAGATGCACACCAGAGTAATGGTGTCCGCTCTGGATGGACACTGGTATGGATAGACATCAGAGCCTTGGATCCCAGCTTGACTGTGTTCTGGATGGAGAGCAGAGTCTTGGATTGGACTCTGGATGGATACTGCTCCAGATGGACAGCAGAGTCTTGGATTGGACTCTGGATGGATACTGCTCCAGATGGAACGCAGAGCCATGGATCCCACTGTTGGTGGATACTGGTCTGGATGGACTCCAGAGCCATGGATCCGTCTCTGGATGGACACAGTTCTGGATGGACACAAGAGCCATAGATCCAAATTGGAACCTGTTCTGGATGGATGCAAGGGCCATGGATTCCACTCTGGATGGATACTGCTCCAGTTAGCAACCAGAGTCATAGATCCGAATCCAGATGGAGAGTGGTCCAGATGGACACTGGTCCGGATGGTGACCAGAGCCATTCCTCCCACCTTGTATTGATAGTGGTCTTGCCAGACCCCGAGGCATGCATCCCACTCTGGATGGCCAGTGGTCTGGATGGGCCCCAGACCATGGATCCCCTATGAATGGACACTGGTCTAGATGGACGCCAGAGCCATGGATTCCAGCTGGACACTGGTGTGGATGGACACCAGAGCCATGGATGCCACTGTGGATGGACACTGGTTTGGATGGACATAAGAGCCACGGATCCCAATCTGGATGGACGCTGCTGTGAATAGACCCCAGAGCCATGGATCCCACAGTGGATTGACAGTGGTCAGGATGGACACCAGAGCAATGGATGCCACTGTGGATGGACGCAGGTAGAGATGCACACCAGAGTAATGGTGTCCGCTCTGGATGGACACTGGTACGGATAGACATCAGAGCCTTGGATCCCAGCTTGACTGTGTTCTGGATGGAGAGCAGAGTCTTGGATTGGACTCTGGATGGATACTGCTCCAGATGGACAGCAGAGTCTTGGATTGGACTCTGGATGGATACTGCTCCAGATGGAACGCAGAGCCATGGATCCCACTCTTGGTGGATACTGGTCTGGATGGACTCCAGAGCCATGGATCCGTCTCTGGATGGACACAGTTCTGGATGGACACAAGAGCCATAGATCCAAATTGGAACCTGTTCTGGATGGATGCATGGGCCATGGATTCCACTCTGGATGGATACTGCTCCAGTTAGCAACCAGAGTCATAGATCCGAATCCAGATGGAGACTGGTCCAGATGGACACTGGTCCGGATGGTGACCAGAGCCATTCCTCCCACCTTGTATTGATAGTGGTCTTGCCAGACCCCGAGGCATGGATCCCACTCTGGATGGCCAGTGGTCTGGATGGGCCCCAGACCATGGATCCCCTATGAATGGACACTGGTCTAGATGGACGCCAGAGCCATGGATTCCAGCTGGACACTGGTGTGGATGGACACCAGAGCCATGGATGCCACTGTGGATGGACACTGGTTTGGATGGACATAAGAGCCACGGATCCCAATCTGGATGGACACTGCTGTGAATAGACATTAGAGCCATGGATCCCACAGTGGATTGACAGTGGTCAGGATGGACACCAGGGCAATGGATGCCACTGTGGATGGACGCAGGTAGAGATGCACACCAGAGTAATGGTGTCCGCTCTGGATGGACACTGGTATGGATAGACATCAGAGCCTTGGATCCCAGCTTGACTGTGTTCTGGATGGAGAGCAGAGTCTTGGATTGGACTCTGGATGGATACTGCTCCAGATGGACAGCAGAGTCTTGGATTGGACTCTGGATGGATACTGCTCCAGATGGAACGCAGAGCCATGGATCCCACTGTTGGTGGATACTGGTCTGGATGGACTCCAGAGCCATGGATCCGTCTCTGGATGGACACAGTTCTGGATGGACACAAGAGCCATAGATCCAAATTGGAACCTGTTCTGGATGGATGCAAGGGCCATGGATTCCACTCTGGATGGATACTGCTCCAGTTAGCAACCAGAGTCATAGATCCGAATCCAGATGGAGACTGGTCCAGATGGACACTGGTCCGGATGGTGACCAGAGCCATTCCTCCCACCTTGTATTGATAGTGGTCTTGCCAGACCCCGAGGCATGCATCCCACTCTGGATGGCCAGTGGTCTGGATGGGCCCCAGATTATGGATCCCCTGTGAATGGACACTGGTCTAGATGGACGCCAGAGCCATGGATTCCAGCTGGACACTGGTGTGGATGGACACCAGAGCCATGGATGCCACTGTGGATGGACACTGGTTTGGATGGACATAAGAGCCACGGATCCCAATCTGGATGGACGCTGCTGTGAATAGACCCCAGAGCCATGGATCCCACAGTGGATTGACAGTGGTCAGGATGGACACCAGAGCAATGGATGCCACTGTGGATGGACGCAGGTAGAGATGCACACCAGAGTAATGGTGTCCGCTCTGGATGGACACTGGTATGGATAGACAGCAGAACCCTGGCTTCCACTCTGGATGGACGCTTGCCTGAATAGACAAAAGAGCTATGGATCCCAGCTTGACACTGGTCTGGATGGACACCAGAGCCATGAATCCCACTCTGAATGCACACTACTCGTGATGGACACAAGAGCCATGCATCCCTCTGTGGATGGAGCCTGGTTTGAATGGACAGCACAGCCACGCATCCAGATGGACACCAGAGCCGTGGATCCCAACTGGACAGTGGTCTCGATGGACACCAGTGCCATGGATCCCACTGTGGATGGACACTGGTATGGATAGACATCAGAGCCTTGGATCCCAGCTTGACTGTGTTCTGGATGGAGAGCAGAGTCTTGGATTGGACTCTGGATGGATACTGCTCCAGATGGACAGCAGAGTCTTGGATTGGACTCTGGATGGATACTGCTCCAGATGGAACGCAGAGCCATGGATCCCACTGTTGGTGGATACTGGTCTGGATGGACTCCAGAGCCATGGATCCGTCTCTGGATGGACACAGTTCTGGATGGACACAAGAGCCATAGATCCAAATTGGAACCTGTTCTGGATGGATGCAAGGGCCATGGATTCCACTCTGGATGGATACTGCTCCAGTTAGCAACCAGAGTCATAGATCCGAATCCAGATGGAGAGTGGTCCAGATGGACACTGGTCCGGATGGTGACCAGAGCCATTCCTCCCACCTTGTATTGATAGTGGTCTTGCCAGACCCCGAGGCATGCATCCCACTCTGGATGGCCAGTGGTCTGGATGGGCCCCAGACCATGGATCCCCTATGAATGGACACTGGTCTAGATGGACGCCAGAGCCATGGATTCCAGCTGGACACTGGTGTGGATGGACACCAGAGCCATGGATGCCACTGTGGATGGACACTGGTTTGGATGGACATAAGAGCCACGGATCCCAATCTGGATGGACGCTGCTGTGAATAGACCCCAGAGCCATGGATCCCACAGTGGATTGACAGTGGTCAGGATGGACACCAGAGCAATGGATGCCACTGTGGATGGACGCAGGTAGAGATGCACACCAGAGTAATGGTGTCCGCTCTGAAAGGACACTGGTATGGATAGACATCAGAGCCTTGGATCCCAGCTTGACTGTGTTCTGGATGGAGAGCAGAGTCTTGGATTGGACTCTGGATGGATACTGCTCCAGATGGACAGCAGAGTCTTGGATTGGACTCTGGATGGATACTGCTCCAGATGGAACGCAGAGCCATGGATCCCACTCTTGGTGGATACTGGTCTGGATGGACTCCAGAGCCATGGATCCGTCTCTGGATGGACACAGTTCTGGATGGACACAAGAGCCATAGATCCAAATTGGAACCTGTTCTGGATGGATGCAAGGGCCATGGATTCCACTCTGGATGGATACTGCTCCAGTTAGCAACCAGAGTCATAGATCCGAATCCAGATGGAGACTGGTCCAGATGGACACTGGTCCGGATGGTGACCAGAGCCATTCCTCCCACCTTGTATTGATAGTGGTCTTGCCAGACCCCGAGGCATGCATCCCACTCTGGATGGCCAGTGGTCTGGATGGGCCCCAGACCATGGATCCCCTATGAATGGACACTGGTCTAGATGGACGCCAGAGCCATGGATTCCAGCTGGACACTGGTGTGGATGGACACCAGAGCCATGGATGCCACTGTGGATGGACACTGGTTTGGATGGACATAAGAGCCACGGATCCCAATCTGGATGGACGCTGCTGTGAATAGACCCCAGAGCCATGGATCCCACAGTGGATTGACAGTGGTCAGGATGGACACCAGAGCAATGGATGCCACTGTGGATGGACGCAGGTAGAGATGCACACCAGAGTAATGGTGTCCGCTCTGGATGGACACTGGTATGGATAGACATCAGAGCCTTGGATCCCAGCTTGACTGTGTTCTGGATGGAGAGCAGAGTCTTGGATTGGACTCTGGATGGATACTGCTCCAGATGGACAGCAGAGTCTTGGATTGGACTCTGGATGGATACTGCTCCAGATGGAACGCAGAGCCATGGATCCCACTCTTGGTGGATACTGGTCTGGATGGACTCCAGAGCCATGGATCCGTCTCTGGATGGACACAGTTCTGGATGGACACAAGAGCCATAGATCCAAATTGGAACCTGTTCTGGATGGATGCAAGGGCCATGGATTCCACTCTGGATGGATACTGCTCCAGTTAGCAACCAGAGTCATAGATCCGAATCCAGATGGAGACTGGTCCAGATGGACACTGGTCCGGATGGTGACCAGAGCCATTCCTCCCACCTTGTATTGATAGTGGTCTTGCCAGACCCCGAGGCATGCATCCCACTCTGGATGGCCAGTGGTCTGGATGGGCCCCAGACCATGGATCCCCTATGAATGGACACTGGTCTAGATGGACGCCAGAGCCATGGATTCCAGCTGGACACTGGTGTGGATGGACACCAGAGCCATGGATGCCACTGTGGATGGACACTGGTTTGGATGGACATAAGAGCCACGGATCCCAATCTGGATGGACGCTGCTGTGAATAGACCCCAGAGCCATGGATCCCACAGTGGATTGACAGTGGTCAGGATGGACACCAGAGCAATGGATGCCACTGTGGATGGACGCAGGTAGAGATGCACACCAGAGTAATGGTGTCCGCTCTGGATGGACACTGGTATGGATAGACATCAGAGCCTTGGATCCCAGCTTGACTGTGTTCTGGATGGAGAGCAGAGTCTTGGATTGGACTCTGGATGGATACTGCTCCAGATGGACAGCAGAGTCTTGGATTGGACTCTGGATGGATACTGCTCCAGATGGAACGCAGAGCCATGGATCCCACTGTTGGTGGATACTGGTCTGGATGGACTCCAGAGCCATGGATCCGTCTCTGGATGGACACAGTTCTGGATGGACACAAGAGCCATAGATCCAAATTGGAACCTGTTCTGGATGGATGCAAGGGCCATGGATTCCACTCTGGATGGATACTGCTCCAGTTAGCAACCAGAGTCATGGATCCGAATCCAGATGGAGACTGGTCCAGATGGACACTGGTCCGGATGGTGACCAGAGCCATTCCTCCCACCTTGTATTGATAGTGGTCTTGCCAGACCCCGAGGCATGCATCCCACTCTGGATGGCCAGTGGTCTGGATGGGCCCCAGACCATGGATCCCCTATGAATGGACACTGGTCTAGATGGACGCCAGAGCCATGGATTCCAGCTGGACACTGGTGTGGATGGACACCAGAGCCATGGATGCCACTGTGGATGGACACTGGTTTGGATGGACATAAGAGCCACGGATCCCAATCTGGATGGACGCTGCTGTGAATAGACCCCAGAGCCATGGATCCCACAGTGGATTGACAGTGGTCAGGATGGACACCAGAGCAATGGATGCCACTGTGGATGGACGCAGGTAGAGATGCACACCAGAGTAATGGTGTCCGCTCTGGATGGACACTGGTATGGATAGACAGCAGAACCCTGGCTTCCACTCTGGATGGACGCTTGCCTGAATAGACAAAAGAGCTATGGATCCCAGCTTGACACTGGTCTGGATGGACACCAGAGCCATGAATCCCACTCTGAATGCACACTACTCGTGATGGACACAAGAGCCATGCATCCCTCTGTGGATGGAGCCTGGTTTGAATGGACAGCACAGCCACGCATCCAGATGGACACCAGAGCTGTGGATCCCAACTGGACAGTGGTCTCGATGGACACCAGTGCCATGGATCCCACTGTGGATGGACACTGGTATGGATAGACATCAGAGCCTTGGATCCCAGCTTGACTGTGTTCTGGATGGAGAGCAGAGTCTTGGATTGGACTCTGGATGGATACTGCTCCAGATGGAACGCAGAGCCATGGATCCCACTGTTGGTGGATACTGGTCTGGATGGACTCCAGAGCCATGGATCCGTCTCTGGATGGACACAGTTCTGGATGGACACAAGAGCCATAGATCCAAATTGGAACCTGTTCTGGATGGATGCAAGGGCCATGGATTCCACTCTGGATGGATACTGCTCCAGTTAGCAACCAGAGTCATAGATCCGAATCCAGATGGAGACTGGTCCAGATGGACACTGGTCCGGATGGTGACCAGAGCCATTCCTCCCACCTTGTATTGATAGTGGTCTTGCCAGACCCCGAGGCATGCATCCCACTCTGGATGGCCAGTGGTCTGGATGGGCCCCAGACCATGGATCCCCTATGAATGGACACTGGTCTAGATGGACGCCAGAGGCATGGATTCCAGCTGGACACTGGTGTGGATGGACACCAGAGCCATGGATGCCACTGTGGATGGACACTGGTTTGGATGGACATAAGAGCCACGGATCCCAATCTGGATGGACGCTGCTGTGAATAGACACCAGAGCCATGGATCCCACAGTGGATTGACAGTGGTCAGGATGGACACCAGGGCAATGGATGCCACTGTGGATGGACGCAGGTAGAGATGCACACCCGAGTAATGGTGTCCGCTCTGGATGGACACTGGTATGGATAGACATCAGAGCCTTGGATCCCAGCTTGACTGTGTTCTGGATGGAGAGCAGAGTCTTGGATTGGACTCTGGATGGATACTGCTCCAGATGGACAGCAGAGTCTTGGATTGGACTCTGGATGGATACTGCTCCAGATGGAACGCAGAGCCATGGATCCCACTCTTGGTGGATACTGGTCTGGATGGACTCCAGAGCCATGGATCCGTCTCTGGATGGACACAGTTCTGGATGGACACAAGAGCCATAGATCCAAATTGGAACCTGTTCTGGATGGATGCAAGGGCCATGGATTCCACTCTGGATGGATACTGCTCCAGTTAGCAACCAGAGTCATAGATCCGAATCCAGATGGAGACTGGTCCAGATGGACACTGGTCCGGATGGTGACCAGAGCCATTCCTCCCACCTTGTATTGATAGTGGTCTTGCCAGACCCCGAGGCATGCATCCCACTCTGGATGGCCAGTGGTCTGGATGGGCCCCAGACCATGGATCCCCTATGAATGGACACTGGTCTAGATGGACGCCAGAGCCATGGATTCCAGCTGGACACTGGTGTGGATGGACACCAGAGCCATGGATGCCACTGTGGATGGACACTGGTTTGGATGGACATAAGAGCCACGGATCCCAATCTGGATGGACGCTGCTGTGAATAGACCCCAGAGCCATGGATCCCACAGTGGATTGACAGTGGTCAGGATGGACACCAGAGCAATGGATGCCACTGTGGATGGACGCAGGTAGAGATGCACACCAGAGTAATGGTGTCCGCTCTGGATGGACACTGGTATGGATAGACATCAGAGCCTTGGATCCCAGCTTGACTGTGTTCTGGATGGAGAGCAGAGTCTTGGATTGGACTCTGGATGGATACTGCTCCAGATGGACAGCAGAGTCTTGGATTGGACTCTGGATGGATACTGCTCCAGATGGAACGCAGAGCCATGGATCCCACTGTTGGTGGATACTGGTCTGGATGGACTCCAGAGCCATGGATCCGTCTCTGGATGGACACAGTTCTGGATGGACACAAGAGCCATAGATCCAAATTGGAACCTGTTCTGGATGGATGCAAGGGCCATGGATTCCACTCTGGATGGATACTGCTCCAGTTAGCAACCAGAGTCATAGATCCGAATCCAGATGGAGACTGGTCCAGATGGACACTGGTCCGGATGGTGACCAGAGCCATTCCTCCCACCTTGTATTGATAGTGGTCTTGCCAGACCCCGAGGCATGCATCCCACTCTGGATGGCCAGTGGTCTGGATGGGCCCCAGACCATGGATCCCCTATGAATGGACACTGGTCTAGATGGACGCCAGAGCCATGGATTCCAGCTGGACACTGGTGTGGATGGACACCAGAGCCATGGATGCCACTGTGGATGGACACTGGTTTGGATGGACATAAGAGCCACGGATCCCAATCTGGATGGACGCTGCTGTGAATAGACCCCAGAGCCATGGATCCCACAGTGGATTGACAGTGGTCAGGATGGACACCAGAGCAATGGATGCCACTGTGGATGGACGCAGGTAGAGATGCACACCAGAGTAATGGTGTCCGCTCTGGATGGACACTGGTATGGATAGACATCAGAGCCTTGGATCCCAGCTTGACTGTGTTCTGGATGGAGAGCAGAGTCTTGGATTGGACTCTGGATGGATACTGCTCCAGATGGACAGCAGAGTCTTGGATTGGACTCTGGATGGATACTGCTCCAGATGGAACGCAGAGCCATGGATCCCACTGTTGGTGGATACTGGTCTGGATGGACTCCAGAGCCATGGATCCGTCTCTGGATGGACACAGTTCTGGATGGACACAAGAGCCATAGATCCAAATTGGAACCTGTTCTGGATGGATGCATGGGCCATGGATTCCACTCTGGATGGATACTGCTCCAGTTAGCAACCAGAGTCATAGATCCGAATCCAGATGGAGACTGGTCCAGATGGACACTGGTCCGGATGGTGACCAGAGCCATTCCTCCCACCTTGTATTGATAGTGGTCTTGCCAGACCCCGAGGCATGGATCCCACTCTGGATGGCCAGTGGTCTGGATGGGCCCCAGACCATGGATCCCCTATGAATGGACACTGGTCTAGATGGACGCCAGAGCCATGGATTCCAGCTGGACACTGGTGTGGATGGACACCAGAGCCATGGATGCCACTGTGGATGGACACTGGTTTGGATGGACATAAGAGCCACGGATCCCAATCTGGATGGACACTGCTGTGAATAGACATTAGAGCCATGGATCCCACAGTGGATTGACAGTGGTCAGGATGGACACCAGGGCAATGGATGCCACTGTGGATGGACGCAGGTAGAGATGCACACCAGAGTAATGGTGTCCGCTCTGGATGGACACTGGTATGGATAGACATCAGAGCCTTGGATCCCAGCTTGACTGTGTTCTGGATGGAGAGCAGAGTCTTGGATTGGACTCTGGATGGATACTGCTCCAGATGGACAGCAGAGTCTTGGATTGGACTCTGGATGGATACTGCTCCAGATGGAACGCAGAGCCATGGATCCCACTGTTGGTGGATACTGGTCTGGATGGACTCCAGAGCCATGGATCCGTCTCTGGATGGACACAGTTCTGGATGGACACAAGAGCCATAGATCCAAATTGGAACCTGTTCTGGATGGATGCAAGGGCCATGGATTCCACTCTGGATGGATACTGCTCCAGTTAGCAACCAGAGTCATAGATCCGAATCCAGATGGAGACTGGTCCAGATGGACACTGGTCCGGATGGTGACCAGAGCCATTCCTCCCACCTTGTATTGATAGTGGTCTTGCCAGACCCCGAGGCATGCATCCCACTCTGGATGGCCAGTGGTCTGGATGGGCCCCAGATTATGGATCCCCTATGAATGGACACTGGTCTAGATGGACGCCAGAGCCATGGATTCCAGCTGGACACTGGTGTGGATGGACACCAGAGCCATGGATGCCACTGTGGATGGACACTGGTTTGGATGGACATAAGAGCCACGGATCCCAATCTGGATGGACGCTGCTGTGAATAGACCCCAGAGCCATGGATCCCACAGTGGATTGACAGTGGTCAGGATGGACACCAGAGCAATGGATGCCACTGTGGATGGACGCAGGTAGAGATGCACACCAGAGTAATGGTGTCCGCTCTGGATGGACACTGGTATGGATAGACAGCAGAACCCTGGCTTCCACTCTGGATGGACGCTTGCCTGAATAGACAAAAGAGCTATGGATCCCAGCTTGACACTGGTCTGGATGGACACCAGAGCCATGAATCCCACTCTGAATGCACACTACTCGTGATGGACACAAGAGCCATGCATCCCTCTGTGGATGGAGCCTGGTTTGAATGGACAGCACAGCCACGCATCCAGATGGACACCAGAGCCGTGGATCCCAACTGGACAGTGGTCTCGATGGACACCAGTGCCATGGATCCCACTGTGGATGGACACTGGTATGGATAGACATCAGAGCCTTGGATCCCAGCTTGACTGTGTTCTGGATGGAGAGCAGAGTCTTGGATTGGACTCTGGATGGATACTGCTCCAGATGGACAGCAGAGTCTTGGATTGGACTCTGGATGGATACTGCTCCAGATGGAACGCAGAGCCATGGATCCCACTCTTGGTGGATACTGGTCTGGATGGACTCCAGAGCCATGGATCCGTCTCTGGATGGACACAGTTCTGGATGGACACAAGAGCCATAGATCCAAATTGGAACCTGTTCTGGATGGATGCAAGGGCCATGGATTCCACTCTGGATGGATACTGCTCCAGTTAGCAACCAGAGTCATAGATCCGAATCCAGATGGAGAGTGGTCCAGATGGACACTGGTCCGGATGGTGACCAGAGCCATTCCTCCCACCTTGTATTGATAGTGGTCTTGCCAGACCCCGAGGCATGCATCCCACTCTGGATGGCCAGTGGTCTGGATGGGCCCCAGACCATGGATCCCCTATGAATGGACACTGGTCTAGATGGACGCCAGAGCCATGGATTCCAGCTGGACACTGGTGTGGATGGACACCAGAGCCATGGATGCCACTGTGGATGGACACTGGTTTGGATGGACATAAGAGCCACGGATCCCAATCTGGATGGACGCTGCTGTGAATAGACCCCAGAGCCATGGATCCCACAGTGGATTGACAGTGGTCAGGATGGACACCAGAGCAATGGATGCCACTGTGGATGGACGCAGGTAGAGATGCACACCAGAGTAATGGTGTCCGCTCTGGATGGACACTGGTATGGATAGACATCAGAGCCTTGGATCCCAGCTTGACTGTGTTCTGGATGGAGAGCAGAGTCTTGGATTGGACTCTGGATGGATACTGCTCCAGATGGACAGCAGAGTCTTGGATTGGACTCTGGATGGATACTGCTCCAGATGGAACGCAGAGCCATGGATCCCACTGTTGGTGGATACTGGTCTGGATGGACTCCAGAGCCATGGATCCGTCTCTGGATGGACACAGTTCTGGATGGACACAAGAGCCATAGATCCAAATTGGAACCTGTTCTGGATGGATGCAAGGGCCATGGATTCCACTCTGGATGGATACTGCTCCAGTTAGCAACCAGAGTCATAGATCCGAATCCAGATGGAGACTGGTCCAGATGGACACTGGTCCGGATGGTGACCAGAGCCATTCCTCCCACCTTGTATTGATAGTGGTCTTGCCAGACCCCGAGGCATGCATCCCACTCTGGATGGCCAGTGGTCTGGATGGGCCCCAGACCATGGATCCCCTATGAATGGACACTGGTCTAGATGGACGCCAGAGCCATGGATTCCAGCTGGACACTGGTGTGGATGGACACCAGAGCCATGGATGCCACTGTGGATGGACACTGGTTTGGATGGACATAAGAGCCACGGATCCCAATCTGGATGGACGCTGCTGTGAATAGACCCCAGAGCCATGGATCCCACAGTGGATTGACAGTGGTCAGGATGGACACCAGAGCAATGGATGCCACTGTGGATGGACGCAGGTAGAGATGCACACCAGAGTAATGGTGTCCGCTCTGGATGGACACTGGTATGGATAGACATCAGAGCCTTGGATCCCAGCTTGACTGTGTTCTGGATGGAGAGCAGAGTCTTGGATTGGACTCTGGATGGATACTGCTCCAGATGGACAGCAGAGTCTTGGATTGGACTCTGGATGGATACTGCTCCAGATGGAACGCAGAGCCATGGATCCCACTGTTGGTGGATACTGGTCTGGATGGACTCCAGAGCCATGGATCCGTCTCTGGATGGACACAGTTCTGGATGGACACAAGAGCCATAGATCCAAATTGGAACCTGTTCTGGATGGATGCATGGGCCATGGATTCCACTCTGGATGGATACTGCTCCAGTTAGCAACCAGAGTCATAGATCCGAATCCAGATGGAGACTGGTCCAGATGGACACTGGTCCGGATGGTGACCAGAGCCATTCCTCCCACCTTGTATTGATAGTGGTCTTGCCAGACCCCGAGGCATGGATCCCACTCTGGATGGCCAGTGGTCTGGATGGGCCCCAGACCATGGATCCCCTATGAATGGACACTGGTCTAGATGGACGCCAGAGCCATGGATTCCAGCTGGACACTGGTGTGGATGGACACCAGAGCCATGGATGCCACTGTGGATGGACACTGGTTTGGATGGACATAAGAGCCACGGATCCCAATCTGGATGGACACTGCTGTGAATAGACATTAGAGCCATGGATCCCACAGTGGATTGACAGTGGTCAGGATGGACACCAGGGCAATGGATGCCACTGTGGATGGACGCAGGTAGAGATGCACACCAGAGTAATGGTGTCCGCTCTGGATGGACACTGGTATGGATAGACATCAGAGCCTTGGATCCCAGCTTGACTGTGTTCTGGATGGAGAGCAGAGTCTTGGATTGGACTCTGGATGGATACTGCTCCAGATGGACAGCAGAGTCTTGGATTGGACTCTGGATGGATACTGCTCCAGATGGAACGCAGAGCCATGGATCCCACTGTTGGTGGATACTGGTCTGGATGGACTCCAGAGCCATGGATCCGTCTCTGGATGGACACAGTTCTGGATGGACACAAGAGCCATAGATCCAAATTGGAACCTGTTCTGGATGGATGCAAGGGCCATGGATTCCACTCTGGATGGATACTGCTCCAGTTAGCAACCAGAGTCATAGATCCGAATCCAGATGGAGACTGGTCCAGATGGACACTGGTCCGGATGGTGACCAGAGCCATTCCTCCCACCTTGTATTGATAGTGGTCTTGCCAGACCCCGAGGCATGCATCCCACTCTGGATGGCCAGTGGTCTGGATGGGCCCCAGATTATGGATCCCCTATGAATGGACACTGGTCTAGATGGACGCCAGAGCCATGGATTCCAGCTGGACACTGGTGTGGATGGACACCAGAGCCATGGATGCCACTGTGGATGGACACTGGTTTGGATGGACATAAGAGCCACGGATCCCAATCTGGATGGACGCTGCTGTGAATAGACCCCAGAGCCATGGATCCCACAGTGGATTGACAGTGGTCAGGATGGACACCAGAGCAATGGATGCCACTGTGGATGGACGCAGGTAGAGATGCACACCAGAGTAATGGTGTCCGCTCTGGATGGACACTGGTATGGATAGACAGCAGAACCCTGGCTTCCACTCTGGATGGACGCTTGCCTGAATAGACAAAAGAGCTATGGATCCCAGCTTGACACTGGTCTGGATGGACACCAGAGCCATGAATCCCACTCTGAATGCACACTACTCGTGATGGACACAAGAGCCATGCATCCCTCTGTGGATGGAGCCTGGTTTGAATGGACAGCACAGCCACGCATCCAGATGGACACCAGAGCCGTGGATCCCAACTGGACAGTGGTCTCGATGGACACCAGTGCCATGGATCCCACTGTGGATGGACACTGGTATGGATAGACATCAGAGCCTTGGATCCCAGCTTGACTGTGTTCTGGATGGAGAGCAGAGTCTTGGATTGGACTCTGGATGGATACTGCTCCAGATGGACAGCAGAGTCTTGGATTGGACTCTGGATGGATACTGCTCCAGATGGAACGCAGAGCCATGGATCCCACTCTTGGTGGATACTGGTCTGGATGGACTCCAGAGCCATGGATCCGTCTCTGGATGGACACAGTTCTGGATGGACACAAGAGCCATAGATCCAAATTGGAACCTGTTCTGGATGGATGCAAGGGCCATGGATTCCACTCTGGATGGATACTGCTCCAGTTAGCAACCAGAGTCATAGATCCGAATCCAGATGGAGAGTGGTCCAGATGGACACTGGTCCGGATGGTGACCAGAGCCATTCCTCCCACCTTGTATTGATAGTGGTCTTGCCAGACCCCGAGGCATGCATCCCACTCTGGATGGCCAGTGGTCTGGATGGGCCCCAGACCATGGATCCCCTATGAATGGACACTGGTCTAGATGGACGCCAGAGCCATGGATTCCAGCTGGACACTGGTGTGGATGGACACCAGAGCCATGGATGCCACTGTGGATGGACACTGGTTTGGATGGACATAAGAGCCACGGATCCCAATCTGGATGGACGCTGCTGTGAATAGACCCCAGAGCCATGGATCCCACAGTGGATTGACAGTGGTCAGGATGGACACCAGAGCAATGGATGCCACTGTGGATGGACGCAGGTAGAGATGCACACCAGAGTAATGGTGTCCGCTCTGAAAGGACACTGGTATGGATAGACATCAGAGCCTTGGATCCCAGCTTGACTGTGTTCTGGATGGAGAGCAGAGTCTTGGATTGGACTCTGGATGGATACTGCTCCAGATGGACAGCAGAGTCTTGGATTGGACTCTGGATGGATACTGCTCCAGATGGAACGCAGAGCCATGGATCCCACTCTTGGTGGATACTGGTCTGGATGGACTCCAGAGCCATGGATCCGTCTCTGGATGGACACAGTTCTGGATGGACACAAGAGCCATAGATCCAAATTGGAACCTGTTCTGGATGGATGCAAGGGCCATGGATTCCACTCTGGATGGATACTGCTCCAGTTAGCAACCAGAGTCATAGATCCGAATCCAGATGGAGAGTGGTCCAGATGGACACTGGTCCGGATGGTGACCAGAGCCATTCCTCCCACCTTGTATTGATAGTGGTCTTGCCAGACCCCGAGGCATGCATCCCACTCTGGATGGCCAGTGGTCTGGATGGGCCCCAGACCATGGATCCCCTATGAATGGACACTGGTCTAGATGGACGCCAGAGCCATGGATTCCAGCTGGACACTGGTGTGGATGGACACCAGAGCCATGGATGCCACTGTGGATGGACACTGGTTTGGATGGACATAAGAGCCACGGATCCCAATCTGGATGGACGCTGCTGTGAATAGACCCCAGAGCCATGGATCCCACAGTGGATTGACAGTGGTCAGGATGGACACCAGAGCAATGGATGCCACTGTGGATGGACGCAGGTAGAGATGCACACCAGAGTAATGGTGTCCGCTCTGGATGGACACTGGTATGGATAGACATCAGAGCCTTGGATCCCAGCTTGACTGTGTTCTGGATGGAGAGCAGAGTCTTGGATTGGACTCTGGATGGATACTGCTCCAGATGGACAGCAGAGTCTTGGATTGGACTCTGGATGGATACTGCTCCAGATGGAACGCAGAGCCATGGATCCCACTCTTGGTGGATACTGGTCTGGATGGACTCCAGAGCCATGGATCCGTCTCTGGATGGACACAGTTCTGGATGGACACAAGAGCCATAGATCCAAATTGGAACCTGTTCTGGATGGATGCATGGGCCATGGATTCCACTCTGGATGGATACTGCTCCAGTTAGCAACCAGAGTCATAGATCCGAATCCAGATGGAGACTGGTCCAGATGGACACTGGTCCGGATGGTGACCAGAGCCATTCCTCCCACCTTGTATTGATAGTGGTCTTGCCAGACCCCGAGGCATGGATCCCACTCTGGATGGCCAGTGGTCTGGATGGGCCCCAGACCATGGATCCCCTATGAATGGACACTGGTCTAGATGGACGCCAGAGCCATGGATTCCAGCTGGACACTGGTGTGGATGGACACCAGAGCCATGGATGCCACTGTGGATGGACACTGGTTTGGATGGACATAAGAGCCACGGATCCCAATCTGGATGGACACTGCTGTGAATAGACACCAGAGCCATGGATCCCACAGTGGATTGACAGTGGTCAGGATGGACACCAGGGCAATGGATGCCACTGTGGATGGACGCAGGTAGAGATGCACACCAGAGTAATGGTGTCCGCTCTGGATGGACACTGGTATGGATAGACATCAGAGCCTTGGATCCCAGCTTGACTGTGTTCTGGATGGAGAGCAGAGTCTTGGATTGGACTCTGGATGGATACTGCTCCAGATGGACAGCAGAGTCTTGGATTGGACTCTGGATGGATACTGCTCCAGATGGAACGCAGAGCCATGGATCCCACTGTTGGTGGATACTGGTCTGGATGGACTCCAGAGCCATGGATCCGTCTCTGGATGGACACAGTTCTGGATGGACACAAGAGCCATAGATCCAAATTGGAACCTGTTCTGGATGGATGCAAGGGCCATGGATTCCACTCTGGATGGATACTGCTCCAGTTAGCAACCAGAGTCATAGATCCGAATCCAGATGGAGACTGGTCCAGATGGACACTGGTCCGGATGGTGACCAGAGCCATTCCTCCCACCTTGTATTGATAGTGGTCTTGCCAGACCCCGAGGCATGCATCCCACTCTGGATGGCCAGTGGTCTGGATGGGCCCCAGATTATGGATCCCCTATGAATGGACACTGGTCTAGATGGACGCCAGAGCCATGGATTCCAGCTGGACACTGGTGTGGATGGACACCAGAGCCATGGATGCCACTGTGGATGGACACTGGTTTGGATGGACATAAGAGCCACGGATCCCAATCTGGATGGACGCTGCTGTGAATAGACCCCAGAGCCATGGATCCCACAGTGGATTGACAGTGGTCAGGATGGACACCAGAGCAATGGATGCCACTGTGGATGGACGCAGGTAGAGATGCACACCAGAGTAATGGTGTCCGCTCTGGATGGACACTGGTATGGATAGACAGCAGAACCCTGGCTTCCACTCTGGATGGACGCTTGCCTGAATAGACAAAAGAGCTATGGATCCCAGCTTGACACTGGTCTGGATGGACACCAGAGCCATGAATCCCACTCTGAATGCACACTACTCGTGATGGACACAAGAGCCATGCATCCCTCTGTGGATGGAGCCTGGTTTGAATGGACAGCACAGCCACGCATCCAGATGGACACCAGAGCCGTGGATCCCAACTGGACAGTGGTCTCGATGGACACCAGTGCCATGGATCCCACTGTGGATGGACACTGGTATGGATAGACATCAGAGCCTTGGATCCCAGCTTGACTGTGTTCTGGATGGAGAGCAGAGTCTTGGATTGGACTCTGGATGGATACTGCTCCAGATGGACAGCAGAGTCTTGGATTGGACTCTGGATGGATACTGCTCCAGATGGAACGCAGAGCCATGGATCCCACTGTTGGTGGATACTGGTCTGGATGGACTCCAGAGCCATGGATCCGTCTCTGGATGGACACAGTTCTGGATGGACACAAGAGCCATAGATCCAAATTGGAACCTGTTCTGGATGGATGCAAGGGCCATGGATTCCACTCTGGATGGATACTGCTCCAGTTAGCAACCAGAGTCATAGATCCGAATCCAGATGGAGAGTGGTCCAGATGGACACTGGTCCGGATGGTGACCAGAGCCATTCCTCCCACCTTGTATTGATAGTGGTCTTGCCAGACCCCGAGGCATGCATCCCACTCTGGATGGCCAGTGGTCTGGATGGGCCCCAGACCATGGATCCCCTATGAATGGACACTGGTCTAGATGGACGCCAGAGCCATGGATTCCAGCTGGACACTGGTGTGGATGGACACCAGAGCCATGGATGCCACTGTGGATGGACACTGGTTTGGATGGACATAAGAGCCACGGATCCCAATCTGGATGGACGCTGCTGTGAATAGACCCCAGAGCCATGGATCCCACAGTGGATTGACAGTGGTCAGGATGGACACCAGAGCAATGGATGCCACTGTGGATGGACGCAGGTAGAGATGCACACCAGAGTAATGGTGTCCGCTCTGGATGGACACTGGTATGGATAGACATCAGAGCCTTGGATCCCAGCTTGACTGTGTTCTGGATGGAGAGCAGAGTCTTGGATTGGACTCTGGATGGATACTGTTCCAGATGGACAGCAGAGTCTTGGATTGGACTCTGGATGGATACTGCTCCAGATGGAACGCAGAGCCATGGATCCCACTCTTGGTGGATACTGGTCTGGATGGACTCCAGAGCCATGGATCCGTCTCTGGATGGACACAGTTCTGGATGGACACAAGAGCCATAGATCCAAATTGGAACCTGTTCTGGATGGATGCATGGGCCATGGATTCCACTCTGGATGGATACTGCTCCAGTTAGCAACCAGAGTCATAGATCCGAATCCAGATGGAGACTGGTCCAGATGGACACTGGTCCGGATGGTGACCAGAGCCATTCCTCCCACCTTGTATTGATAGTGGTCTTGCCAGACCCCGAGGCATGGATCCCACTCTGGATGGCCAGTGGTCTGGATGGGCCCCAGACCATGGATCCCCTATGAATGGACACTGGTCTAGATGGACGCCAGAGCCATGGATTCCAGCTGGACACTGGTGTGGATGGACACCAGAGCCATGGATGCCACTGTGGATGGACACTGGTTTGGATGGACATAAGAGCCACGGATCCCAATCTGGATGGACACTGCTGTGAATAGACACCAGAGCCATGGATCCCACAGTGGATTGACAGTGGTCAGGATGGACACCAGGGCAATGGATGCCACTGTGGATGGACGCAGGTAGAGATGCACACCAGAGTAATGGTGTCCGCTCTGGATGGACACTGGTATGGATAGACATCAGAGCCTTGGATCCCAGCTTGACTGTGTTCTGGATGGAGAGCAGAGTCTTGGATTGGACTCTGGATGGATACTGCTCCAGATGGACAGCAGAGTCTTGGATTGGACTCTGGATGGATACTGCTCCAGATGGAACGCAGAGCCATGGATCCCACTCTTGGTGGATACTGGTCTGGATGGACTCCAGAGCCATGGATCCGTCTCTGGATGGACACAGTTCTGGATGGACACAAGAGCCATAGATCCAAATTGGAACCTGTTCTGGATGGATGCAAGGGCCATGGATTCCACTCTGGATGGATACTGCTCCAGTTAGCAACCAGAGTCATAGATCCGAATCCAGATGGAGACTGGTCCAGATGGACACTGGTCCGGATGGTGACCAGAGCCATTCCTCCCACCTTGTATTGATAGTGGTCTTGCCAGACCCCGAGGCATGCATCCCACTCTGGATGGCCAGTGGTCTGGATGGGCCCCAGACCATGGATCCCCTATGAATGGACACTGGTCTAGATGGACGCCAGAGCCATGGATTCCAGCTGGACACTGGTGTGGATGGACACCAGAGCCATGGATGCCACTGTGGATGGACACTGGTTTGGATGGACATAAGAGCCACGGATCCCAATCTGGATGGACGCTGCTGTGAATAGACCCCAGAGCCATGGATCCCACAGTGGATTGACAGTGGTCAGGATGGACACCAGAGCAATGGATGCCACTGTGGATGGACGCAGGTAGAGATGCACACCAGAGTAATGGTGTCCGCTCTGGATGGACACTGGTATGGATAGACAGCAGAACCCTGGCTTCCACTCTGGATGGACGCTTGCCTGAATAGACAAAAGAGCTATGGATCCCAGCTTGACACTGGTCTGGATGGACACCAGAGCCATGAATCCCACTCTGAATGCACACTACTCGTGATGGACACAAGAGCCATGCATCCCTCTGTGGATGGAGCCTGGTTTGAATGGACAGCACAGCCACGCATCCAGATGGACACCAGAGCCATGGATCCCAACTGGACAGTGGTCTCGATGGACACCAGTGCCATGGATCCCACTGTGGATGGACACTGGTATGGATAGACATCAGAGCCTTGGATCCCAGCTTGACTGTGTTCTGGATGGAGAGCAGAGTCTTGGATTGGACTCTGGATGGATACTGCTCCAGATGGACAGCAGAGTCTTGGATTGGACTCTGGATGGATACTGCTCCAGATGGAACGCAGAGCCATGGATCCCACTGTTGGTGGATACTGGTCTGGATGGACTCCAGAGCCATGGATCCGTCTCTGGATGGACACAGTTCTGGATGGACACAAGAGCCATAGATCCAAATTGGAACCTGTTCTGGATGGATGCAAGGGCCATGGATTCCACTCTGGATGGATACTGCTCCAGTTAGCAACCAGAGTCATAGATCCGAATCCAGATGGAGACTGGTCCAGATGGACACTGGTCCGGATGGTGACCAGAGCCATTCCTCCCACCTTGTATTGATAGTGGTCTTGCCAGACCCCGAGGCATGCATCCCACTCTGGATGGCCAGTGGTCTGGATGGGCCCCAGACCATGGATCCCCTATGAATGGACACTGGTCTAGATGGACGCCAGAGCCATGGATTCCAGCTGGACACTGGTGTGGATGGACACCAGAGCCATGGATGCCACTGTGGATGGACACTGGTTTGGATGGACATAAGAGCCACGGATCCCAATCTGGATGGACGCTGCTGTGAATAGACCCCAGAGCCATGGATCCCACAGTGGATTGACAGTGGTCAGGATGGACACCAGAGCAATGGATGCCACTGTGGATGGACGCAGGTAGAGATGCACACCAGAGTAATGGTGTCCGCTCTGGATGGACACTGGTCTGGATAGACAGCAGAACCCTGGCTTCCACTCTGGATGGACGCTTGCCTGAATAGACAAAAGAGCTATGGATCCCAGCTTGACACTGGTCTGGATGGACACCAGAGCCATGAATCCCACTCTGAATGCACACTACTCGTGATGGACACAAGAGCCATGCATCCCTCTGTGGATGGAGCCTGGTTTGAATGGACAGCACAGCCACGCATCCAGATGGACACCAGAGCCATGGATCCCAACTGGACAGTGGTCTCGATGGACACCAGTGCCATGGATCCCACTGTGGATGGACACTGGTATGGATAGACATCAGAGCCTTGGATCCCAGCTTGACTGTGTTCTGGATGGAGAGCAGAGTCTTGGATTGGACTCTGGATGGATACTGCTCCAGATGGACAGCAGAGTCTTGGATTGGACTCTGGATGGATACTGCTCCAGATGGAACGCAGAGCCATGGATCCCACTCTTGGTGGATACTGGTCTGGATGGACTCCAGAGCCATGGATCCGTCTCTGGATGGACACAGTTCTGGATGGACACAAGAGCCATAGATCCAAATTGGAACCTTTTCTGGATGGATGCAAGGGCCATGGATTCCACTCTGGATGGATACTGCTCCAGTTAGCAACCAGAGTCATAGATCCGAATCCAGATGGAGACTGGTCCAGATGGACACTGGTCCGGATGGTGACCAGAGCCATTCCTCCCACCTTGTATTGATAGTGGTCTTGCCAGACCCCGAGGCATGCATCCCACTCTGGATGGCCAGTGGTCTGGATGGGCCCCAGACCATGGATCCCCTATGAATGGACACTGGTCTAGATGGACGCCAGAGCCATGGATTCCAGCTGGACACTGGTGTGGATGGACACCAGAGCCATGGATGCCACTATGGATGGACACTGGTTTGGATGGACATAAGAGCCACGGATCCCAATCTGGATGGACGCTGCTGTGAATAGACACCAGAGCCATGGATCCCACAGTGGATTGACAGTGGTCAGGATGGACACCAGGGCAATGGATGCCACTGTGGATGGACGCAGGTAGAGATGCACACCAGAGTAATGGTGTCCGCTCTGGATGGACACTGGTATGGATAGACATCAGAGCCTTGGATCCCAGCTTGACTGTGTTCTGGATGGAGAGCAGAGTCTTGGATTGGACTCTGGATGGATACTGCTCCAGATGGACAGCAGAGTCTTGGATTGGACTCTGGATGGATACTGCTCCAGATGGAACGCAGAGCCATGGATCCCACTGTTGGTGGATACTGGTCTGGATGGACTCCAGAGCCATGGATCCGTCTCTGGATGGACACAGTTCTGGATGGACACAAGAGCCATAGATCCAAATTGGAACCTGTTCTGGATGGATGCAAGGGCCATGGATTCCACTCTGGATGGATACTGCTCCAGTTAGCAACCAGAGTCATAGATCCGAATCCAGATGGAGACTGGTCCAGATGGACACTGGTCCGGATGGTGACCAGAGCCATTCCTCCCACCTTGTATTGATAGTGGTCTTGCCAGACCCCGAGGCATGGATCCCACTCTGGATGGCCAGTGGTCTGGATGGGCCCCAGACCATGGATCCCCTATGAATGGACACTGGTCTAGATGGACGCCAGAGCCATGGATTCCAGCTGGACACTGGTGTGGATGGACACCAGAGCCATGGATGCCACTGTGGATGGACACTGGTTTGGATGGACATAAGAGCCACGGATCCCAATCTGGATGGACGCTGCTGTGAATAGACCCCAGAGCCATGGATCCCACAGTGGATTGACAGTGGTCAGGATGGACACCAGAGCAATGGATGCCACTGTGGATGGACGCAGGTAGAGATGCACACCAGAGTAATGGTGTCCGCTCTGGATGGACACTGGTATGGATAGACAGCAGAACCCTGGCTTCCACTCTGGATGGACGCTTGCCTGAATAGACAAAAGAGCTATGGATCCCAGCTTGACACTGGTCTGGATGGACACCAGAGCCATGAATCCCACTCTGAATGCACACTACTCGTGATGGACACAAGAGCCATGCATCCCTCTGTGGATGGAGCCTGGTTTGAATGGACAGCACAGCCACGCATCCAGATGGACACCAGAGCCGTGGATCCCAACTGGACAGTGGTCTCGATGGACACCAGTGCCATGGATCCCACTGTGGATGGACACTGGTATGGATAGACATCAGAGCCTTGGATCCCAGCTTGACTGTGTTCTGGATGGAGAGCAGAGTCTTGGATTGGACTCTGGATGGATACTGCTCCAGATGGACAGCAGAGTCTTGGATTGGACTCTGGATGGATACTGCTCCAGATGGAACGCAGAGCCATGGATCCCACTGTTGGTGGATACTGGTCTGGATGGACTCCAGAGCCATGGATCCGTCTCTGGATGGACACAGTTCTGGATGGACACAAGAGCCATAGATCCAAATTGGAACCTGTTCTGGATGGATGCAAGGGCCATGGATTCCACTCTGGATGGATACTGCTCCAGTTAGCAACCAGAGTCATAGATCCGAATCCAGATGGAGACTGGTCCAGATGGACACTGGTCCGGATGGTGACCAGAGCCATTCCTCCCACCTTGTATTGATAGTGGTCTTGCCAGACCCCGAGGCATGCATCCCACTCTGGATGGCCAGTGGTCTGGATGGGCCCCAGACCATGGATCCCCTATGAATGGACACTGGTCTAGATGGACGCCAGAGCCATGGATTCCAGCTGGACACTGGTGTGGATGGACACCAGAGCCATGGATGCCACTGTGGATGGACACTGGTTTGGATGGACATAAGAGCCACGGATCCCAATCTGGATGGACGCTGCTGTGAATAGACCCCAGAGCCATGGATCCCACAGTGGATTGACAGTGGTCAGGATGGACACCAGAGCAATGGATGCCACTGTGGATGGACGCAGGTAGAGATGCACACCAGAGTAATGGTGTCCGCTCTGGATGGACACTGGTATGGATAGACAGCAGAACCCTGGCTTCCACTCTGGATGGACGCTTGCCTGAATAGACAAAAGAGCTATGGATCCCAGCTTGACACTGGTCTGGATGGACACCAGAGCCATGAATCCCACTCTGAATGCACACTACTCGTGATGGACACAAGAGCCATGCATCCCTCTGTGGATGGAGCCTGGTTTGAATGGACAGCACAGCCACGCATCCAGATGGACACCAGAGCCGTGGATCCCAACTGGACAGTGGTCTCGATGGACACCAGTGCCATGGATCCCACTGTGGATGGACACTGGTATGGATAGACATCAGAGCCTTGGATCCCAGCTTGACTGTGTTCTGGATGGAGAGCAGAGTCTTGGATTGGACTCTGGATGGATACTGCTCCAGATGGACAGCAGAGTCTTGGATTGGACTCTGGATGGATACTGCTCCAGATGGAACGCAGAGCCATGGATCCCACTCTTGGTGGATACTGGTCTGGATGGACTCCAGAGCCATGGATCCGTCTCTGGATGGACACAGTTCTGGATGGACACAAGAGCCATAGATCCAAATTGGAACCTGTTCTGGATGGATGCAAGGGCCATGGATTCCACTCTGGATGGATACTGCTCCAGTTAGCAACCAGAGTCATAGATCCGAATCCAGATGGAGACTGGTCCAGATGGACACTGGTCCGGATGGTGACCAGAGCCATTCCTCCCACCTTGTATTGATAGTGGTCTTGCCAGACCCCGAGGCATGCATCCCACTCTGGATGGCCAGTGGTCTGGATGGGCCCCAGACCATGGATCCCCTATGAATGGACACTGGTCTAGATGGACGCCAGAGCCATGGATTCCAGCTGGACACTGGTGTGGATGGACACCAGAGCCATGGATGCCACTGTGGATGGACACTGGTTTGGATGGACATAAGAGCCACGGATCCCAATCTGGATGGACGCTGCTGTGAATAGACCCCAGAGCCATGGATCCCACAGTGGATTGACAGTGGTCAGGATGGACACCAGAGCAATGGATGCCACTGTGGATGGACGCAGGTAGAGATGCACACCAGAGTAATGGTGTCCGCTCTGGATGGACACTGGTCTGGATAGACAGCAGAACCCTGGCTTCCACTCTGGATGGACGCTTGCCTGAATAGACAAAAGAGCTATGGATCCCAGCTTGACACTGGTCTGGATGGACACCAGAGCCATGAATCCCACTCTGAATGCACACTACTCGTGATGGACACAAGAGCCATGCATCCCTCTGTGGATGGAGCCTGGTTTGAATGGACAGCACAGCCACGCATCCAGATGGACACCAGAGCCATGGATCCCAACTGGACAGTGGTCTCGATGGACACCAGTGCCATGGATCCCACTGTGGATGGACACTGGTATGGATAGACATCAGAGCCTTGGATCCCAGCTTGACTGTGTTCTGGATGGAGAGCAGAGTCTTGGATTGGACTCTGGATGGATACTGCTCCAGATGGACAGCAGAGTCTTGGATTGGACTCTGGATGGATACTGCTCCAGATGGAACGCAGAGCCATGGATCCCACTCTTGGTGGATACTGGTCTGGATGGACTCCAGAGCCATGGATCCGTCTCTGGATGGACACAGTTCTGGATGGACACAAGAGCCATAGATCCAAATTGGAACCTTTTCTGGATGGATGCAAGGGCCATGGATTCCACTCTGGATGGATACTGCTCCAGTTAGCAACCAGAGTCATAGATCCGAATCCAGATGGAGACTGGTCCAGATGGACACTGGTCCGGATGGTGACCAGAGCCATTCCTCCCACCTTGTATTGATAGTGGTCTTGCCAGACCCCGAGGCATGCATCCCACTCTGGATGGCCAGTGGTCTGGATGGGCCCCAGACCATGGATCCCCTATGAATGGACACTGGTCTAGATGGACGCCAGAGCCATGGATTCCAGCTGGACACTGGTGTGGATGGACACCAGAGCCATGGATGCCACTATGGATGGACACTGGTTTGGATGGACATAAGAGCCACGGATCCCAATCTGGATGGACGCTGCTGTGAATAGACACCAGAGCCATGGATCCCACAGTGGATTGACAGTGGTCAGGATGGACACCAGGGCAATGGATGCCACTGTGGATGGACGCAGGTAGAGATGCACACCAGAGTAATGGTGTCCGCTCTGGATGGACACTGGTATGGATAGACATCAGAGCCTTGGATCCCAGCTTGACTGTGTTCTGGATGGAGAGCAGAGTCTTGGATTGGACTCTGGATGGATACTGCTCCAGATGGACAGCAGAGTCTTGGATTGGACTCTGGATGGATACTGCTCCAGATGGAACGCAGAGCCATGGATCCCACTGTTGGTGGATACTGGTCTGGATGGACTCCAGAGCCATGGATCCGTCTCTGGATGGACACAGTTCTGGATGGACACAAGAGCCATAGATCCAAATTGGAACCTGTTCTGGATGGATGCAAGGGCCATGGATTCCACTCTGGATGGATACTGCTCCAGTTAGCAACCAGAGTCATAGATCCGAATCCAGATGGAGACTGGTCCAGATGGACACTGGTCCGGATGGTGACCAGAGCCATTCCTCCCACCTTGTATTGATAGTGGTCTTGCCAGACCCCGAGGCATGCATCCCACTCTGGATGGCCAGTGGTCTGGATGGGCCCCAGACCATGGATCCCCTATGAATGGACACTGGTCTAGATGGACGCCAGAGCCATGGATTCCAGCTGGACACTGGTGTGGATGGACACCAGAGCCATGGATGCCACTGTGGATGGACACTGGTTTGGATGGACATAAGAGCCACGGATCCCAATCTGGATGGACGCTGCTGTGAATAGACACCAGAGCCATGGATCCCACAGTGGATTGACAGTGGTCAGGATGGACACCAGGGCAATGGATGCCACTGTGGATGGACGCAGGTAGAGATGCACACCCGAGTAATGGTGTCCGCTCTGGATGGACACTGGTACGGATAGACATCAGAGCCTTGGATCCCAGCTTGACTGTGTTCTGGATGGAGAGCAGAGTCTTGGATTGGACTCTGGATGGATACTGCTCCAGATGGACAGCAGAGTCTTGGATTGGACTCTGGATGGATACTGCTCCAGATGGAACGCAGAGCCATGGATCCCACTGTTGGTGGATACTGGTCTGGATGGACTCCAGAGCCATGGATCCGTCTCTGGATGGACACAGTTCTGGATGGACACAAGAGCCATAGATCCAAATTGGAACCTGTTCTGGATGGATGCAAGGGCCATGGATTCCACTCTGGATGGATACTGCTCCAGTTAGCAACCGGAGTCATAGATCCGAATCCAGATGGAGACTGGTCCAGATGGACACTGGTCCGGATGGTGACCAGAGCCATTCCTCCCACCTTGTATTGATAGTGGTCTTGCCAGACCCCGAGGCATGCATCCCACTCTGGATGGCCAGTGGTCTGGATAGGCCCCAGACCATGGATCCCCTATGAATGGACACTGGTCTAGATGGACGCCAGAGCCATGGATTCCAGCTGGACACTGGTGTGGATGGACACCAGAGCCATGGATGCCACTGTGGATGGACACTGGTTTGGATGGACATAAGAGCCACGGATCCCAATCTGGATGGACGCTGCTGTGAATAGACCCCAGAGCCATGGATCCCACAGTGGATTGACAGTGGTCAGGATGGACACCAGAGCAATGGATGCCACTGTGGATGGACGCAGGTAGAGATGCACACCAGAGTAATGGTGTCCGCTCTGGATGGACACTGGTATGGATAGACAGCAGAACCCTGGCTTCCACTCTGGATGGACGCTTGCCTGAATAGACAAAAGAGCAATGGATCCCAGCTTGACACTGGTCTGGATGGACACCAGAGCCATGAATCCCACTCTGAATGCACACTACTCGTGATGGACACAAGAGCCATGCATCCCTCTGTGGATGGAGCCTGGTTTGAATGGACAGCACAGCCACGCATCCAGATGGACACCAGAGCCGTGGATCCCAACTGGACAGTGGTCTCGATGGACACCAGTGCCATGGATCCCACTGTGGATGGACACTGGTATGGATAGACATCAGAGCCTTGGATCCCAGCTTGACTGTGTTCTGGATGGAGAGCAGAGTCTTGGATTGGACTCTGGATGGATACTGCTCCAGATGGACAGCAGAGTCTTGGATTGGACTCTGGATGGATACTGCTCCAGATGGAACGCAGAGCCATGGATCCCACTCTTGGTGGATACTGGTCTGGATGGACTCCAGAGCCATGGATCCGTCTCTGGATGGACACAGTTCTGGATGGACACAAGAGCCATAGATCCAAATTGGAACCTGTTCTGGATGGATGCAAGGGCCATGGATTCCACTCTGGATGGATACTGCTCCAGTTAGCAACCAGAGTCATAGATCCGAATCCAGATGGAGACTGGTCCAGATGGACACTGGTCCGGATGGTGACCAGAGCCATTCCTCCCACCTTGTATTGATAGTGGTCTTGCCAGACCCCGAGGCATGCATCCCACTCTGGATGGCCAGTGGTCTGGATGGGCCCCAGACCATGGATCCCCTATGAATGGACACTGGTCTAGATGGACGCCAGAGCCATGGATTCCAGCTGGACACTGGTGTGGATGGACACCAGAGCCATGGATGCCACTGTGGATGGACACTGGTTTGGATGGACATAAGAGCCACGGATCCCAATCTGGATGGACGCTGCTGTGAATAGACCCCAGAGCCATGGATCCCACAGTGGATTGACAGTGGTCAGGATGGACACCAGAGCAATGGATGCCACTGTGGATGGACGCAGGTAGAGATGCACACCAGAGTAATGGTGTCCGCTCTGGATGGACACTGGTATGGATAGACAGCAGAACCCTGGCTTCCACTCTGGATGGACGCTTGCCTGAATAGACAAAAGAGCTATGGATCCCAGCTTGACACTGGTCTGGATGGACACCAGAGCCATGAATCCCACTCTGAATGCACACTACTCGTGATGGACACAAGAGCCATGCATCCCTCTGTGGATGGAGCCTGGTTTGAATGGACAGCACAGCCACGCATCCAGATGGACACCAGAGCCATGGATCCCAACTGGACAGTGGTCTCGATGGACACCAGTGCCATGGATCCCACTGTGGATGGACACTGGTATGGATAGACATCAGAGCCTTGGATCCCAGCTTGACTGTGTTCTGGATGGAGAGCAGAGTCTTGGATTGGACTCTGGATGGATACTGCTCCAGATGGACAGCAGAGTCTTGGATTGGACTCTGGATGGATACTGCTCCAGATGGAACGCAGAGCCATGGATCCCACTCTTGGTGGATACTGGTCTGGATGGACTCCAGAGCCATGGATCCGTCTCTGGATGGACACAATTCTGGATGGACACAAGAGCCATAGATCCAAATTGGAACCTTTTCTGGATGGATGCAAGGGCCATGGATTCCACTCTGGATGGATACTGCTCCAGTTAGCAACCAGAGTCATAGATCCGAATCCAGATGGAGACTGGTCCAGATGGACACTGGTCCGGATGGTGACCAGAGCCATTCCTCCCACCTTGTATTGATAGTGGTCTTGCCAGACCCCGAGGCATGCATCCCACTCTGGATGGCCAGTGGTCTGGATGGGCCCCAGACCATGGATCCCCTATGAATGGACACTGGTCTAGATGGACGCCAGAGCCATGGATTCCAGCTGGACACTGGTGTGGATGGACACCAGAGCCATGGATGCCACTATGGATGGACACTGGTTTGGATGGACATAAGAGCCACGGATCCCAATCTGGATGGACGCTGCTGTGAATAGACACCAGAGCCATGGATCCCACAGTGGATTGACAGTGGTCAGGATGGACACCAGGGCAATGGATGCCACTGTGGATGGACGCAGGTAGAGATGCACACCAGAGTAATGGTGTCCGCTCTGGATGGACACTGGTATGGATAGACATCAGAGCCTTGGATCCCAGCTTGACTGTGTTCTGGATGGAGAGCAGAGTCTTGGATTGGACTCTGGATGGATACTGCTCCAGATGGACAGCAGAGTCTTGGATTGGACTCTGGATGGATACTGCTCCAGATGGAACGCAGAGCCATGGATCCCACTGTTGGTGGATACTGGTCTGGATGGACTCCAGAGCCATGGATCCGTCTCTGGATGGACACAGTTCTGGATGGACACAAGAGCCATAGATCCAAATTGGAACCTGTTCTGGATGGATGCAAGGGCCATGGATTCCACTCTGGATGGATACTGCTCCAGTTAGCAACCAGAGTCATAGATCCGAATCCAGATGGAGACTGGTCCAGATGGACACTGGTCCGGATGGTGACCAGAGCCATTCCTCCCACCTTGTATTGATAGTGGTCTTGCCAGACCCCGAGGCATGCATCCCACTCTGGATGGCCAGTGGTCTGGATGGGCCCCAGACCATGGATCCCCTATGAATGGACACTGGTCTAGATGGACGCCAGAGCCATGGATTCCAGCTGGACACTGGTGTGGATGGACACCAGAGCCATGGATGCCACTGTGGATGGACACTGGTTTGGATGGACATAAGAGCCACGGATCCCAATCTGGATGGACGCTGCTGTGAATAGACACCAGAGCCATGGATCCCACAGTGGATTGACAGTGGTCAGGATGGACACCAGGGCAATGGATGCCACTGTGGATGGACGCAGGTAGAGATGCACACCCGAGTAATGGTGTCCGCTCTGGATGGACACTGGTACGGATAGACATCAGAGCCTTGGATCCCAGCTTGACTGTGTTCTGGATGGAGAGCAGAGTCTTGGATTGGACTCTGGATGGATACTGCTCCAGATGGACAGCAGAGTCTTGGATTGGACTCTGGATGGATACTGCTCCAGATGGAACGCAGAGCCATGGATCCCACTGTTGGTGGATACTGGTCTGGATGGACTCCAGAGCCATGGATCCGTCTCTGGATGGACACAGTTCTGGATGGACACAAGAGCCATAGATCCAAATTGGAACCTGTTCTGGATGGATGCAAGGGCCATGGATTCCACTCTGGATGGATACTGCTCCAGTTAGCAACCGGAGTCATAGATCCGAATCCAGATGGAGACTGGTCCAGATGGACACTGGTCCGGATGGTGACCAGAGCCATTCCTCCCACCTTGTATTGATAGTGGTCTTGCCAGACCCCGAGGCATGCATCCCACTCTGGATGGCCAGTGGTCTGGATGGGCCCCAGACCATGGATCCCCTATGAATGGACACTGGTCTAGATGGACGCCAGAGCCATGGATTCCAGCTGGACACTGGTGTGGATGGACACCAGAGCCATGGATGCCACTGTGGATGGACACTGGTTTGGATGGACATAAGAGCCACGGATCCCAATCTGGATGGACGCTGCTGTGAATAGACCCCAGAGCCATGGATCCCACAGTGGATTGACAGTGGTCAGGATGGACACCAGAGCAATGGATGCCACTGTGGATGGACGCAGGTAGAGATGCACACCAGAGTAATGGTGTCCGCTCTGGATGGACACTGGTATGGATAGACAGCAGAACCCTGGCTTCCACTCTGGATGGACGCTTGCCTGAATAGACAAAAGAGCAATGGATCCCAGCTTGACACTGGTCTGGATGGACACCAGAGCCATGAATCCCACTCTGAATGCACACTACTCGTGACGGACACAAGAGCCATGCATCCCTCTGTGGATGGAGCCTGGTTTGAATGGACAGCACAGCCACGCATCCAGATGGACACCAGAGCCGTGGATCCCAACTGGACAGTGGTCTCGATGGACACCAGTGCCATGGATCCCACTGTGGATGGACACTGGTATGGATAGACATCAGAGCCTTGGATCCCAGCTTGACTGTGTTCTGGATGGAGAGCAGAGTCTTGGATTGGACTCTGGATGGATACTGCTCCAGATGGACAGCAGAGTCTTGGATTGGACTCTGGATGGATACTGCTCCAGATGGAACGCAGAGCCATGGATCCCACTGTTGGTGGATACTGGTCTGGATGGACTCCAGAGCCATGGATCCGTCTCTGGATGGACACAGTTCTGGATGGACACAAGAGCCATAGATCCAAATTGGAACCTGTTCTGGATGGATGCAAGGGCCATGGATTCCACTCTGGATGGATACTGCTCCAGTTAGCAACCAGAGTCATAGATCCGAATCCAGATGGAGACTGGTCCAGATGGACACTGGTCCGGATGGTGACCAGAGCCATTCCTCCCACCTTGTATTGATAGTGGTCTTGCCAGACCCCGAGGCATGCATCCCACTCTGGATGGCCAGTGGTCTGGATGGGCCCCAGACCATGGATCCCCTATGAATGGACACTGGTCTAGATGGACGCCAGAGCCATGGATTCCAGCTGGACACTGGTGTGGATGGACACCAGAGCCATGGATGCCACTGTGGATGGACACTGGTTTGGATGGACATAAGAGCCACGGATCCCAATCTGGATGGACGCTGCTGTGAATAGACCCCAGAGCCATGGATCCCACAGTGGATTGACAGTGGTCAGGATGGACACCAGAGCAATGGATGCCACTGTGGATGGACGCAGGTAGAGATGCACACCAGAGTAATGGTGTCCGCTCTGGATGGACACTGGTATGGATAGACAGCAGAACCCTGGCTTCCACTCTGGATGGACGCTTGCCTGAATAGACAAAAGAGCTATGGATCCCAGCTTGACACTGGTCTGGATGGACACCAGAGCCATGAATCCCACTCTGAATGCACACTACTCGTGATGGACACAAGAGCCATGCATCCCTCTGTGGATGGAGCCTGGTTTGAATGGACAGCACAGCCACGCATCCAGATGGACACCAGAGCCGTGGATCCCAACTGGACAGTGGTCTCGATGGACACCAGTGCCATGGATCCCACAGTGGATGGACACTGGTATGGATAGACATCAGAGCCTTGGATCCCAGCTTGACTGTGTTCTGGATGGAGAGCAGAGTCTTGGATTGGACTCTGGATGGATACTGCTCCAGATGGACAGCAGAGTCTTGGATTGGACTCTGGATGGATACTGCTCCAGATGGAACGCAGAGCCATGGATCCCACTGTTGGTGGATACTGGTCTGGATGGACTCCAGAGCCATGGATCCGTCTCTGGATGGACACAGTTCTGGATGGACACAAGAGCCATAGATCCAAATTGGAACCTGTTCTGGATGGATGCAAGGGCCATGGATTCCACTCTGGATGGATACTGCTCCAGTTAGCAACCAGAGTCATAGATCCGAATCCAGATGGAGACTGGTCCAGATGGACACTGGTCCGGATGGTGACCAGAGCCATTCCTCCCACCTTGTATTGATAGTGGTCTTGCCAGACCGCGAGGCATGCATCCCACTCTGGATGGCCAGTGGTCTGGATGGGCCCCAGACCATGGATCCCCTATGAATGGACACTGGTCTAGATGGACGCCAGAGCCATGGATTCCAGCTGGACACTGGTGTGGATGGACACCAGAGCCATGGATGCCACTGTGGATGGACACTGGTTTGGATGGACATAAGAGCCACGGATCCCAATCTGGATGGACGCTGCTGTGAATAGACCCCAGAGCCATGGATCCCACAGTGGATTGACAGTGGTCAGGATGGACACCAGAGCAATGGATGCCACTGTGGATGGACGCAGGTAGAGATGCACACCAGAGTAATGGTGTCCGCTCTGGATGGACACTGGTCTGGATAGACAGCAGAAGCCTGGCTTCCACTCTGGATGGACGCTTGCCTGAATAGACAAAAGAGCTATGGATCCCAGCTTGACACTGGTCTGGATGGCCACCAGAGCCATGAATCCCACTCTGAATGCACACTACTCGTGATGGACACAAGAGCCATGCATCCCTCTGTGGATGGAGCCTGGTTTGAATGGACAGCACAGCCACGCATCCAGATGGACACCAGAGCCGTGGATCCCAACTGGACAGTGGTCTCGATGGACACCAGTGCCATGGATCCCACTGTGGATGGACACTGGTATGGATAGACATCAGAGCCTTGGATCCCAGCTTGACTGTGTTCTGGATGGAGAGCAGAGTCTTGGATTGGACTCTGGATGGATACTGCTCCAGATGGAGAGCAGAGTCTTGGATTGGACTCTGGATGGATACTGCTCCAGATGGAACGCAGAGCCATGGATCCCACTCTTGGTGGATACTGGTCTGGATGGACTCCAGAGCCATGGATCCGTCTCTGGATGGACACAGTTCTGGATGGACACAAGAGCCATAGATCCAAATTGGAACCTGTTCTGGATGGATGCAAGGGCCATGGATTCCACTCTGGATGGATACTGCTCCAGTTAGCAACCAGAGTCATAGATCCGAATCCAGATGGAGACTGGTCCAGATGGACACTGGTCCGGATGGTGACCAGAGCCATTCCTCCCACCTTGTATTGATAGTGGTCTTGCCAGACCCCGAGGCATGCATCCCACTCTGGATGGCCAGTGGTCTGGATGGGCCCCAGACCATGGATCCCCTATGAATGGACACTGGTCTAGATGGACGCCAGAGCCATGGATTCCAGCTGGACACTGGTGTGGATGGACACCAGAGCCATGGATGCCACTGTGGATGGACACTGGTTTGGATGGACATAAGAGCCACGGATCCCAATCTGGATGGACGCTGCTGTGAATAGACCCCAGAGCCATGGATCCCACAGTGGATTGACAGTGGTCAGGATGGACACCAGAGCAATGGATGCCACTGTGGATGGACGCAGGTAGAGATGCACACCAGAGTAATGGTGTCCGCTCTGGATGGACACTGGTATGGATAGACAGCAGAACCCTGGCTTCCACTCTGGATGGACGCTTGCCTGAATAGACAAAAGAGCTATGGATCCCAGCTTGACACTGGTCTGGATGGACACCAGAGCCATGAATCCCACTCTGAATGCACACTACTCGTGATGGACACAAGAGCCATGCATCCCTCTGTGGATGGAGCCTGGTTTGAATGGACAGCACAGCCACGCATCCAGATGGACACCAGAGCCGTGGATCCCAACTGGACAGTGGTCTCGATGGACACCAGTGCCATGGATCCCACTGTGGATGGACACTGGTATGGATAGACATCAGAGCCTTGGATCCCAGCTTGACTGTGTTCTGGATGGAGAGCAGAGTCTTGGATTGGACTCTGGATGGATACTGCTCCAGATGGACAGCAGAGTCTTGGATTGGACTCTGGATGGATACTGCTCCAGATGGAACGCAGAGCCATGGATCCCACTGTTGGTGGATACTGGTCTGGATGGACTCCAGAGCCATGGATCCGTCTCTGGATGGACACAGTTCTGGATGGACACAAGAGCCATAGATCCAAATTGGAACCTGTTCTGGATGGATGCAAGGGCCATGGATTCCACTCTGGATGGATACTGCTCCAGTTAGCAACCAGAGTCATAGATCCAAATCCAGATGGAGACTGGTCCAGATGGACACTGGTCCGGATGGTGACCAGAGCCATTCCTCCCACCTTGTATTGATAGTGGTCTTGCCAGACCCCGAGGCATGGATCCCACTCTGGATGGCCAGTGGTCTGGATGGGCCCCAGACCATGGATCCCCTATGAATGGACACTGGTCTAGATGGACGCCAGAGCCATGGATTCCAGCTGGACACTGGTGTGGATGGACACCAGAGCCATGGATGCCACTGTGGATGGACACTGGTTTGGATGGACATAAGAGCCACGGATCCCAATCTGGATGGACGCTGCTGTGAATAGACCCCAGAGCCATGGATCCCACAGTGGATTGACAGTGGTCAGGATGGACACCAGAGCAATGGATGCCACTGTGGATGGACGCAGGTAGAGATGCACACCAGAGTAATGGTGTCCGCTCTGGATGGACACTGGTCTGGATAGACAGCAGAACCCTGGCTTCCACTCTGGATGGACGCTTGCCTGAATAGACAAAAGAGCTATGGATCCCAGCTTGACACTGGTCTGGATGGACACCAGAGCCATGAATCCCACTCTGAATGCACACTACTCGTGATGGACACAAGAGCCATGCATCCCTCTGTGGATGGAGCCTGGTTTGAATGGACAGCACAGCCACGCATCCAGATGGACACCAGAGCCGTGGATCCCAACTGGACAGTGGTCTCGATGGACACCAGTGCCATGGATCCCACTGTGGATGGACACTGGTATGGATAGACATCAGAGCCTTGGATCCCAGCTTGACTGTGTTCTGGATGGAGAGCAGAGTCTTGGATTGGACTCTGGATGGATACTGCTCCAGATGGAACGCAGAGCCATGGATCCCACTCTTGGTGGATACTGGTCTGGATGGACTCCAGAGCCATGGATCCGTCTCTGGATGGACACAGTTCTGGATGGACACAAGAGCCATAGATCCAAATTGGAACCTGTTCTGGATGGATGCAAGGGCCATGGATTCCACTCTGGATGGATACTGCTCCAGTTAGCAACCAGAGTCATAGATCCGAATCCAGATGGAGACTGGTCCAGATGGACACTGGTCCGGATGGTGACCAGAGCCATTCCTCCCACCTTGTATTGATAGTGGTCTTGCCAGACCCCGAGGCATGCATCCCACTCTGAATGGCCAGTGGTCTGGATGGGCCCCAGACCATGGATCCCCTATGAATGGACACTGGTCTAGATGGACGCCAGAGCCATGGATTCCAGCTGGACACTAGTGTGGATGGACACCAGAGCCATGGATGCCACTGTGGATGGACACTGGTTTGGATGGACATAAGAGCCACGGATCCCAATCTGGATGGACGCTGCTGTGAATAGACCCCAGAGCCATGGATCCCACAGTGGATTGACAGTGGTCAGGATGGACACCAGAGCAATGGATGCCACTGTGGATGGACGCAGGTAGAGATGCACACCAGAGTAATGGTGTCCGCTCTGGATGGACACTGGTATGGATAGACATCAGAGCCTTGGATCCCAGCTTGACTGTGTTCTGGATGGAGAGCAGAGTCTTGGATTGGACTCTGGATGGATACTGCTCCAGATGGAGAGCAGAGTCTTGGATTGGACTCTGGATGGATACTGCTCCAGATGGAACGCAGAGCCATGGATCCCACTCTTGGTGGATACTGGTCTGGATGGACTCCAGAGCCATGGATCCGTCTCTGGATGGACACAGTTCTGGATGGACACAAGAGCCATAGATCCAAATTGGAACCTGTTCTGGATGGATGCAAGGGCCATGGATTCCACTCTGGATGGATACTGCTCCAGTTAGCAACCAGAGTCATAGATCCGAATCCAGATGGAGACTGGTCCAGATGGACACTGGTCCGGATGGTGACCAGAGCCATTCCTCCCACCTTGTATTGATAGTGGTCTTGCCAGACCCCGAGGCATGCATCCCACTCTGGATGGCCAGTGGTCTGGATGGGCCCCAGACCATGGATCCCCTATGAATGGACACTGGTCTAGATGGACGCCAGAGCCATGGATTCCAGCTGGACACTGGTGTGGATGGACACCAGAGCCATGGATGCCACTGTGGATGGACACTGGTTTGGATGGACATAAGAGCCACGGATCCCAATCTGGATGGACGCTGCTGTGAATAGACCCCAGAGCCATGGATCCCACAGTGGATTGACAGTGGTCAGGATGGACACCAGAGCAATGGATGCCACTGTGGATGGACGCAGGTAGAGATGCACACCAGAGTAATGGTGTCCGCTCTGGATGGACACTGGTCTGGATAGACAGCAGAACCCTGGCTTCCACTCTGGATGGACGCTTGCCTGAATAGACAAAAGAGCTATGGATCCCAGCTTGACACTGGTCTGGATGGACACCAGAGCCATGAATCCCACTCTGAATGCACACTACTCGTGATGGACACAAGAGCCATGCATCCCTCTGTGGATGGAGCCTGGTTTGAATGGACAGCACAGCCACGCATCCAGATGGACACCAGAGCCGTGGATCCCAACTGGACAGTGGTCTCGATGGACACCAGTGCCATGGATCCCACTGTGGATGGACACTGGTATGGATAGACATCAGAGCCTTGGATCCCAGCTTGACTGTGTTCTGGATGGAGAGCAGAGTCTTGGATTGGACTCTGGATGGATACTGCTCCAGATGGAGAGCAGAGTCTTGGATTGGACTCTGGATGGATACTGCTCCAGATGGAACGCAGAGCCATGGATCCCACTCTTGGTGGATACTGGTCTGGATGGACTCCAGAGCCATGGATCCGTCTCTGGATGGACACAGTTCTGGATGGACACAAGAGCCATAGATCCAAATTGGAACCTGTTCTGGATGGATGCAAGGGCCATGGATTCCACTCTGGATGGATACTGCTCCAGTTAGCAACCAGAGTCATAGATCCGAATCCAGATGGAGACTGGTCCAGATGGACACTGGTCCGGATGGTGACCAGAGCCATTCCTCCCACCTTGTATTGATAGTGGTCTTGCCAGACCGCGAGGCATGCATCCCACTCTGGATGGCCAGTGGTCTGGATGGGCCCCAGACCATGGATCCCCTATGAATGGACACTGGTCTAGATGGACGCCAGAGCCATGGATTCCAGCTGGACACTGGTGTGGATGGACACCAGAGCCATGGATGCCACTGTGGATGGACACTGGTTTGGATGGACATAAGAGCCACGGATCCCAATCTGGATGGACGCTGCTGTGAATAGACCCCAGAGCCATGGATCCCACAGTGGATTGACAGTGGTCAGGATGGACACCAGAGCAATGGATGCCACTGTGGATGGACGCAGGTAGAGATGCACACCAGAGTAATGGTGTCCGCTCTGGATGGACACTGGTCTGGATAGACAGCAGAAGCCTGGCTTCCACTCTGGATGGACGCTTGCCTGAATAGACAAAAGAGCTATGGATCCCAGCTTGACACTGGTTTGGATGGACACCAGAGCCATGAATCCCACTCTGAATGCACACTACTCGTGATGGACACAAGAGCCATGCATCCCTCTGTGGATGGAGCCTGGTTTGAATGGACAGCACAGCCACGCATCCAGATGGACACCAGAGCCGTGGATCCCAACTGGACAGTGGTCTCGATGGACACCAGTGCCATGGATCCCACTGTGGATGGACACTGGTATGGATAGACATCAGAGCCTTGGATCCCAGCTTGACTGTGTTCTGGATGGAGAGCAGAGTCTTGGATTGGACTCTGGATGGATACTGCTCCAGATGGAGAGCAGAGTCTTGGATTGGACTCTGGATGGATACTGCTCCAGATGGAACGCAGAGCCATGGATCCCACTCTTGGTGGATACTGGTCTGGATGGACTCCAGAGCCATGGATCCGTCTCTGGATGGACACAGTTCTGGATGGACACAAGAGCCATAGATCCAAATTGGAACCTGTTCTGGATGGATGCAAGGGCCATGGATTCCACTCTGGATGGATACTGCTCCAGTTAGCAACCAGAGTCATAGATCCGAATCCAGATGGAGACTGGTCCAGATGGACACTGGTCCGGATGGTGACCAGAGCCATTCCTCCCACCTTGTATTGATAGTGGTCTTGCCAGACCGCGAGGCATGCATCCCACTCTGGATGGCCAGTGGTCTGGATGGGCCCCAGACCATGGATCCCCTATGAATGGACACTGGTCTAGATGGACGCCAGAGCCATGGATTCCAGCTGGACACTGGTGTGGATGGACACCAGAGCCATGGATGCCACTGTGGATGGACACTGGTTTGGATGGACATAAGAGCCACGGATCCCAATCTGGATGGACGCTGCTGTGAATAGACCCCAGAGCCATGGATCCCACAGTGGATTGACAGTGGTCAGGATGGACACCAGAGCAATGGATGCCACTGTGGATGGACGCAGGTAGAGATGCACACCAGAGTAATGGTGTCCGCTCTGGATGGACACTGGTCTGGATAGACAGCAGAAGCCTGGCTTCCACTCTGGATGGACGCTTGCCTGAATAGACAAAAGAGCTATGGATCCCAGCTTGACACTGGTCTGGATGGACACCAGAGCCATGAATCCCACTCTGAATGCACACTACTCGTGATGGACACAAGAGCCATGCATCCCTCTGTGGATGGAGCCTGGTTTGAATGGACAGCACAGCCACGCATCCAGATGGACACCAGAGCCGTGGATCCCAACTGGACAGTGGTCTCGATGGACACCAGTGCCATGGATCCCACTGTGGATGGACACTGGTATGGATAGACATCAGAGCCTTGGATCCCAGCTTGACTGTGTTCTGGATGGAGAGCAGAGTCTTGGATTGGACTCTGGATGGATACTGCTCCAGATGGACAGCAGAGTCTTGGATTGGACTCTGGATGGATACTGCTCCAGATGGAACGCAGAGCCATGGATCCCACTCTTGGTGGATACTGGTCTGGATGGACTCCAGAGCCATGGATCCGTCTCTGGATGGACACAGTTCTGGATGGACACAAGAGCCATAGATCCAAATTGGAACCTGTTCTGGATGGATGCAAGGGCCATGGATTCCACTCTGGATGGATACTGCTCCAGTTAGCAACCAGAGTCATAGATCCGAATCCAGATGGAGACTGGTCCAGATGGACACTGGTCCGGATGGTGACCAGAGCCATTCCTCCCACCTTGTATTGATAGTGGTCTTGCCAGACCCCGAGGCATGCATCCCACTCTGGATGGCCAGTGGTCTGGATGGGCCCCAGACCATGGATCCCCTATGAATGGACACTGGTCTAGATGGACGCCAGAGCCATGGATTCCAGCTGGACACTGGTGTGGATGGACACCAGAGCCATGGATGCCACTGTGGATGGACACTGGTTTGGATGGACATAAGAGCCACGGATCCCAATCTGGATGGACGCTGCTGTGAATAGACCCCAGAGCCATGGATCCCACAGTGGATTGACAGTGGTCAGGATGGACACCAGAGCAATGGATGCCACTGTGGATGGACGCAGGTAGAGATGCACACCAGAGTAATGGTGTCCGCTCTGGATGGACACTGGTATGGATAGACAGCAGAACCCTGGCTTCCACTCTGGATGGACGCTTGCCTGAATAGACAAAAGAGCTATGGATCCCAGCTTGACACTGGTCTGGATGGACACCAGAGCCATGAATCCCACTCTGAATGCACACTACTCGTGATGGACACAAGAGCCATGCATCCCTCTGTGGATGGAGCCTGGTTTGAATGGACAGCACAGCCACGCATCCAGATGGACACCAGAGCCGTGGATCCCAACTGGACAGTGGTCTCGATGGACACCAGTGCCATGGATCCCACTGTGGATGGACACTGGTATGGATAGACATCAGAGCCTTGGATCCCAGCTTGACTGTGTTCTGGATGGAGAGCAGAGTCTTGGATTGGACTCTGGATGGATACTGCTCCAGATGGACAGCAGAGTCTTGGATTGGACTCTGGATGGATACTGCTCCAGATGGAACGCAGAGCCATGGATCCCACTCTTGGTGGATACTGGTCTGGATGGACTCCAGAGCCATGGATCCGTCTCTGGATGGACACAGTTCTGGATGGACACAAGAACCATAGATCCAAATTGGAACCTGTTCTGGATGGATGCAAGGGCCATGGATTCCACTCTGGATGGATACTGCTCCAGTTAGCAACCAGAGTCATAGATCCGAATCCAGATGGAGACTGGTCCAGATGGACACTGGTCCGGATGGTGACCAGAGCCATTCCTCCCACCTTGTATTGATAGTGGTCTTGCCAGACCCCGAGGCATGCATCCCACTCTGGATGGCCAGTGGTCTGGATGGGCCCCAGACCATGGATCCCCTATGAATGGACACTGGTCTAGATGGACGCCAGAGCCATGGATTCCAGCTGGACACTGGTGTGGATGGACACCAGAGCCATGGATGCCACTGTGGATGGACACTGGTTTGGATGGATATAAGAGCCACGGATCCCAATCTGGATGGACGCTGCTGTGAATAGACACCAGAGCCATGGATCCCACAGTGGATTGACAGTGGTCAGGATGGACACCAGGGCAATGGATGCCACTGTGGATGGACGCAGGTAGAGATGCACACCAGAGTAATGGTGTCCGCTCTGGATGGACACTGGTATGGATAGACATCAGAGCCTTGGATCCCAGCTTGACTGTGTTCTGGATGGAGAGCAGAGTCTTGGATTGGACTCTGGATGGATACTGCTCCAGATGGACAGCAGAGTCTTGGATTGGACTCTGGATGGATACTGCTCCAGATGGAACGCAGAGCCATGGATCCCACTGTTGGTGGATACTGGTCTGGATGGACTCCAGAGCCATGGATCCGTCTCTGGATGGACACAGTTCTGGATGGACACAAGAGCCATAGATCCAAATTGGAACCTGTTCTGGATGGATGCAAGGGCCATGGATTCCACTCTGGATGGATACTGCTCCAGTTAGCAACCAGAGTCATAGATCCGAATCCAGATGGAGACTGGTCCAGATGGACACTGGTCCGGATGGTGACCAGAGCCATTCCTCCCACCTTGTATTGATAGTGGTCTTGCCAGACCCCGAGGCATGGATCCCACTCTGGATGGCCAGTGGTCTGGATGGGCCCCAGACCATGGATCCCCTATGAATGGACACTGGTCTAGATGGACGCCAGAGCCATGGATTCCAGCTGGACACTGGTGTGGATGGACACCAGAGCCATGGATGCCACTGTGGATGGACACTGGTTTGGATGGACATAAGAGCCACGGATCCCAATCTGGATGGACGCTGCTGTGAATAGACCCCAGAGCCATGGATCCCACAGTGGATTGACAGTGGTCAGGATGGACACCAGAGCAATGGATGCCACTGTGGATGGACGCAGGTAGAGATGCACACCAGAGTAATGGTGTCCGCTCTGGATGGACACTGGTCTGGATAGACAGCAGAACCCTGGCTTCCACTCTGGATGGACGCTTGCCTGAATAGACAAAAGAGCTATGGATCCCAGCTTGACACTGGTCTGGATGGACACCAGAGCCATGAATCCCACTCTGAATGCACACTACTCGTGATGGACACAAGAGCCATGCATCCCTCTGTGGATGGAGCCTGGTTTGAATGGACAGCACAGCCACGCATCCAGATGGACACCAGAGCCGTGGATCCCAACTGGACAGTGGTCTCGATGGACACCAGTGCCATGGATCCCACTGTGGATGGACACTGGTATGGATAGACATCAGAGCCTTGGATCCCAGCTTGACTGTGTTCTGGATGGAGAGCAGAGTCTTGGATTGGACTCTGGATGGATACTGCTCCAGATGGAGAGCAGAGTCTTGGATTGGACTCTGGATGGATACTGCTCCAGATGGAACGCAGAGCCATGGATCCCACTCTTGGTGGATACTGGTCTGGATGGACTCCAGAGCCATGGATCCGTCTCTGGATGGACACAGTTCTGGATGGACACAAGAGCCATAGATCCAAATTGGAACCTGTTCTGGATGGATGCAAGGGCCATGGATTCCACTCTGGATGGATACTGCTCCAGTTAGCAACCAGAGTCATAGATCCGAATCCAGATGGAGACTGGTCCAGATGGACACTGGTCCGGATGGTGACCAGAGCCATTCCTCCCACCTTGTATCGATAGTGGTCTTGCCAGACCCCGAGGCATGCATCCCACTCTGGATGGCCAGTGGTCTGGATGGGCCCCAGACCATGGATCCCCTATGAATGGACACTGGTCTAGATGGACGCCAGAGCCATGGATTCCAGCTGGACACTGGTGTGGATGGACACCAGAGCCATGGATGCCACTGTGGATGGACACTGGTTTGGATGGACATAAGAGCCACGGATCCCAATCTGGATGGACGCTGCTGTGAATAGACCCCAGAGCCATGGATCCCACAGTGGATTGACAGTGGTCAGGATGGACACCAGAGCAATGGATGCCACTGTGGATGGACGCAGGTAGAGATGCACACCAGAGTAATGGTGTCCGCTCTGGATGGACACTGGTCTGGATAGACAGCAGAACCCTGGCTTCCACTCTGGATGGACGCTTGCCTGAATAGACAAAAGAGCTATGGATCCCAGCTTGACACTGGTCTGGATGGACACCAGAGCCATGAATCCCACTCTGAATGCACACTACTCGTGATGGACACAAGAGCCATGCATCCCTCTGTGGATGGAGCCTGGTTTGAATGGACAGCACAGCCACGCATCCAGATGGACACCAGAGCCGTGGATCCCAACTGGACAGTGGTCTCGATGGACACCAGTGCCATGGATCCCACTGTGGATGGACACTGGTATGGATAGACATCAGAGCCTTGGATCCCAGCTTGACTGTGTTCTGGATGGAGAGCAGAGTCTTGGATTGGACTCTGGATGGATACTGCTCCAGATGGAGAGCAGAGTCTTGGATTGGACTCTGGATGGATACTGCTCCAGATGGAACGCAGAGCCATGGATCCCACTGTTGGTGGATACTGGTCTGGATGGACTCCAGAGCCATGGATCCGTCTCTGGATGGACACAGTTCTGGATGGACACAAGAGCCATAGATCCAAATTGGAACCTGTTCTGGATGGATGCAAGGGCCATGGATTCCACTCTGGATGGATACTGCTCCAGTTAGCAACCAGAGTCATAGATCCGAATCCAGATGGAGACTGGTCCAGATGGACACTGGTCCGGATGGTGACCAGAGCCATTCCTCCCACCTTGTATTGATAGTGGTCTTGCCAGACCCCGAGGCATGCATCCCACTCTGGATGGCCAGTGGTCTGGATGGGCCCCAGACCATGGATCCCCTATGAATGGACACTGGTCTAGATGGACGCCAGAGCCATGGATTCCAGCTGGACACTGGTGTGGATGGACACCAGAGCCATGGATGCCACTGTGGATGGACACTGGTTTGGATGGACATAAGAGCCACGGATCCCAATCTGGATGGACGCTGCTGTGAATAGACCCCAGAGCCATGGATCCCACAGTGGATTGACAGTGGTCAGGATGGACACCAGAGCAATGGATGCCACTGTGGATGGACGCAGGTAGAGATGCACACCAGAGTAATGGTGTCCGCTCTGGATGGACACTGGTCTGGATAGACAGCAGAACCCTGGCTTCCACTCTGGATGGACGCTTGCCTGAATAGACAAAAGAGCTATGGATCCCAGCTTGACACTGGTCTGGATGGACACCAGAGCCATGAATCCCACTCTGAATGCACACTACTCGTGATGGACACAAGAGCCATGCATCCCTCTGTGGATGGAGCCTGGTTTGAATGGACAGCACAGCCACGCATCCAGATGGACACCAGAGCCGTGGATCCCAACTGGACAGTGGTCTCGATGGACACCAGTGCCATGGATCCCACTGTGGATGGACACTGGTATGGATAGACATCAGAGCCTTGGATCCCAGCTTGACTGTGTTCTGGATGGAGAGCAGAGTCTTGGATTGGACTCTGGATGGATACTGCTCCAGATGGACAGCAGAGTCTTGGATTGGACTCTGGATGGATACTGCTCCAGATGGAACGCAGAGCCATGGATCCCACTCTTGGTGGATACTGGTCTGGATGGACTCCAGAGCCATGGATCCGTCTCTGGATGGACACAGTTCTGGATGGACACAAGAACCATAGATCCAAATTGGAACCTGTTCTGGATGGATGCAAGGGCCATGGATTCCACTCTGGATGGATACTGCTCCAGTTAGCAACCAGAGTCATAGATCCGAATCCAGATGGAGACTGGTCCAGATGGACACTGGTCCGGATGGTGACCAGAGCCATTCCTCCCACCTTGTATTGATAGTGGTCTTGCCAGACCCCGAGGCATGCATCCCACTCTGGATGGCCAGTGGTCTGGATGGGCCCCAGACCATGGATCCCCTATGAATGGACACTGGTCTAGATGGACGCCAGAGCCATGGATTCCAGCTGGACACTGGTGTGGATGGACACCAGAGCCATGGATGCCACTGTGGATGGACACTGGTTTGGATGGATATAAGAGCCACGGATCCCAATCTGGATGGACGCTGCTGTGAATAGACACCAGAGCCATGGATCCCACAGTGGATTGACAGTGGTCAGGATGGACACCAGGGCAATGGATGCCACTGTGGATGGACGCAGGTAGAGATGCACACCAGAGTAATGGTGTCCGCTCTGGATGGACACTGGTATGGATAGACATCAGAGCCTTGGATCCCAGCTTGACTGTGTTCTGGATGGAGAGCAGAGTCTTGGATTGGACTCTGGATGGATACTGCTCCAGATGGACAGCAGAGTCTTGGATTGGACTCTGGATGGATACTGCTCCAGATGGAACGCAGAGCCATGGATCCCACTGTTGGTGGATACTGGTCTGGATGGACTCCAGAGCCATGGATCCGTCTCTGGATGGACACAGTTCTGGATGGACACAAGAGCCATAGATCCAAATTGGAACCTGTTCTGGATGGATGCAAGGGCCATGGATTCCACTCTGGATGGATACTGCTCCAGTTAGCAACCAGAGTCATAGATCCAAATCCAGATGGAGACTGGTCCAGATGGACACTGGTCCGGATGGTGACCAGAGCCATTCCTCCCACCTTGTATTGATAGTGGTCTTGCCAGACCCCGAGGCATGGATCCCACTCTGGATGGCCAGTGGTCTGGATGGGCCCCAGACCATGGATCCCCTATGAATGGACACTGGTCTAGATGGACGCCAGAGCCATGGATTCCAGCTGGACACTGGTGTGGATGGACACCAGAGCCATGGATGCCACTGTGGATGGACACTGGTTTGGATGGACATAAGAGCCACGGATCCCAATCTGGATGGACGCTGCTGTGAATAGACCCCAGAGCCATGGATCCCACAGTGGATTGACAGTGGTCAGGATGGACACCAGAGCAATGGATGCCACTGTGGATGGACGCAGGTAGAGATGCACACCAGAGTAATGGTGTCCGCTCTGGATGGACACTGGTCTGGATAGACAGCAGAACCCTGGCTTCCACTCTGGATGGACGCTTGCCTGAATAGACAAAAGAGCTATGGATCCCAGCTTGACACTGGTCTGGATGGACACCAGAGCCATGAATCCCACTCTGAATGCACACTACTCGTGATGGACAAAAGAGCCATGCATCCCTCTGTGGATGGAGCCTGGTTTGAATGGACAGCACAGCCACGCATCCAGATGGACACCAGAGCCGTGGATCCCAACTGGACAGTGGTCTCGATGGACACCAGTGCCATGGATCCCACTGTGGATGGACACTGGTATGGATAGACATCAGAGCCTTGGATCCCAGCTTGACTGTGTTCTGGATGGAGAGCAGAGTCTTGGATTGGACTCTGGATGGATACTGCTCCAGATGGACAGCAGAGTCTTGGATTGGACTCTGGATGGATACTGCTCCAGATGGAACGCAGAGCCATGGATCCCACTCTTGGTGGATACTGGTCTGGATGGACTCCAGAGCCATGGATCCGTCTCTGGATGGACACAGTTCTGGATGGACACAAGAGCCATAGATCCAAATTGGAACCTGTTCTGGATGGATGCAAGGGCCATGGATTCCACTCTGGATGGATACTGCTCCAGTTAGCAACCAGAGTCATAGATCCGAATCCAGATGGAGACTGGTCCAGATGGACACTGGTCCGGATGGTGACCAGAGCCATTCCTCCCACCTTGTATTGATAGTGGTCTTGCCAGACCCCGAGGCATGCATCCCACTCTGAATGGCCAGTGGTCTGGATGGGCCCCAGACCATGGATCCCCTATGAATGGACACTGGTCTAGATGGACGCCAGAGCCATGGATTCCAGCTGGACACTGGTGTGGATGGACACCAGAGCCATGGATGCCACTGTGGATGGACACTGGTTTGGATGGACATAAGAGCCACGGATCCCAATCTGGATGGACGCTGCTGTGAATAGACCCCAGAGCCATGGATCCCACAGTGGATTGACAGTGGTCAGGATGGACACCAGAGCAATGGATGCCACTGTGGATGGACGCAGGTAGAGATGCACACCAGAGTAATGGTGTCCGCTCTGGATGGACACTGGTATGGATAGACAGCAGAACCCTGGCTTCCACTCTGGATGGACGCTTGCCTGAATAGACAAAAGAGCTATGGATCCCAGCTTGACACTGGTCTGGATGGACACCAGAGCCATGAATCCCACTCTGAATGCACACTACTCGTGATGGACACAAGAGCCATGCATCCCTCTGTGGATGGAGCCTGGTTTGAATGGACAGCACAGCCACGCATCCAGATGGACACCAGAGCCGTGGATCCCAACTGGACAGTGGTCTCGATGGACACCAGTGCCATGGATCCCACTGTGGATGGACACTGGTATGGATAGACATCAGAGCCTTGGATCCCAGCTTGACTGTGTTCTGGATGGAGAGCAGAGTCTTGGATTGGACTCTGGATGGATACTGCTCCAGATGGAGAGCAGAGTCTTGGATTGGACTCTGGATGGATACTGCTCCAGATGGAACGCAGAGCCATGGATCCCACTCTTGGTGGATACTGGTCTGGATGGACTCCAGAGCCATGGATCCGTCTCTGGATGGACACAGTTCTGGATGGACACAAGAGCCATAGATCCAAATTGGAACCTGTTCTGGATGGATGCAAGGGCCATGGATTCCACTCTGGATGGATACTGCTCCAGTTAGCAACCAGAGTCATAGATCCGAATCCAGATGGAGACTGGTCCAGATGGACACTGGTCCGGATGGTGACCAGAGCCATTCCTCCCACCTTGTATTGATAGTGGTCTTGCCAGACCCCGAGGCATGCATCCCACTCTGGATGGCCAGTGGTCTGGATGGGCCCCAGACCATGGATCCCCTATGAATGGACACTGGTCTAGATGGACGCCAGAGCCATGGATTCCAGCTGGACACTGGTGTGGATGGACACCAGAGCCATGGATGCCACTGTGGATGGACACTGGTTTGGATGGACATAAGAGCCACGGATCCCAATCTGGATGGACGCTGCTGTGAATAGACCCCAGAGCCATGGATCCCACAGTGGATTGACAGTGGTCAGGATGGACACCAGGGCAATGGATGCCACTGTGGATGGACGCAGGTAGAGATGCACACCAGAGTAATGGTGTCCACTCTGGATGGACACTGGTCTGGATAGACAGCAGAACCCTGGCTTCCACTCTGGATGGACGCTTGCCTGAATAGACAAAAGAGCTATGGATCCCAGCTTGACACTGGTCTGGATGGACACCAGAGCCATGAATCCCACTCTGAATGCACACTACTCGTGATGGACACAAGAGCCATGCATCCCTCTGTGGATGGAGCCTGGTTTGAATGGACAGCACAGCCACGCATCCAGATGGACACCAGAGCCGTGGATCCCAACTGGACAGTGGTCTCGATGGACACCAGTGCCATGGATCCCACTGTGGATGGACACTGGTATGGATAGACATCAGAGCCTTGGATCCCAGCTTGACTGTGTTCTGGATGGAGAGCAGAGTCTTGGATTGGACTCTGGATGGATACTGCTCCAGATGGACAGCAGAGTCTTGGATTGGACTCTGGATGGATACTGCTCCAGATGGAACGCAGAGCCATGGATCCCACTGTTGGTGGATACTGGTCTGGATGGACTCCAGAGCCATGGATCCGTCTCTGGATGGACACAGTTCTGGATGGACACAAGAGCCATAGATCCAAATTGGAACCTGTTCTGGATGGATGCAAGGGCCATGGATTCCACTCTGGATGGATACTGCTCCAGTTAGCAACCGGAGTCATAGATCCGAATCCAGATGGAGACTGGTCCAGATGGACACTGGTCCGGATGGTGACCAGAGCCATTCCTCCCACCTTGTATTGATAGTGGTCTTGCCAGACCCCGAGGCATGCATCCCACTCTGGATGGCCAGTGGTCTGGATGGGCCCCAGACCATGGATCCCCTATGAATGGACACTGGTCTAGATGGACGCCAGAGCCATGGATTCCAGCTGGACACTGGTGTGGATGGACACCAGAGCCATGGATGCCACTGTGGATGGACACTGGTTTGGATGGACATAAGAGCCACGGATCCCAATCTGGATGGACGCTGCTGTGAATAGACCCCAGAGCCATGGATCCCACAGTGGATTGACAGTGGTCAGGATGGACACCAGAGCAATGGATGCCACTGTGGATGGACGCAGGTAGAGATGCACACCAGAGTAATGGTGTCCGCTCTGGATGGACACTGGTATGGATAGACAGCAGAACCCTGGCTTCCACTCTGGATGGACGCTTGCCTGAATAGACAAAAGAGCTATGGATCCCAGCTTGACACTGGTCTGGATGGACACCAGAGCCATGAATCCCACTCTGAATGCACACTACTCGTGATGGACACAAGAGCCATGCATCCCTCTGTGGATGGAGCCTGGTTTGAATGGACAGCACAGCCACGCATCCAGATGGACACCAGAGCCGTGGATCCCAACTGGACAGTGGTCTCGATGGACACCAGTGCCATGGATCCCACTGTGGATGGACACTGGTATGGATAGACATCAGAGCCTTGGATCCCAGCTTGACTGTGTTCTGGATGGAGAGCAGAGTCTTGGATTGGACTCTGGATGGATACTGCTCCAGATGGACAGCAGAGTCTTGGATTGGACTCTGGATGGATACTGCTCCAGATGGAACGCAGAGCCATGGATCCCACTCTTGGTGGATACTGGTCTGGATGGACTCCAGAGCCATGGATCCGTCTCTGGATGGACACAGTTCTGGATGGACACAAGAGCCATAGATCCAAATTGGAACCTGTTCTGGATGGATGCAAGGGCCATGGATTCCACTCTGGATGGATACTGCTCCAGTTAGCAACCAGAGTCATAGATCCGAATCCAGATGGAGACTGGTCCAGATGGACACTGGTCCGGATGGTGACCAGAGCCATTCCTCCCACCTTGTATTGATAGTGGTCTTGCCAGACCCCGAGGCATGCATCCCACTCTGGATGGCCAGTGGTCTGGATGGGCCCCAGACCATGGATCCCCTATGAATGGACACTGGTCTAGATGGACGCCAGAGCCATGGATTCCAGCTGGACACTGGTGTGGATGGACACCAGAGCCATGGATGCCACTGTGGATGGACACTGGTTTGGATGGACATAAGAGCCACGGATCCCAATCTGGATGGACGCTGCTGTGAATAGACCCCAGAGCCATGGATCCCACAGTGGATTGACAGTGGTCAGGATGGACACCAGAGCAATGGATGCCACTGTGGATGGACGCAGGTAGAGATGCACACCAGAGTAATGGTGTCCGCTCTGGATGGACACTGGTCTGGATAGACAGCAGAACCCTGGCTTCCACTCTGGATGGACGCTTGCCTGAATAGACAAAAGAGCTATGGATCCCAGCTTGACACTGGTCTGGATGGACACCAGAGCCATGAATCCCACTCTGAATGCACACTACTCGTGATGGACACAAGAGCCATGCATCCCTCTGTGGATGGAGCCTGGTTTGAATGGACAGCACAGCCACGCATCCAGATGGACACCAGAGCCGTGGATCCCAACTGGACAGTGGTCTCGATGGACACCAGTGCCATGGATCCCACTGTGGATGGACACTGGTATGGATAGACATCAGAGCCTTGGATCCCAGCTTGACTGTGTTCTGGATGGAGAGCAGAGTCTTGGATTGGACTCTGGATGGATACTGCTCCAGATGGAGAGCAGAGTCTTGGATTGGACTCTGGATGGATACTGCTCCAGATGGAACGCAGAGCCATGGATCCCACTCTTGGTGGATACTGGTCTGGATGGACTCCAGAGCCATGGATCCGTCTCTGGATGGACACAGTTCTGGATGGACACAAGAGCCATAGATCCAAATTGGAACCTGTTCTGGATGGATGCAAGGGCCATGGATTCCACTCTGGATGGATACTGCTCCAGTTAGCAACCAGAGTCATAGATCCGAATCCAGATGGAGACTGGTCCAGATGGACACTGGTCCGGATGGTGACCAGAGCCATTCCTCCCACCTTGTATTGATAGTGGTCTTGCCAGACCCCGAGGCATGCATCCCACTCTGGATGGCCAGTGGTCTGGATGGGCCCCAGACCATGGATCCCCTATGAATGGACACTGGTCTAGATGGACGCCAGAGCCATGGATTCCAGCTGGACACTGGTGTGGATGGACACCAGAGCCATGGATGCCACTGTGGATGGACACTGGTTTGGATGGACATAAGAGCCACGGATCCCAATCTGGATGGACGCTGCTGTGAATAGACCCCAGAGCCATGGATCCCACAGTGGATTGACAGTGGTCAGGATGGACACCAGAGCAATGGATGCCACTGTGGATGGACGCAGGTAGAGATGCACACCAGAGTAATGGTGTCCGCTCTGGATGGACACTGGTATGGATAGACAGCAGAACCCTGGCTTCCACTCTGGATGGACGCTTGCCTGAATAGACAAAAGAGCTATGGATCCCAGCTTGACACTGGTCTGGATGGACACCAGAGCCATGAATCCCACTCTGAATGCACACTACTCGTGATGGACACAAGAGCCATGCATCCCTCTGTGGATGGAGCCTGGTTTGAATGGACAGCACAGCCACGCATCCAGATGGACACCAGAGCCGTGGATCCCAACTGGACAGTGGTCTCGATGGACACCAGTGCCATGGATCCCACTGTGGATGGACACTGGTATGGATAGACATCAGAGCCTTGGATCCCAGCTTGACTGTGTTCTGGATGGAGAGCAGAGTCTTGGATTGGACTCTGGATGGATACTGCTCCAGATGGACAGCAGAGTCTTGGATTGGACTCTGGATGGATACTGCTCCAGATGGAACGCAGAGCCATGGATCCCACTGTTGGTGGATACTGGTCTGGATGGACTCCAGAGCCATGGATCCGTCTCTGGATGGACACAGTTCTGGATGGACACAAGAGCCATAGATCCAAATTGGAACCTGTTCTGGATGGATGCAAGGGCCATGGATTCCACTCTGGATGGATACTGCTCCAGTTAGCAACCAGAGTCATAGATCCGAATCCAGATGGAGACTGGTCCAGATGGACACTGGTCCGGATGGTGACCAGAGCCATTCCTCCCACCTTGTATTGATAGTGGTCTTGCCAGACCCCGAGGCATGCATCCCACTCTGGATGGCCAGTGGTCTGGATGGGCCCCAGACCATGGATCCCCTATGAATGGACACTGGTCTAGATGGACGCCAGAGCCATGGATTCCAGCTGGACACTGGTGTGGATGGACACCAGAGCCATGGATGCCACTGTGGATGGACACTGGTTTGGATGGACATAAGAGCCACGGATCCCAATCTGGATGGACGCTGCTGTGAATAGACCCCAGAGCCATGGATCCCACAGTGGATTGACAGTGGTCAGGATGGACACCAGAGCAATGGATGCCACTGTGGATGGACGCAGGTAGAGATGCACACCAGAGTAATGGTGTCCGCTCTGGATGGACACTGGTCTGGATAGACAGCAGAACCCTGGCTTCCACTCTGGATGGACGCTTGCCTGAATAGACAAAAGAGCTATGGATCCCAGCTTGACACTGGTCTGGATGGACACCAGAGCCATGAATCCCACTCTGAATGCACACTACTCGTGATGGACACAAGAGCCATGCATCCCTCTGTGGATGGAGCCTGGTTTGAATGGACAGCACAGCCACGCATCCAGATGGACACCAGAGCCGTGGATCCCAACTGGACAGTGGTCTCGATGGACACCAGTGCCATGGATCCCACTGTGGATGGACACTGGTATGGATAGACATCAGAGCCTTGGATCCCAGCTTGACTGTGTTCTGGATGGAGAGCAGAGTCTTGGATTGGACTCTGGATGGATACTGCTCCAGATGGAACGCAGAGCCATGGATCCCACTGTTGGTGGATACTGGTCTGGATGGACTCCAGAGCCATGGATCCGTCTCTGGATGGACACAGTTCTGGATGGACACAAGAGCCATAGATCCAAATTGGAACCTGTTCTGGATGGATGCAAGGGCCATGGATTCCACTCTGGATGGATACTGCTCCAGTTAGCAACCAGAGTCATAGATCCGAATCCAGATGGAGACTGGTCCAGATGGACACTGGTCTGGATGGTGACCAGAGCCATTCCTCCCACCTTGTATTGATAGTGGTCTTGCCAGACCCCGAGGCATGCATCCCACTCTGGATGGCCAGTGGTCTGGATGGGCCCCAGACCATGGATCCCCTATGAATGGACACTGGTCTAGATGGACGCCAGAGCCGTGGATTCCAGCTGGACACTGGTGTGGATGGACACCAGAGCCATGGATGCCACTGTGGATGGACACTGGTTTGGATGGACATAAGAGCCACGGATCCCAATCTGGATGGACGCTGCTGTGAATAGACACCAGAGCCATGGATCCCACAGTGGATTGACAGTGGTCAGGATGGACACCAGGGCAATGGATGCCACTGTGGATGGACGCAGGTAGAGATGCACACCCGAGTAATGGTGTCCGCTCTGGATGGACACTGGTATGGATAGACATCAGAGCCTTGGATCCCAGCTTGACTGTGTTCTGGATGGAGAGCAGAGTCTTGGATTGGACTCTGGATGGATACTGCTCCAGATGGACAGCAGAGTCTTGGATTGGACTCTGGATGGATACTGCTCCAGATGGAACGCAGAGCCATGGATCCCACTGTTGGTGGATACTGGTCTGGATGGACTCCAGAGCCATGGATCCGTCTCTGGATGGACACAGTTCTGGATGGACACAAGAGCCATAGATCCAAATTGGAACCTGTTCTGGATGGATGCAAGGGCCATGGATTCCACTCTGGATGGATACTGCTCCAGTTAGCAACCAGAGTCATAGATCCGAATCCAGATGGAGACTGGTCCAGATGGACACTGGTCCGGATGGTGACCAGAGCCATTCCTCCCACCTTGTATTGATAGTGGTCTTGCCAGACCCCGAGGCATGCATCCCACTCTGAATGGCCAGTGGTCTGGATGGGCCCCAGACCATGGATCCCCTATGAATGGACACTGGTCTAGATGGACGCCAGAGCCATGGATTCCAGCTGGACACTGGTGTGGATGGACACCAGAGCCATGGATGCCACTGTGGATGGACACTGGTTTGGATGGACATAAGAGCCACGGATCCCAATCTGGATGGACGCTGCTGTGAATAGACCCCAGAGCCATGGATCCCACAGTGGATTGACAGTGGTCAGGATGGACACCAGAGCAATGGATGCCACTGTGGATGGACGCAGGTAGAGATGCACACCAGAGTAATGGTGTCCGCTCTGGATGGACACTGGTATGGATAGACATCAGAGCCTTGGATCCCAGCTTGACTGTGTTCTGGATGGAGAGCAGAGTCTTGGATTGGACTCTGGATGGATACTGCTCCAGATGGACAGCAGAGTCTTGGATTGGACTCTGGATGGATACTGCTCCAGATGGAACGCAGAGCCATGGATCCCACTCTTGGTGGATACTGGTCTGGATGGACTCCAGAGCCATGGATCCGTCTCTGGATGGACACAGTTCTGGATGGACACAAGAGCCATAGATCCAAATTGGAACCTGTTCTGGATGGATGCAAGGGCCATGGATTCCACTCTGGATGGATACTGCTCCAGTTAGCAACCAGAGTCATAGATCCGAATCCAGATGGAGACTGGTCCAGATGGACACTGGTCCGGATGGTGACCAGAGCCATTCCTCCCACCTTGTATTGATAGTGGTCTTGCCAGACCCCGAGGCATGGATCCCACTCTGGATGGCCAGTGGTCTGGATGGGCCCCAGACCATGTATCCCCTATGAATGGACACTGGTCTAGACGGACGCCAGAGCCATGGATTCCAGCTGGACACTGGTGTGGATGGACACCAGAGCCATGGATGCCACTGTGGATGGACACTGGTTTGGATGGACATAAGAGCCACGGATCCCAATCTGGATGGACGCTGCTGTGAATAGACCCCAGAGCCATGGATCCCACAGTGGATTGACAGTGGTCAGGATGGACACCAGAGCAATGGATGCCACTGTGGATGGACGCAGGTAGAGATGCACACCAGAGTAATGGTGTCCGCTCTGGATGGACACTGGTCTGGATAGACAGCAGAACCCTGGCTTCCACTCTGGATGGACGCTTGCCTGAATAGACAAAAGAGCTATGGATCCCAGCTTGACACTGGTCTGGATGGACACCAGAGCCATGAATCCCACTCTGAATGCACACTACTCGTGATGGACACAAGAGCCATGCATCCCTCTGTGGATGGAGCCTGGTTTGAATGGACAGCACAGCCACGCATCCAGATGGACACCAGAGCCGTGGATCCCAACTGGACAGTGGTCTCGATGGACACCAGTGCCATGGATCCCACTGTGGATGGACACTGGTATGGATAGACATCAGAGCCTTGGATCCCAGCTTGACTGTGTTCTGGATGGAGAGCAGAGTCTTGGATTGGACTCTGGATGGATACTGCTCCTGATGGAACGCAGAGCCATGGATCCCACTGTTGGTGGATACTGGTCTGGATGGACTCCAGAGCCATGGATCCGTCTCTGGATGGACACAGTTCTGGATGGACACAAGAGCCATAGATCCAAATTGGAACCTGTTCTGGATGGATGCAAGGGCCATGGATTCCACTCTGGATGGATACTGCTCCAGTTAGCAACCAGAGTCATAGATCCGAATCCAGATGGAGACTGGTCCAGATGGACACTGGTCCGGATGGTGACCAGAGCCATTCCTCCCACCTTGTATTGATAGTGGTCTTGCCAGACCCCGAGGCATGCATCCCACTCTGGATGGCCAGTGGTCTGGATGGGCCCCAGACCATGGATCCCCTATGAATGGACACTGGTCTAGATGGACGCCAGAGCCATGGATTCCAGCTGGACACTGGTGTGGATGGACACCAGAGCCATGGATGCCACTGTGGATGGACACTGGTTTGGATGGACATAAGAGCCACGGATCCCAATCTGGATGGACGCTGCTGTGAATAGACCCCAGAGCCATGGATCCCACAGTGGATTGACAGTGGTCAGGATGGACACCAGAGCAATGGATGCCACTGTGGATGGACGCAGGTACAGATGCACACCCGAGTAATGGTGTCCGCTCTGGATGGACACTGGTATGGATAGACATCAGAGCCTTGGATCCCAGCTTGACTGTGTTCTGGATGGAGAGCAGAGTCTTGGATTGGACTCTGGATGGATACTGCTCCAGATGGACAGCAGAGTCTTGGATTGGACTCTGGATGGATACTGCTCCAGATGGAACGCAGAGCCATGGATCCCACTCTTGGTGGATACTGGTCTGGATGGACTCCAGAGCCATGGATCCGTCTCTGGATGGACACAGTTCTGGATGGACACAAGAACCATAGATCCAAATTGGAACCTGTTCTGGATGGATGCAAGGGCCATGGATTCCACTCTGGATGGATACTGCTCCAGTTAGCAACCAGAGTCATAGATCCGAATCCAGATGGAGACTGGTCCAGATGGACACTGGTCCGGATGGTGACCAGAGCCATTCCTCCCACCTTGTATTGATAGTGGTCTTGCCAGACCCCGAGGCATGCATCCCACTCTGGATGGCCAGTGGTCTGGATGGGCCCCAGACCATGGATCCCCTATGAATGGACACTGGTCTAGATGGACGCCAGAGCCATGGATTCCAGCTGGACACTGGTGTGGATGGACACCAGAGCCATGGATGCCACTGTGGATGGACACTGGTTTGGATGGATATAAGAGCCACGGATCCCAATCTGGATGGACGCTGCTGTGAATAGACACCAGAGCCATGGATCCCACAGTGGATTGACAGTGGTCAGGATGGACACCAGGGCAATGGATGCCACTGTGGATGGACGCAGGTAGAGATGCACACCAGAGTAATGGTGTCCGCTCTGGATGGACACTGGTATGGATAGACATCAGAGCCTTGGATCCCAGCTTGACTGTGTTCTGGATGGAGAGCAGAGTCTTGGATTGGACTCTGGATGGATACTGCTCCAGATGGACAGCAGAGTCTTGGATTGGACTCTGGATGGATACTGCTCCAGATGGAACGCAGAGCCATGGATCCCACTGTTGGTGGATACTGGTCTGGATGGACTCCAGAGCCATGGATCCGTCTCTGGATGGACACAGTTCTGGATGGACACAAGAGCCATAGATCCAAATTGGAACCTGTTCTGGATGGATGCAAGGGCCATGGATTCCACTCTGGATGGATACTGCTCCAGTTAGCAACCAGAGTCATAGATCCGAATCCAGATGGAGACTGGTCCAGATGGACACTGGTCCGGATGGTGACCAGAGCCATTCCTCCCACCTTGTATTGATAGTGGTCTTGCCAGACCCCGAGGCATGCATCCCACTCTGGATGGCCAGTGGTCTGGATGGGCCCCAGACCATGGATCCCCTATGAATGGACACTGGTCTAGATGGACGCCAGAGCCATGGATTCCAGCTGGACACTGGTGTGGATGGACACCAGAGCCATGGATGCCACTGTGGATGGACACTGGTTTGGATGGACATAAGAGCCACGGATCCCAATCTGGATGGACGCTGCTGTGAATAGACCCCAGAGCCATGGATCCCACAGTGGATTGACAGTGGTCAGGATGGACACCAGAGCAATGGATGCCACTGTGGATGGACGCAGGTAGAGATGCACACCAGAGTAATGGTGTCCGCTCTGGATGGACACTGGTCTGGATAGACAGCAGAACCCTGGCTTCCACTCTGGATGGACGCTTGCCTGAATAGACAAAAGAGCTATGGATCCCAGCTTGACACTGGTCTGGATGGACACCAGAGCCATGAATCCCACTCTGAATGCACACTACTCGTGATGGACACAAGAGCCATGCATCCCTCTGTGGATGGAGCCTGGTTTGAATGGACAGCACAGCCACGCATCCAGATGGACACCAGAGCCGTGGATCCCAACTGGACAGTGGTCTCGATGGACACCAGTGCCATGGATCCCACTGTGGATGGACACTGGTATGGATAGACATCAGAGCCTTGGATCCCAGCTTGACTGTGTTCTGGATGGAGAGCAGAGTCTTGGATTGGACTCTGGATGGATACTGCTCCAGATGGACAGCAGAGTCTTGGATTGGACTCTGGATGGATACTGCTCCAGATGGAACGCAGAGCCATGGATCCCACTGTTGGTGGATACTGGTCTGGATGGACTCCAGAGCCATGGATCCGTCTCTGGATGGACACAGTTCTGGATGGACACAAGAGCCATAGATCCAAATTGGAACCTGTTCTGGATGGATGCAAGGGCCATGGATTCCACTCTGGATGGATACTGCTCCAGTTAGCAACCAGAGTCATAGATCCGAATCCAGATGGAGACTGGTCCAGATGGACACTGGTCCGGATGGTGACCAGAGCCATTCCTCCCACCTTGTATTGATAGTGGTCTTGCCAGACCCCGAGGCATGCATCCCACTCTGGATGGCCAGTGGTCTGGATGGGCCCCAGACCATGGATCCCCTATGAATGGACACTGGTCTAGATGGACGCCAGAGCCATGGATTCCAGCTGGACACTGGTGTGGATGGACACCAGAGCCATGGATGCCACTGTGGATGGACACTGGTTTGGATGGACATAAGAGCCACGGATCCCAATCTGGATGGACGCTGCTGTGAATAGACCCCAGAGCCATGGATCCCACAGTGGATTGACAGTGGTCAGGATGGACACCAGAGCAATGGATGCCACTGTGGATGGACGCAGGTAGAGATGCACACCAGAGTAATGGTGTCCACTCTGGATGGACACTGGTCTGGATAGACACCAGAACCCTGGCTTCCACTCTGGATGGACGCTTGCCTGAATAGACAAAAGAGCTATGGATCCCAGCTTGACACTGGTCTGGATGGACACCAGAGCCATGAATCCCACTCTGAATGCACACTACTCGTGATGGACACAAGAGCCATGCATCCCTCTGTGGATGGAGCCTGGTTTGAATGGACAGCACAGCCACGCATCCAGATGGACACCAGAGCCGTGGATCCCAACTGGACAGTGGTCTCGATGGACACCAGTGCCATGGATCCCACTGTGGATGGACACTGGTATGGATAGACATCAGAGCCTTGGATCCCAGCTTGACTGTGTTCTGGATGGAGAGCAGAGTCTTGGATTGGACTCTGGATGGATACTGCTCCAGATGGACAGCAGAGTCTTGGATTGGACTCTGGATGGATACTGCTCCAGATGGAACGCAGAGCCATGGATCCCACTGTTGGTGGATACTGGTCTGGATGGACTCCAGAGCCATGGATCCGTCTCTGGATGGACACAGTTCTGGATGGACACAAGAGCCATAGATCCAAATTGGAACCTGTTCTGGATGGATGCAAGGGCCATGGATTCCACTCTGGATGGATACTGCTCCAGTTAGCAACCAGAGTCATAGATCCGAATCCAGATGGAGACTGGTCCAGATGGACACTGGTCCGGATGGTGACCAGAGCCATTCCTCCCACCTTGTATTGATAGTGGTCTTGCCAGACCCCGAGGCATGCATCCCACTCTGGATGGCCAGTGGTCTGGATGGGCCCCAGACCATGGATCCCCTATGAATGGACACTGGTCTAGATGGACGCCAGAGCCATGGATTCCAGCTGGACACTGGTGTGGATGGACACCAGAGCCATGGATGCCACTGTGGATGGACACTGGTTTGGATGGACATAAGAGCCACGGATCCCAATCTGGATGGACGCTGCTGTGAATAGACCCCAGAGCCATGGATCCCACAGTGGATTGACAGTGGTCAGGATGGACACCAGAGCAATGGATGCCACTGTGGATGGACGCAGGTAGAGATGCACACCAGAGTAATGGTGTCCGCTCTGGATGGACACTGGTATGGATAGACAGCAGAACCCTGGCTTCCACTCTGGATGGACGCTTGCCTGAATAGACAAAAGAGCTATGGATCCCAGCTTGACACTGGTCTGGATGGACACCAGAGCCATGAATCCCACTCTGAATGCACACTACTCGTGATGGACACAAGAGCCATGCATCCCTCTGTGGATGGAGCCTGGTTTGAATGGACAGCACAGCCACGCATCCAGATGGACACCAGAGCCGTGGATCCCAACTGGACAGTGGTCTCGATGGACACCAGTGCCATGGATCCAACTGTGGATGGACACTGGTATGGATAGACATCAGAGCCTTGGATCCCAGCTTGACTGTGTTCTGGATGGAGAGCAGAGTCTTGGATTGGACTCTGGATGGATACTGCTCCAGATGGACAGCAGAGTCTTGGATTGGACTCTGGATGGATACTGCTCCAGATGGAACGCAGAGCCATGGATCCCACTGTTGGTGGATACTGGTCTGGATGGACTCCAGAGCCATGGATCCGTCTCTGGATGGACACAGTTCTGGATGGACACAAGAGCCATAGATCCAAATTGGAACCTGTTCTGGATGGATGCAAGGGCCATGGATTCCACTCTGGATGGATACTGCTCCAGTTAGCAACCAGAGTCATAGATCCGAATCCAGATGGAGACTGGTCCAGATGGACACTGGTCCGGATGGTGACCAGAGCCATTCCTCCCACCTTGTATTGATAGTGGTCTTGCCAGACCCCGAGGCATGCATCCCACTCTGGATGGCCAGTGGTCTGGATGGGCCCCAGACCATGGATCCCCTATGAATGGACACTGGTCTAGATGGACGCCAGAGCCATGGATTCCAGCTGGACACTGGTGTGGATGGACACCTGAGCCATGGATGCCACTGTGGATGGACACTGGTTTGGATGGACATAAGAGCCACGGATCCCAATCTGGATGGACGCTGCTGTGAATAGACCCCAGAGCCATGGATCCCACAGTGGATTGACAGTGGTCAGGATGGACACCAGGGCAATGGATGCCACTGTGGATGGACGCAGGTAGAGATGCACACCAGAGTAATGGTGTCCGCTCTGGATGGACACTGGTATGGATAGACATCAGAGCCTTGGATCCCAGCTTGACTGTGTTCTGGATGGAGAGCAGAGTCTTGGATTGGACTCTGGATGGATACTGCTCCAGATGGACAGCAGAGTCTTGGATTGGACTCTGGATGGATACTGCTCCAGATGGAACGCAGAGCCATGGATCCCACTGTTGGTGGATACTGGTCTGGATGGACTCCAGAGCCATGGATCCGTCTCTGGATGGACACAGTTCTGGATGGACACAAGAGCCATAGATCCAAATTGGAACCTGTTCTGGATGGATGCAAGGGCCATGGATTCCACTCTGGATGGATACTGCTCCAGTTAGCAACCAGAGTCATAGATCCGAATCCAGATGGAGACTGGTCCAGATGGACACTGGTCCGGATGGTGACCAGAGCCATTCCTCCCACCTTGTATTGATAGTGGTCTTGCCAGACCCCGAGGCATGCATCCCACTCTGGATGGCCAGTGGTCTGGATGGGCCCCAGACCATGGATCCCCTATGAATGGACACTGGTCTAGATGGACGCCAGAGCCATGGATTCCAGCTGGACACTGGTGTGGATGGACACCAGAGCCATGGATGCCACTGTGGATGGACACTGGTTTGGATGGACATAAGAGCCACGGATCCCAATCTGGATGGACGCTGCTGTGAATAGACCCCAGAGCCATGGATCCCACAGTGGATTGACAGTGGTCAGGATGGACACCAGAGCAATGGATGCCACTGTGGATGGACGCAGGTAGAGATGCACACCAGAGTAATGGTGTCCGCTCTGGATGGACACTGGTATGGATAGACAGCAGAACCCTGGCTTCCACTCTGGATGGACGCTTGCCTGAATAGACAAAAGAGCTATGGATCCCAGCTTGACACTGGTCTGGATGGACACCAGAGCCATGAATCCCACTCTGAATGCACACTACTCGTGATGGACACAAGAGCCATGCATCCCTCTGTGGATGGAGCCTGGTTTGAATGGACAGCACAGCCACGCATCCAGATGGACACCAGAGCCGTGGATCCCAACTGGACAGTGGTCTCGATGGACACCAGTGCCATGGATCCCACTGTGGATGGACACTGGTATGGATAGACATCAGAGCCTTGGATCCCAGCTTGACTGTGTTCTGGATGGAGAGCAGAGTCTTGGATTGGACTCTGGATGGATACTGCTCCAGATGGACAGCAGAGTCTTGGATTGGACTCTGGATGGATACTGCTCCAGATGGAACGCAGAGCCATGGATCCCACTGTTGGTGGATACTGGTCTGGATGGACTCCAGAGCCATGGATCCGTCTCTGGATGGACACAGTTCTGGATGGACACAAGAGCCATAGATCCAAATTGGAACCTGTTCTGGATGGATGCAAGGGCCATGGATTCCACTCTGGATGGATACTGCTCCAGTTAGCAACCAGAGTCATAGATCCGAATCCAGATGGAGACTGGTCCAGATGGACACTGGTCCGGATGGTGACCAGAGCCATTCCTCCCACCTTGTATTGATAGTGGTCTTGCCAGACCCCGAGGCATGCATCCCACTCTGGATGGCCAGTGGTCTGGATGGGCCCCAGACCATGGATCCCCTATGAATGGACACTGGTCTAGATGGACGCCAGAGCCATGGATTCCAGCTGGACACTGGTGTGGATGGACACCAGAGCCATGGATGCCACTGTGGATGGACACTGGTTTGGATGGACATAAGAGCCACGGATCCCAATCTGGATGGACGCTGCTGTGAATAGACCCCAGAGCCATGGATCCCACAGTGGATTGACAGTGGTCAGGATGGACACCAGGGCAATGGATGCCACTGTGGATGGACGCAGGTAGAGATGCACACCAGAGTAATGGTGTCCGCTCTGGATGGACACTGGTATGGATAGACATCAGAGCCTTGGATCCCAGCTTGACTGTGTTCTGGATGGAGAGCAGAGTCTTGGATTGGACTCTGGATGGATACTGCTCCAGATGGACAGCAGAGTCTTGGATTGGACTCTGGATGGATACTGCTCCAGATGGAACGCAGAGCCATGGATCCCACTCTTGGTGGATACTGGTCTGGATGGACTCCAGAGCCATGGATCCGTCTCTGGATGGACACAGTTCTGGATGGACACAAGAGCCATAGATCCAAATTGGAACCTGTTCTGGATGGATGCAAGGGCCATGGATTCCACTCTGGATGGATACTGCTCCAGTTAGCAACCAGAGTCATAGATCCGAATCCAGATGGAGACTGGTCCAGATGGACACTGGTCCGGATGGTGACCAGAGCCATTCCTCCCACCTTGTATTGATAGTGGTCTTGCCAGACCCCGAGGCATGCATCCCACTCTGGATGGCCAGTGGTCTGGATGGGCCCCAGACCATGGATCCCCTATGAATGGACACTGGTCTAGATGGACGCCAGAGCCATGGATTCCAGCTGGACACTGGTGTGGATGGACACCAGAGCCATGGATGCCACTGTGGATGGACACTGGTTTGGATGGACATAAGAGCCACGGATCCCAATCTGGATGGACGCTGCTGTGAATAGACCCCAGAGCCATGGATCCCACAGTGGATTGACAGTGGTCAGGATGGACACCAGAGCAATGGATGCCACTGTGGATGGACGCAGGTAGAGATGCACACCAGAGTAATGGTGTCCGCTCTGGATGGACACTGGTATGGATAGACAGCAGAACCCTGGCTTCCACTCTGGATGGACGCTTGCCTGAATAGACAAAAGAGCTATGGATCCCAGCTTGACACTGGTCTGGATGGACACCAGAGCCATGAATCCCACTCTGAATGCACACTACTCGTGATGGACACAAGAGCCATGCATCCCTCTGTGGATGGAGCCTGGTTTGAATGGACAGCACAGCCACGCATCCAGATGGACACCAGAGCCGTGGATCCCAACTGGACAGTGGTCTCGATGGACACCAGTGCCATGGATCCCACTGTGGATGGACACTGGTATGGATAGACATCAGAGCCTTGGATCCCAGCTTGACTGTGTTCTGGATGGAGAGCAGAGTCTTGGATTGGACTCTGGATGGATACTGCTCCAGATGGACAGCAGAGTCTTGGATTGGACTCTGGATGGATACTGCTCCAGATGGAACGCAGAGCCATGGATCCCACTCTTGGTGGATACTGGTCTGGATGGACTCCAGAGCCATGGATCCGTCTCTGGATGGACACAGTTCTGGATGGACACAAGAGCCATAGATCCAAATTGGAACCTGTTCTGGATGGATGCAAGGGCCATGGATTCCACTCTGGATGGATACTGCTCCAGTTAGCAACCAGAGTCATAGATCCGAATCCAGATGGAGACTGGTCCAGATGGACACTGGTCCGGATGGTGACCAGAGCCATTCCTCCCACCTTGTATTGATAGTGGTCTTGCCAGACCCCGAGGCATGCATCCCACTCTGGATGGCCAGTGGTCTGGATGGGCCCCAGACCATGGATCCCCTATGAATGGACACTGGTCTAGATGGACGCCAGAGCCATGGATTCCAGCTGGACACTGGTGTGGATGGACACCAGAGCCATGGATGCCACTGTGGATGGACACTGGTTTGGATGGACATAAGAGCCACGGATCCCAATCTGGATGGACGCTGCTGTGAATAGACCCCAGAGCCATGGATCCCACAGTGGATTGACAGTGGTCAGGATGGACACCAGAGCAATGGATGCCACTGTGGATGGACGCAGGTAGAGATGCACACCAGAGTAATGGTGTCCGCTCTGGATGGACACTGGTATGGATAGACAGCAGAACCCTGGCTTCCACTCTGGATGGACGCTTACCTGAATAGACAAAAGAGCTATGGATCCCAGCTTGACACTGGTCTGGATGGACACCAGAGCCATGAATCCCACTCTGAATGCACACTACTCGTGATGGACACAAGAGCCATGCATCCCTCTGTGGATGGAGCCTGGTTTGAATGGACAGCACAGCCACGCATCCAGATGGACACCAGAGCCGTGGATCCCAACTGGACAGTGGTCTCGATGGACACCAGTGCCATGGATCCCACTGTGGATGGACACTGGTATGGATAGACATCAGAGCCTTGGATCCCAGCTTGACTGTGTTCTGGATGGAGAGCAGAGTCTTGGATTGGACTCTGGATGGATACTGCTCCAGATGGACAGCAGAGTCTTGGATTGGACTCTGGATGGATACTGCTCCAGATGGAACGCAGAGCCATGGATCCCACTGTTGGTGGATACTGGTCTGGATGGACTCCAGAGCCATGGATCCGTCTCTGGATGGACACAGTTCTGGATGCACACAAGAGCCATAGATCCAAATTGGAACCTGTTCTGGATGGATGCAAGGGCCATGGATTCCACTCTGGATGGATACTGCTCCAGTTAGCAACCAGAGTCATAGATCCGAATCCAGATGGAGACTGGTCCAGATGGACACTGGTCCGGATGGTGACCAGAGCC